>NC_071512.1:80610644-80918394 GCF_027887155.1 Malaclemys terrapin pileata
CAAAGCCATTTTAGAGACAAAGTCAAGACAGATAAATGGCCAACCATAAGCATGCAAGTGACATTAGCAAATACGGTAAAAAAAAGATTCATAAGCTTAAAATGGTGTGGCTTTCCTTTCCATTCCCCACTTTTCATCTTCCATTCTTTCACCCCACCTCCCCCTTAACTGTTTTGACCTCCTCCCTTATATCAGTTCTGTGACCTTGTATCTTTCTCTTCTTTCCTCTGGATCCCATCTTCTGGTGCCTCTAGTATTTCCCCCATCTCTTCCCTACCCAACACAATCAGACTGGCTCACAGCGATAATATGAAATCATATGCAAAGCACTTGACCCCAGCCTGGCAAAACTATTAAAATAATTCTCCTCATTGTGTGCAATGGGCCTTTTCTCTTTAAATCATGCACACGAAAGCCTCAGCCCTCCACTAGAGGTGTTCACTGGGGCTGCCTCTCTGTCTGAAAGCCAGCAGCTACTGTCATCATGATGGTGTTTGCACCAAGAAGGAAGCTTAGCACAACTAGACCCACCCCCACCCCACTGTGGTGGAAGCAGGTTGAGCGAGGAGCAGGGAGGAAAAGGTGTGTTGAGGCATTGCTTAATCGAGCCACAGAACGAAAGGGAAACTCTCCTGGGTGCCCCACCCCAACGCTAGGGAGCGTGCTGGACTGGGGAAAAATACCCAGTCTCTGTGGCTTGGTGTGTGTTGTGGGGGATGCCCGGCAGTACCCCTGGCAGCAGGGTGGGAGCAAGGATGAAAACAGCTCCCTCGGCCTTTGCATTGCTTGCCCTTCCGAGTCTCCCCTCATTTAACCCCTCCTCATTTCTTCTCTTAACTGCTTTCTCTTTTCCCTATTTTCCTCTCCTCCTTCAGAGTTACTCAGAATCCCATTTTTTCTCTTCTTCCCCACTCATCCTACCTGCAGGTGCAGTAAAAGTTGGGGAATTCTTAAAGCCTTCCTGAGCTAGGGTTGGATTCCCAGTTGTTCAAAGTGTCTGTCAGCCTTCTCTTGACCTACAACTCCATGGAGAACAGATCTTAAGGGGCACCAGCCTCTCCTCTGGCTGCCCCATGTCCTGCATGCTTCTGAGTTAGTTTCTCCCCATTCCAGCTGAGCTCTTTTATTCCAGACTCCTTCTCTGCTCTTGTCCATTTAATCTTTTCCTCCTTATTTCTCCACTTGTTTTCTTTCCTTCCCATCACCTCCTTTCAGGTCCCTATTCCACTCCTGCTGCTCCTCTGCCCCTTTTCCCATCTGCATTAGCCCCAAAGTGTCCAAAGCACCAAATGAAACTCCCTCTTTTAGACTCATAGAGTGTAAGGCCAGAAAAGCCCATCATGATCATCTAGTCTGATTTCCTGCATATTGCAGGCCACAGAACCTCACCCACCCACTCCTGTAATAGACCCATAACCTCTGGCTGAGTTACAGAAGTCCTCAAATCATGGTTTAAAGACTTGAAGTTACAGAGAATTCACCATTTACACTAGTTCAGAACAGCCCCTGCCCCTGTCCCCTGCTGCACAGGATAGCAAATACCCTGGTGGGTGGGGGTGTTCACCTATCTGACTTGCGAGGAAATTCCTTCCTGACCCCACTTATGGTGATCAGTTGGACCAGGGGTGATGGATTCTGCCTAGATGGGGTTGGGGGGCATAAAACCTGACCCCCTTTGTGACCCACCCCTCCTCTTCCCCGAGGCAACACCCCTTGGCTAAGCTGGAGCCAGCGTGGACAAGCCCGAGAGCAGCCCTCAGCTCCCCGTGTGGCTCTTATCCTGACCCAGCTCCGGCTGGTGGCTGGGCCTTGGGGGACAAAGAGTCAGAGCCGGGCCGTGGTAAGAGCTGGTGGGCAGCTGTGGACCCTCCACCTGCCCTGGCTGCGGGGCCCAGGGACATGGGCTGGGGGCTGCTCTTGACCCCCACCCCCAGCCGGTGGAGGGTCCAAGGCTCCCCATAGCTGCCCGGGCTCAAGGGCCTAGGGGTAAGAGGAGAGGTAAGGGGCTGAGCAAAAGTGGATGGGCCAGGCAAAAAGTGGATGGGCCAGGACCTCTTGGCCCCCCCTATTCCGGCGCCCCTGAGTTGGACCAAGTATTTGGGAAGACCTACCAACTAGACTCCTGAGAAAGAATTCTCTAAATTCTCCCCATCTAGTGTCCCATCACCAGGGATAGTTACTGCTAGCAGTCACAGATCAGCTACATGCCATTGTAGCATCATACCATCTCCTCCATAAACTTATCAAACTTAGTTTTGAAGCCAATTAGGTTTTTTGCCCCCTTTGCTTCCCTTGGAAGGCTGTTCCCAAATTTCACTCCTCGGATGGTCAGAAATCTTTGTCTAATTTCAAACCTAAACTTGCTGGACAGTTTACATCCATTTGTTCCTTTATCCACACTGGTGCTTAACTTAAATAACTCCTCTCACTAACTAGTATTTATCCCTCTGATGTATTTATAGAGAGCAATCACATATCCCTTCAGCCTTCTTTTGGTTAAGCTAAAAATACTTGTCTTGTTTAGTGTTTTTAAATGCAGTTCAGACCGGGCTTGTCAGCAGAGAGCCAGTCTACTCCCACTTCAACAAAACAAGAAACAAAAGTAAAAATTCTGTGGGAGAACAGTATCTGCCATCTCTGATTTACATGGTGAATCAGTTCTGCCTCTGCAAACACCTGACTCTGAGGGTGTGTCTCCACTGACAAAAAAAGGGTATGGTTTAAGACAGGATAACTTATGTGTGTTTGCTATCCCACTGTAAAAACATAGCAGAGGCAAAGCTCTTTAGTTTTACTGTGGGTGAGTTACTCTACCCAGAGGTGGGGTAAAGTGCTTACTTTATGGCAAATGCTATAGGAGAGGACAGAGAGAGAACCTCTTCCACATTTGTTATCTCCCCATAAAAAACAAATTTTAAAGGTACAGCAGATAGAAAACAAAACCACATTAGTGGCACAGCAACATACACCATGCTATGGAGTCACTAACTAATCAAATAACTAACAACAATGGAGTTTCACTAGATTTGAATTTGGCCAATTGTTTTCAATTGTAGTAGCAGGAGAGGTGGATTTGGCTTAGTGTGTGAAAAGCTGTCAAGTATTGGGGGTAGCCATATTAGTCTGTATCCACAAAAACAACAAGGAGTCCAATAGCACCTTGAAGACTAACAGATTTATTTGGGCACGAAAAGCTTATGCCCAAATAAATTTGTTAGTCTTTAAGGTGCCACCGGACTCCTTGTTGTTTATGTGAAAGGCTACATTCTTTACATTTGTTTGATGTTTGAGGGTGCCAAGAACAAGCAGACCAATACTCTGTAACATTTACATTTTTTTTAAAACATTTTCAAATCTTCTCCAAATTAACACCCTCACATTTTATGCATGCACAAAGCACAAGTTTCTTTATGAACAGTGGGTAAAAAACAGATTTACAAGAACAAGTGCTCCTTGTGTGTGAAACTTCACTTTTTATACGTACAACAGTTTTTATGCAAAATACTGGGCACAAAGGTAGAGGCTGCCTTGAAATCCCTTTGACATTTTGGCAGCGGTATTATGGTAATGTACATAACAGTGATACAGTTAACAGTTCATTGTTTGCATTATAAGCCTTGATTTCTAGTAGAAATAGGCAAAAGGTGGTGTGTGGACTAGGTTTAAGTTACCGTTTGAGTTCAGATTGCCTCATGTCTAACTTTGAGGTTCAATGGTTCCAAACTCTTGCAAGTATTTTTATGAGAGTTTGACTCCAAATGGCTGAAAACAGATTTGCAGCTGCTTTTTCTGAGTGAAGAAGCTCCTTGGGTTGCAGCATTCCTGGGAAACTTCTTTCACTCATGTGCTTTAGTCCCCACTAAACATGGTACTTTCCTGGTTCACTGAGAGCAATCAGGCAAGGACCAGCATGAAGCTCCTTCCTGCCGCAGCACATCCTCCAAATGGGTGCACTTCTAAACAACTGCTCCCTCCAGATGCCATGACATACATGAGAACTTAATTATACAGATGTTCACCATACAGGCAGCCGCAGGAAACCTCACTGTACGTCTTGTTTTGCAAATAGATTTAAGACATGGAATGAATAATTTAATTACAGCTTTTTCATCATACTGTGTATATATATATATATATATATATATATATATATATATATATAAATAAATAAATATGTAACCAAGTGGCATAAAGCTTTAAGTGGCATAAGTTTAGGGTGTATGTATGCAGTACATACAATGTAGTTTTAATCTAACCTGGCCATTCAGGCATGCAGTTTACGTGCAGTATGACACTACTACTAAATCACAGCAGTTTCATATAGTTCTGCATTATGGCTTTACAATTATATACCCTTTTCTGTACTAGTGCAATTATTTTTATGTAGTTTTTGAAAAAAAAAAACAATCGAAACAGCTACTAGAAAAATAAGTAGACGTCATCCAAACTTTCACCTTAGGTTACAGTAGATTTGTTGCAGTTTCTGCGATAACCACTTTCTTCCTTTTTTTTAAAGCACATATGGTTGCACTTGTAATAAGGCAAACTGCTGTTATTAACCCGAATCCTAGCAACACTTTCCTTGAAATACTGTACTCAATATTACCAGTGAGATAATCCATTGGGGGAACAAACTTCACGGCTTGTGCTATATTAGATATATCAGAGTGCAGAGAGGCTTTATCAATGGCACGTACAGCCACATAGACGATGGTGATATTTTCTGTTGCAAAAGCTTCTGGTTTAAATACAAATATTTCCTTGTACCCAGCATGCTGAGGTGTCAAATCAGAAGTATTCACCAACATAGTTTTATCAAAGTTGTCTCTTAGTTCCAGAGGACTTTCACTTGTTCTTATTTCGTAACTTGCAGCTGAAAATGGAAATATGTCAACATAGATTATACCGAATGTATTTAACCCTGTAATTAAAACTGTTGATCTGTTCCTTTAGAAGCAGTCAAATTGTTAGCAGCACAAGTGAGTGTCTATTCCAGTCACCCTATTCAACCATCTGAACAGTGAAGGTTGCATGCTGGACAGATCCCATAACAGAACACTTGCTCTGCTAACTTGAGGGAGACTTGAGGAAGCACTTGTGAACTTGAAATCTCACTGAAGACAAAGATTCACGACATTGAAATTAATAGCCAGAATGAGCTAATTCTGTCCTCATCCAAAGCCTCACAGCCCTACCAACTTCACTTAATTCAGCCTAGAATGAAGTAGTAAAATTACAGTAAAATTACTGAGTCAAAGGCTTTCACTCTTCACTCCACTCTCTCCCTTCACATTTGGAGACCACATGGCTCCCTTCTGTGGCTGTTCAGAAACCAATACCACAATATTATGAAGGTAAAGCCTCCATCACAATTGCAAGCACCACTTTTGAAATTCTTTTAAAACCCATTGGCCTAATCAGTCCAAAATCACCCCAAAACCTGGAGTGAAATTCTGGCCCCATTGAAGTTAATGGCAAACTCCTATTGACTTCAATAAGATCGAATTCCTCCAAAATCTTTTGTATGCTGTGTTTCATGCTGAGTGACAGGAATGGCACATATAGGTCAGTTATGGGTAGCACACTGGTTCATAATGACTTTTTTTTCATACCAACACCGTAGAAATATTGGGTAAAAAATTTCAGAAAGTTTCTTCACTTGCTCTCATGCTTCAGAAGCGTGTTGGTTTGCACAGGCAAAACCTGTACTGATACTTAAAAAAAGGTCTGTTTTCTCTGTACAAAACGCTTGTGGTTGCAAGTTTTTGTGAGCACGGTTAAGCAGAGCCAGTGAAAATTTGTTTCAGTCACTGCACTTTCATTGCAATCAGATGACAAGCGACAAACCATCAAACATACCTTGCCCCTGGTCAAGATCATCCCCTGATGCTGTCCATGATAAAATAATCATATCATTGGCTGTTCTGGCATGAAGATCAATAATTTTACATGGTGGAAACACATCAGTATAGGGTCTAGTAGGAACTGCAGACATTATGAAGGAGCCTCCTGAGGCTGTTCTGCTGAAGCCACCTACTCTGGTTTCAATATCTTCATTACTGATGACGGAGGGTCTTGGTGGGTTCATCTGGATCTTACCTACAGACACATACCCACACACAAAAAAAACTAACATAAAACCTCACCCACAACTGGACTTGTCTCAACATTTTCACATTATGGAGCTCTGAAGATATAATGACCCCAATTCTGATCTCACCTATACTGCTGTAAATCAGGAATAAATCCATTGAACTCAAGTATCAGAGGAAAGCAACAGAGGGTCCTGTGGCACCTTTAAGACTAACGGAAGTATTGGGAGCATAAGCTTTCGTGGGTAAGAACCTCACTTCTTCAGATGCAAGAATTCTTGCATCTGAAGAAGTGAGGTTCTTACCCATGAAAGCTTATGCTCCCAATACTTCTGTTAGTCTTAAAGGTGCCACAGGACCCTCTGTTGCTTTATACAGATTCAGACTAACATGGCTACCCCTCTGATAAGTATCAGAGGGGTAGCCGTGTTAGTCTTTAAGTGCCACCGGACTCCTCATTGTTTTTGTGGCTGCAGACTAACAGATTTATTTGGGCATAAGCTTTCGTGGGTAAAAAACCCACTTCATGCATCTGAAGAAGTGTGTTTTTTACCCACGAAAGCTTATGCCCAAATAAATCTGTTAGTCTTTAAGGTGCCACCAGACTCTGTGTTGTTTCCATTGAACTCAGTGGTGTTGAGAGACCAGAATCACTCCATAGTATGTTCTCTGTATCTTCAAGAATACTGAATTAATGAGAATGAAAATAATACCTAAGTGAAGTAGTTGGTACTCAGCATAAAATGGTAAGTGTTTGACATTTGCTAAACCTTTATAACAATTCTGAATGTAAGTTGATTGATTATGATTTTCCAGTGCCATTGGGGTACATGGCACTTTACAGATGTAGAGGCAGGAGAACTACCAACATCTGCTTTTTTCACAGGCAAAACATAAATCCGTGTGGATTTATTCCTTCTAAGTTGCTATCTACATTACAAAAGTAGTGTTCTAAGAAATAATTATTTTAAACTTACTTTAAACAGGGTTTTAGCTACCCATTTTTTGCTTCTGTGTAGAAAGGGCAGAAATTAGTTAAAACAATTTCTGAAAAGCATCCAAAACTAATATCATCCAGCTGGGCAGATCCTTATACTTATGAAGATCTCTTAGCAAGGATGTCAATGCTCTAATGCCCTTTAACAGAGAGAATGTGATGCAGTTATTTATTCCAGTGTATCCACAATGGAGTTTGTTTTACATGCCTCACCCCGCATTACTCCATCTTACCATTTTCTATGTAACCGGGTATA
This sequence comes from Malaclemys terrapin pileata, assembly GCF_027887155.1. Taxonomy (NCBI): domain Eukaryota; kingdom Metazoa; phylum Chordata; order Testudines; family Emydidae; genus Malaclemys; species Malaclemys terrapin. The sequence continues at coordinate 80,617,990 of NC_071512.1, forward strand.
TACATAGAATGACTCCATGGCACTGTGGGGTGTGGTCTGACAGTCTTGTTAGCTCGTTGAACACGTACTTTTAAGTTGTATCTGCCATTTTCAGAGAAAGAATAGATGTACCTGGAATAGACACCGTCATTCTTGACAATGTCTGACCCTAGACATAAAAAACAACAAAATTAGCACAAAGAAATTACTGCATTAGTTAGTTCTTCATTGTTAGAAGGAAACTCAAAGACAGGGATGGAGACAAATTCTGCTCGGACTTATAGCCCATGCAACTCCATTGACTTTGGTGCTGTACAAAATCAGAAAATAATTTTGCCCAGGCTATTTATAAAGTGACCAAGAGAATGCAATCGGAAACTAGAAAGCTTGCTTATCACCCTGAGAGATACTGACTGAGCGAGCAGCTGATTTCTCAGCCTGGGAGAGTTAATGGATTTTCATCTCTTGGGCCTACTGATTCCCAGCATAGATGATCATACAACTATATCATTAAAGCCATGTGAGCCAAAGTCAGACCACTGTAAGAAAAAGGCCACAGAATCAAACCACAAAGACAATGATGCAAGTATTATGCTTTCAACAGGTAGGCACGGTTGTGCAGCTGGAGGGAGATCCAGGGAGGTCTTTATTAAAATTCTGCCAAAAATTGAAGGGACGTTGTGAGGCAATTGGTAGTGCCTGCTTTCTCACTGGTTATGAGAAAGAATAGATTCGTAATTCCCTCATACTTCCTTCCTGTAAGCATATATACACTTGGCAGTTGGTTGCATCGTAAAATTTTTATGGGAACCCTTGTTAATTGTTGGTAGCACTTCACCGTTGGCAGGTTATGACCTGATGTGAACTAGGACATGGATGGTGTTCTGTATTTGTAGTATAAAGCAATAAATAAAACCCTAGTTACAGCCTGTTCTGGAAGGCCTTGCATGCCAGCAAAAGACAGGCCACAGCACATTTGTTCCCCTGGCTATACACCATTAAAATTGCTGAAGATGCTAAAAAGCCAACTGCGAGTATGATTCAGTAAGGACTGGGAATGGCTGAGCCATTACAAACATTGAATCTATCTCCCCTTGTAAGTATTCTCACACTTCTTATCACACTGTCTGTACTGGGCTATCTTGATTATCACTTCAAAAGTTTTTTTTTTTTTTTCCTTCTTTCTCTTACTTAATTGGCCTCTCAGAGTTGGTAAGACAACTCCCACCTGTTTATGCTCTCTGTATGTGTGTGTATATATATCTCCTCAATATTTATTCCACTCTGTATGCATCCGAAGAAGTGGGCTGTAATCCACGAAAGCTTATGCTCTAATAAATTTGTTAGTCTCTAAGGTGCCACAAGTACTCCTGTTCTTTTTATGATTCAGTAGTAAGTGTAGTCACACAAACTGCATATAACAGATGACAAGTCAAGAGCACCATTCACATTAAAATATTTACATTTCCTGGGTGCCTCTCACATATAATCTGTGCTTTCAGAAACTGTTACAGCAGATTCAGTTGCCACACACTGCAGAAGCAAAAAGCTAAGTGTCCTTTTTGAAGCAACAGCTAGCTCCACTGAGGAAGATTTGAGGAGGTTGGGGGCAGGGAAATAAATAAAGGTCCAGACGAGAAGCTGAAAACACTTAGGTCTCAGCCCTACAAAGGGATTTTCAGGCATGGGCTCTTATTCCCACATGGAGTCCTAGTGACATCAACTGGATTCTGATAGGGGCCTTAGCTCTAAGGATGACAGCAATGAGTAAATTAAATAAGTGGTGGTGTAACTGGGATTAGATTCACCATAGCAGTAAATGCTAGATAATTATACAAAAGAAAACAATGTATAAGTCACCTCCCAATTTACAGAAATGTCAGTTAATAAAATTATGAAGTGATAATTACCGACTGTCTATAGAAAGCCTTTATAATAGGTATAGTGCAGCACAGAGATACACATCGCTTCACAAAATACATAGACAACGACTGATTTGTCAGTGCCTTGCACCTCACATAGTCATTTAAAGCAGTGCAAAGCAAATGTATAATGGGTGTAAATGGTACTAAAGCAGAATGGTGATGTTTTACACCACTTCACATAGATGCAAATGATTGCACCGGGTGCAAGGCACTGGAGAATCAGGCTCAAACTGTTAGCTCCTCAGGGCAAGAAACTTAAGGGCCTGATTCTGCAAAATACTTATTACTGAGAAGTAATGTGTGTTTGGCGTTATTGGCTTTATACTACAAATACAGAACACCATCCATGTCCCTCCATTTGAAGGGGAGTAGAAGACTGGGCCCTCACTCAAATACAGTATACACCAGAACTCTGTTAACACTTCAGTGGGACTATTCACACGCTTTTAATTAAGCGCATGCTGAAGTGCTTTACAGAACAGGGATCTAAACTAGGAGTAATTCTACTAATGTCAGTTGCATTCATGTAAGTGAGATTGAAATCAGGGCCAATATCTCTCAGCACGTTGTTTAAAAATCATACAATGCATTAGCAATTAAGATAGCCCTTTGATTTTATTTTGTAAAATTGCAACGTGTCACAAGAGCCTCCTTACCTGCACCATTGTCTAAAAGTTCCAAGATAAGTGGATCTCCAGTCTCTGGTTTGATAATAGCAGTTACATTTGCTCCAAGAATAGGTGAAAGCCCTCGACTGACTTGTGCATAAACAACCATCGATCTAGGGTATTCGTTTCTATCATTACTGATGTGGGCTTTCACAGTTATTGCAGGTATAGTAGAGTTTGCTGCTCGAGAAGTCACTGTCATAGTTAGAGCTTGAGGGGATAGGTGAGTATTCATGAGAGCGTAGGTCCACTCCCCAACCTGAAAAATAATATTTTAAAATTAAAGAACCCCCCTTTGATCAAGGATTTTAATTTTGGGCTTGATTCTGACATCCTTACTCGTGCTGACTACCTTACTCTTCCTATAGCCTCGTTTAAAATCACTGAGTAAATATTATTCTACGTGACTAAGAGTGACAGAATTTGTCAGAGAGTGGGATTTTAAAAAGCCTTTCACATGCGAGTCGTCTTTACTCATTGAAGTATTCTCCTTTGGCCTCAATGGATTACTTACAAGAAAGGGCTTCTCCTGTGAAGAAGGGTTTACAGATTCATGCCCTTCAGTGGTATAAAATTCAGCACCTCTAGTCTCATGGAGTCTGAGTGCTCAGAAGAATAATTAGGAAATGTATAAATTTTAACAAAAAGCTGATGCACTGGATGTCACTGTTTTAACAAATCTTGTTAGCAGCTTTAATATGCACTAATTTTGTGAGTGTTTCAAAAGGAATTACACACACTGGATTAGTTCAGTCTTCACATGCTCCTTTTAATCTTTGGAGATGTCTCTCTCCTTTTCCTTTATTCCTGAGCCTTTTAACTTGATGTTTTTAAAGTTCTTTTCAATTATGGCTTTGTAAATTTTAACAAATCATTTCAATCCTTTTGGTGCTACATATCAGACAGGGAAATAAAAAGGAAGAAAATGGACCCCCTGCATAGCAGTGAGGGGTTGGGAGATGTAGAGGTGAATTCTACTGTAAAGGAAGTGAAAATAAGATGCGTATAAGCTTTAAAGTCTCTTTTAAATCTAAAGAGACCCATTTTTCTGCTCAGTGGGTAAAACAAAAGGTTATGAAATTGCAATGTGGCGGAGTCATCATATCACACTCTGTTCAATTATTCCATATGTGATTACAATTTAAATAATTCATGTTTCACACATTGGTTATAGGCAGGGCCGGTGCTACCATTAAGGTGAACTAGGCGGTTGCCTAGGACGCCAAGATTTGGGGGTGCCAAAAAGCAGTGCCCCCAATTTTTTTTTTTTTTTTTTTTTTTTTTTTTTTTACAGCGTTCCTCCCCGAGCGCACTGTCGCCGCTCCACTTCTCTCACCTCCCAGGGTTGCAGCGCCAATCAGCTGTTTGGCGCCGCAAGCCTGGGAGGAGAATTAGAGCAGGGGTAGCGTACTCGGGGAGGAGGCGGAGCAGAGGTGAGCTGGGGTGGAGAGGTGCCACACGGCACCCCGGGCCGGGGGGGGGGGTGGGGAGCTGCTGTGGGGGTGCCTCAGGACGGGGGAGGAGCTGCCGTAGGGCTCCCCACCCCAGCTCACCTCTGCTATGCCTCCTCCCAAGCATGCCGCCGTCGCTGCTCCACTTTTCCTGCCTCCCAGGCTTGCGGCGCCAATCAGTTGTTTGGCGCCACAAGCCTGGGAGGAGAGGAGAATTAGAGGGGGGCTGCGTGCTCAGGGAGGAGGCGGAGCAGAGGTGAGTTGGGGTGGGGAGCTGCCGCGGGGGGGGGCGCCTCAGGGTGGAGGGGGGGTGGGGAGCTGCTACAGGGCTGGGGGGGACGCAAGGTGGAAGTTTCGCCTAGGACGCAAAACTTCCTTGCACCAGCCCTGGTTACAGGGCCACCCGGGGGGCGGGGGGGAGGGCAAGTGGGGCAATTTGCCCCAGGCCCCTCAGGGGCCCCCACGATAATATAGTATTCCATGGTATTGCAACTTTTTTTAATGGAAGGGGCCCCCGAAATTGCTTTGTCCCAGGCCCTCCGAATCCTCTGGGCGGCCCTGATTGGTTATGATCAAATGACAAAAGAGAGAAGTTAATTTCTACCTCTGCAATTCCTGGAATCTGGAGACGAGCTACCTGCAACACTGTATTAACCTCAAAGTCCTTATTGGTGTAGTTTTTTCCATTGGGATCAAGGAGAGTGATCCTCGGAGGTTCAGCAGTCTGCCATGTTACTACAAAGAAGGTATCCTTTCCTACTGTGCTATCAATAGACACTGTCCTACTAAACTGCTTATAGCTCTCAGTCCTTTCACCAGCACTTTCAATCTATCAGAGAAAAAAAAACCAAACAGAATTACTAGATAAAAAAAAAAAAGCGCATTTTGCCCCAGATAAGACCTTCCATTTTACCCTTAAAAATAAAATCTCATGCTTAAATAGGACAAAATACATATTAAGACATTTGTCTTCATAATTTTCCTCTTGTTCTGAGTATACTTCAGCAGTAATTCCACTGAAATCAGAGAAGTTACACTGGTATAAATGAAAGGATATTCAGGCCCAATGGCTTTCTTCCCAACATGGTGCACACAATTCTCTCTACTAGATGGAATTTCTGACAAGCTCAAATATATGTTGGGATGATCCAGTGAACATAGTGTACTTAGATTTTCAGTAAGCCTTTGAAAAAGGTCCCTCACCAAAGGCTCTTAAGCAAAGTAGGTAGTCATGGGATAAGAGGGAAGGTCCTCTTATGGATTAGTAACTGGTTAAAAGATAGGAACCAAAGTTGCAAAAAACTTTCCGTGGCTGTCTAAATATGGAGGAGTTGGTGTACTCATGTGATCTTTCACATAAGGTGAGTACTAGAGCTGGAAAAGGCCTCTCGTGTTATTAATTATTTGTTGAGTGCTGACAGAGAGCTCAGTGCGGTGCAAGGCATAAAAATAAAGACAGCTGGGAGGAGATAGGAGCCCATTCTTTGGGTGAGCCACAGTTCCTGGATGGGTCAGTGCTAACGAACCATTGAGAATAGCCCACTTCCACCTTTATTGAATTGGCTCGTTAGCATTGACCCCCCACTTGGTAAGGCAACTCCCATCTTTTCATATGCTGTGTATTTATTCCTCTCTACTGTATTTTCCACCCCATGCATCTGATGAAGTGGGTTTTAGCCCATTAAAGCTTATGCCCAAATAAATGTGTTAGTCTCTAAGATCCACAAGGACTCCTTTCAGAGTAGCAGCCGTGTTAGTCTGTATCCGCAAAAAGAAGAACAGGAGTACTTGTGGCACCTTAGAGACTAACAAATTTATTAGAGCATAAGCTTTCGTGGACTACAGCCCACTTCTTCGGATGCATATAGAATGGAACATATATTGAGGAGATATATATACACACATACAGAGAGCATAAACACGTGGGAGTTGTCTTACCAACTCTGAGATTCTGCGTGGACTCCTCCAGACGGTCGAAACAACAGACTAGATTTCTACATAGATTGCTTCCGTCACCGTGCAAAGGCTGAAATTGTGGAAAAGCAACATCACTTGCCACATAACCTCAGCAATGCTGAACACAACGCCATCTACAGCCTCAGAAACAACCCTGACATCATAATCAAAAAGGCTGACAAAGGAGGTGCTGTCGTCATCATGAATAAATTGGAGTATGACCAAGAGGCTGCTAGACAGCTCTCTAACACCACATTCTACAGGCCATTATCCTCTGATCCCACTGAGGATTACCTAAAGAAACTACACCATCTGCTAAAAAAAACTCCCTGACAAAGCACAGGAACAAATCTGTACAGACACATGCCTAGAACCCCAACCAGGGGTATTCTATTTGCTACCCAAGATCCATAAACCTGGATATCCTGGACGCCCCATCATCTCAGGCATTGGCACCCTAACATCAGGCTTGTCTGGTTATGTAGACTCTCTCCTCAGACCCTACGCTACCAGCACTCCCAGCTACCTTCGAGACACCACTGACTTCCTGAGGAAACTACAATCCATCGGTGATCTTCCAGAAAACACCATCCTGGCCACTATGGACGTAGAAGCCCTCTACACCAATATTCCACACAAAGATGGACTACAAGCTATCAGGAACAGTATCCCTGATAATGTCACAGCTAACCTGGTGGCTGAACTTTGTGATTTTGTCCTCACCCACAACTATTTCACATTTGGGGACAATATATACCTTCAAGTCAGCGGCACTGCTATGGGTACCCACATGGCCCCACAATATGCCAACATTTTTATGGCTGACTTAGAACAACGCTTCCTTAGCTCTCGTCCCCTAATGCCCCTACTCTACTTGCGCTACATTGATGACATCTTCATCATCTGGACCCATGGAAAAGAAGCCCTTGAGGAATTTCACCATGATTTCAATAATTTCCATCCCACCATCAACCTCAGCCTAGATCAATCCACACAAGCAGTCCATTTCCTGGACACTACTGTGCTAATAAGCGATGGTCACATAAATACCACCCTATACCGGAAACCTACTGACCGCTACACTTACCTACATGCCTCCAGCTTCCATCCAGGACACACCACACGATCCATCGTCTACAACCAAGCTCTAAGATATAACCGCATTTGCTCCAATCCCTCGGATAGAGACAAGCACCTACAAGATCTTTATCAAGCATTCTTAAAACTACAATACCCACCTGCTGAAGTGAAAAAACAGATTGACAGAGCCAGACGAGTACCCAGAAGTCACCTCCTACAAGACAGGCCCAACAAAGAAAATAACAGAACACCACTAGCTGTCACCTTCAGCCCCCAACTAAAACCTCTCCAGTGCATCATCAGAGATCTACAACCTATCCTGAAAGATGATCCTTTACTCTCACAGATCTTGGGAGACAGACCTGTCCTCGCTTACAGACAACCCCCCAACCTAAAGCAAATACTCACCAGCAACCACACATCACTGAACAAAACCACTAACCCAGGAACCTATCCTTGTAACAAACCCCGATGCCAACTCTGTCCACATATCTATTCAAGTGACATCATCATAGGACCTAATCACATCAGCCATACCATCAGGGGCTTGTTCACCTCCACATCTACCAATGTGATATATGCCATCAAGTGCCAGCAATGCCCCTCTGCCATGTACATTTGCGTAGAGACTGTCCGGTTTGGCCAAAGAATTAATGGACACAAATCTGACATCAGGAATCAAAATACTCAAAAACCAATGGGAGAACACTTTAACCTGTCTGGTCATTCAGTGACAGACCTGCGGGTGGCTATATTACAACAGAAAAACTTCAAAAACAGACTCCAACGAGAGACTGCTGAGCTGGAATTGATATGCAAACTAGACACAATCAACTCCGGTTTGAATAAGGACTGGGAATGGCTGAGCCATTACAAACATTGAATCTATCTCCCCTTGTAAGTATGCTCACACTTCTTATCAAACTGTCTGTACTGGGCTATCTTGATTATCACTTCAAAAGTTTTTTTTCCCTTAATTAATTGGCCTCTCAGAGTTGGTAAGACAACTCCCACCTGTTTATGCTCTCTGTATGTGTGTATATATATCTCCTCAATATATGTTCCATTCTATATGCATCCGAAGAAGTGGGCTGTAGTCCACGAAAGCTTATGCTCTAATAAATTTGTTAGTCTCTAAGGTGCCACAAGGACTCCTTGTTGTTTTTACTTGAAAAAGTTGCACCACCATAGCTATTTCAGTCAGGGGATGGGATATTTTACCAAAATAGTTATACCAGTACAATTGTAGTGTAGACTCAGTTATGCTGGTATAAAGGGGTCTTATACTGGGATAGCTTATTCCTTTTCCTGTGCAGGAATAGCTGTATCAGTATAAATACTTTTATACTGCTATATCTTCATCCACACTAGGAGGGTAGTTAAAGCAGCACATATTTTATCTGTACAGATGCCCATATCCAATTAAGCTAAGCTAATTTACACCAGCCGAGGATTGGGCCAAATTGTGTATTCACAATATTCTCCTTTTCTTATTGAGAGTCAATGTTCTAGTACATCCTACTCTTGGCAATCTATTTCCACACCCTTCTTTGCACACCGACAAAAGAAGCCCGTGGTGGAGATATTCCTGTCTCCTCTTGAGCCTCTGTTTGTATCACTAGGTGATATATGGTGCTCGGCTGAACCTGCTGCAAACCTTCACACACCTCCATATGAAGAAGTGTATGTGCTCTAGCATGTATCAGAGCTTGTGGTAAAATGCTAAAGCACAGCACATTGTACAAGAACTCAAAGTGGATAGACCAGTGCCTAGCACAAACTCAGCTAGGCCCAGCAGCTGTCCTGTAAAGGTGAGAGTGGTGGTCACAGCAAAGGGAGGGTTAGAAAAGTTTGCTGTGGGCTGACAGGTAGGAAAGATGCAAAGGGGGGAAAGAAGGGTTTGTGAATTGATCAAAACCTTACAGGAGGTTCAGTTCTTACTTTGCCTGAACTGGTTTGCCCATCCTTAATTACTACTTCCATGCCTCTTTCAAAATAAATGTATACAGCATAATACAAAAGTTTTACTAATGCTGCAGTGCTAGTCAATAAACTGGGAAACCAAAGCATTAAAACTGGTTACAAGACCGACCTGAATGGAATGACTGAAAGTATCTCCACTCCCTGATGAAATTGCGCAGAAACCATCAATTAGGTCATTGGAGTCCAGTCTATCTGAGGCAAAAAACGCTAAGCCCCCTGAAATAGAGTACAGTTGTTATTTTGTAATAGAAACTCAATTTTAGCTGTTGTACAGTCTTTTGACATACTTGATATATGAACCCAGATTTAACTGATATAGAATGAATTCGCCACAAGAATCTTAGCCCGATGTTTTCAAAGCAACATGAGGATTGCTACATAACAAACATGGACTTTAATAGTTGGTAACTAAAAGCTCTCCCACTGCTTTCAAAATAGGTCTCATCACAGTGACAATCTAAACGTACCATCTCCGAATGACTCTCTTGATTTTAAAAATCATAGTAGTCATTTTACATTATTTACAGGACGCATTCCAACTGCATTACAAACCCAATCCTCTAAGCCTTACTAAATGAGACAACTTGTGATGAAGGCTTTATGCATGAATAAGCATTACAGGACTGGATGCTGTTTAGACATTTAGGGCCAGGTTTCCAAAAGTGGCCTCATTTTTATGGACATCACAATTTTTTAGTGCCTAGTAGCTTTAAACATATTTGGCCTAGTTGTCAAAGGTGTTCAGCCCCCAACGGTCCTATTGATTTAAAATAGAGGTATGGGTGATCAGCACTTTCAAAGTGACTAATGATTTTGCATGCCTCCGTTTGTGAGTGCCCAGTTTAAAACAAAGGGCGATACTGGTGCCCTCACACATGCTGGCGAGTTCTTACATAATTAGACCCCTTGGCTTTAATAAGGCTATTTGTGTGAGTAGGGGTTAGACTATGCAACCCTAACCGTGTAATGATGGCTATGCAAAAATGAGGCTCCAAAAATTAATGTTCACTTTTGGAAACTTAGAACTTAGGCCCTGGATCTGACCTTGTAACATACATTCACATAGAATAGAATTCACCTTTGTAAAGAGGGCCAACACAAGGTCTACATTAAGTCCCATTTCAATCCTTGGAGTGGCCCTCCACACAAGGGTCAATTTCACCCATGACAAATGGTCCTTACTCATAGTTTGTCTCACTGATCTCGGGCATTTAAATGGTTGAGATGGAATAAGGAATTTTAAGCTTGAGGCTTCTCTATTCACTGAAATTCAATTTTCATTTTTATATTCTGCTAAAATACTCAGAGTCTAGCCAGGTAAGTTCGTTAAATAAGCCATCCAATCAAGGAACAGAAACGTTACCACATGACTTATGTATCTTACCAATGCAGCACAAAAATCACTATGTTAAATATTGGGAATGAACTGTTAGTGAGCAATTGTATAGGAATACAAAATTCGCAAATAATTTTGAATAATGTCTAAATGTGAGAGTCTTGAAGTCTTCTCATGGACGTTTCAAACAGAAAATAAAGAGGGAAAAATTGACAAACTACTCATTATGAATTATCATCAGCTCAGGTCTGCAAAAGCAGTATTCTTTAGTAGTAGTTCCTTCAGAGTACAGAGACACTACCTACATAGTAGCACAGATTGTTTGAGAGACAGCTACAACACTGCAAACAACCATAGATTGTTTAACCAAACACAAGAGGGACAGCTCCACAGTCAAGCAAACATCTACATATTTACTTAACTTTACTCTGTTTACTTTACTATTTGAGCCAAGAGTTTATAAGATTGGGGACATGGTTTGTAAAAATTTTTTTACCTGTCTCATGGGCTAATTGTTCAACTTCTTTAGCAGCAGATGGGCCAAGAGCAATGGTGTGAATGATTGATCCACTATTAATTACGTTAGAAAAGCATTCAATTATCCCACTGTCTTCTCCAGCTGTCAGTAATATAATTTCAGAACCATATATACTTCCATCTTGTTTTTTAATCACCTGATAATAAAGCACTAAGTATTAATATGAAAAAAATGTACGTTATATGCTCTGCACATACAGGTACAGGAAAATGGCATTGTAAGAGGAAGTATATCAAAGCAAACATAATGCAAGTTCTCTTATATTCATCAATTTCTCTGCATTTCGTATCCATTATGTGATGGAGTGAAGAAATAATATCAACTAAATTAAGAATGTCCTGTATAGGTAAACTTCAGAAGGAAAGAGCACAGGGAACCCCTTCAACATTACCCCCTTCCCAGTGTACTTGTGCAGGACACAAATATCATTAAATAGCATCCAGACATCTAGGCTTGATGTCTCTCAAAGTATTTCCAAATCAGATGTGCTCAGCTGTTTTTTATTATATTTATTTTTATCGATCATCCCTGCTAACTCTGAATGTCAAGCTGGATTCTTTCCTTTTAATTCATCATCCACCAGTAATAAAGATTTTGCTAGCCAAATTATGTCCTTGGCTAACCCCATGCAACATTCAGTGCATTTGCATAGGTGCAACTGATTGGAGCTGTTGATGCACAAGAAATAACGGAATTCCACTCACTCTTCCAGCTGTGTTGACCCTGTAGGTCAAACAGGAGTAAAAAGGAATTAAACTGTATTTTAGTCATTAGTGTTGGCAGATAGGATCCTGAGTACACACACACACACGGAGCAGGTCTGCAGAGTAAGAAGTGCCATTGCTGTTTAATCACTTATCAAAGCAGAACTGCACTTTCAATAGTAGATGAAAGAGTTTTGGAGAGTTCAGAAACTTTTCCTTTGGGTGATTTCTAGTGCTAAAATTGCATGTTAAAATACAGATCATTAAATCTATGAAAGAAAGACTAGGCAATGTAAACTAATTAAAGGAAAGTTATTTTTTTAACTAATACCCTCCCTTGAAATATCCAATTTTATTAGTTATATTTAGTAGGTTGTAAATGTATTGTATGTATAGTGGAAAACCAATAAAAATTATTTAAAACAATATAATCAGACTCCATTTGATATAGCGACAAAAACCCAGAAATGTTCATAATTAGTGACTTCACAATTCACCTCAAATCCCAGCTGCAGACCCACACAAATGTTTGTTCCTCCACTAGGTGCAGCAGTAGGTAAGTAAGAAGCAAGCTGTTTCCTTATGTCCTTGTTGACTATTTGACGCAAATGACTTCTGATTTCTCCTTTGTTACTGAAGGTGACAATACCAACATAAGAATTATCTTCAACAACTTGCAGTAGATACAATTCTGCTGCCTGACGCAATCGATTGATCCGATCATCCTATATATAAAAAGTTCAAAGCAAACAGTGCTATTAATAATTCGCAATAATGAAACCAGGCACCTCTGCTGAAAAGAACAGCATCTTAGAGAAAAACAGCATAAAATACTGCATATTCAAAAACTAGTTTCAATTTAGAATAAAAGGTGCCCGTGGACAGGCTCTGCATGCCCTACCAACTATTTAAAATTACAAAACCAAAATGTACAGATCAATCAGCTTTACCTAGCAGTAGCATAGTCAAATTCTAAAACCACCTACATGAGCCTATACTCCAAATTCCTTGACCTCTCTTCAAAGGCTGGATGAAACAAATGAGCCCTGCAGTATGAAGTCTGGTACAGGATCATCTACACAGGCAATGCCCCTTCCGAATCAATGGAAATCACAGAGCTGGTAACAGCCCTGGTTCAGCTGGAACAGGCCTAGGTATTTACAAATGGTCCCAGCCAGCGGCTGTCACGTTCAATGAAGAAAAGTCAGTTAGATTGAATAAGAAACTTGCTAAGGCAATATCTGATCAGTGGAAGGGAAGTTACGGTAGAGGGCTGACCAGTGGGCTGATTGCAGGAAAACAGCTCTATTACAGCTCAGGATTCCTACCTGTAGCAGGCCAGTTAAACTGTGAGAGTTTCTGAGAGAGAAAATCAGTTAAGATGGGAAGGAATTCCTTTCTTGATTGGAAGCAAAAAATGGGACCCTAAGGGATTAAAAGAACCCCATACTTCCTTGTAATTCAATGGGCATCTTCTATCAAGATGGCAGCTGACCCTTCTCCCTCACACACAAACACTGGGGGAATAGATTCCCAGGCAAGGTTTTCTGGGATTTGTAATTCTACTTTATTACAATTAGCAGTGATATAGGAGTATTGTGGCACTGTCTATTGGCCCCAGTCAGAAAGCAGGGCCCTGTGCTAGTACGCACCCTATATGCCTAACACAAAGACAGTTCCTGCCCCCAGCAGAACTTACAATCTAAGCATAGTATGAGAAACAAAAGATGTATAGAACAGACAGACAGTGGGAACACAAGGTAATGGTGAGAGGAGTATAGGTAGTGCTAGCAGTCAGGAAGGCCAGACTGCTACAGCTCTCAGGGCATATTTACACTGCAGCTGGCGGCATGTTTCCCAGCTCCAGTAGGCAGACTGGCTGAGCTAGCACACTAAACATAGCAGTGTAGCCAGGGGTAGCTAGGGTTGCCAGATGTCCGGTTTTTGACTGGAACACCCCCCCGTTAAAAAGGGACCCTGGTGGCTCTGGTCATCATAGCTGACCGGGCTGCTAAGGCTCCCTGCTGGCCCTGGCTCCACGTGGCTCCCGGAAGCAGCCGGCATGTCCGGCTCCTCGGTGCAGGGAGCGGCCAGGGAGGATCTGCATACTGCCCCTACCGCGAGCACCATCCCCGCAGCTCCCATTGGCCGGGAACCACGGCCAATGGGAGCTGCAGGGGCGGCTCCTGCAGACATAGGCAGCACACAGAGCCACCTGGCCACCCCTGCACTTAGGAGCCGGACATGCTGGCCACTTCCAAGAGCTGCTCCAGGTAAGCGCTGCCCAGCTGGAGTCCACAACCCTAACCCCCTCCTGCACCCAAACTCCCCAGCCCCAGGTCGGAATCACCTTCTCACCCAAACTCCCCCCTGGAGCCTGCACCCCAACTCCCTGCCCCAGCCCAGAGCCCCCCCCCAAACCCCTCATACCTGGCCCCACCTCCAGAGCCCACACCCCCAGCCAGAGCCCTCTTCCCCTCCCACACTCCAACACCCTGTCCCAGCCAAGAGATCCCCCTTACACCTGGATTCCTTCATTTCTGGCCCCACCCCAGAGCATACACCCCCAGCCAGAGTTCTCACCCCCTCCTGCATCCCAATCCCGTGCCCCAGCCTGATGAAAGTGAGTGAGAATGAGCGATGGAGAGAGTGGGGCTAGACTGAGCAGGGGTGGGGCAGTGCTGTTTGGTTTTGTGCAATTAGAAAGTTGGCAACCCTAGGGGTAGCACAGGTCAGGCTAACAGCCCAAGTAGGTACTCAGAGTGTCTGGGCAGGTTTGCACTCAAGTCACTAACCTTGAGCGGTCACATGTGGTACTTCCAGCTACACTGCTCTGTTTATTATGCTATTTGGAGCAGAGCTTGCACATGTCTCTCTACCTAAGATGGGAAGCACTCTCCCAGTGTAGATGTACCCTTGGAAGAAATGGTGGCCTGTTCCAGCAGCCCCCCACTGGCAGGAGAGAGCCCAAGAGAATGGCAGCAACCATAAGTGGGAGCCTGAAAGAATAGAATGTGTTAGAAGAGTTCTGTCTAAAAGCCATGTATATCTGCCTATGTCAGTCGGTCTCAACCTGCGGCCCAATCAGCCCACAGCTGCAGCCCATGTGACATCCTCAGGGCTATACAGGTAGTATCGGATGTGGCCCACATAATACAATGAAAGCCGCCCACAGTGATAAATAGGTTGAGAACCACTGCTATATGCAGATAGCTTATATATAAAGGGCTTCCTAGCTGAGCGATTTTAACAGGCGGAGCCACCTGAGGGCTAGAAGTGGGGCTTAATTTCTGCTTCAAAAGATTTCTGAAGCAGAATTTTTTCCCACCTTTTGGATCCAATTACATCCATAACCTGGAAAATGAGGCAATGGGTCACACATTCTAAATCCAAACATAGCCAACGTTTGAACGGGTTGGGGCCAGGAAGGTTATACAGGAGAGTACTGGTTTGGGTTCCTGTTTATTTGGGGGGTAAAGAGAAAAGGAAACATTTCTAAAAGTGACCTTCGATCTTAAGTGTCTCAGTGTCCGGAATCCAACTTGAGACACTTTGGGCCTGGTTTTGGTAGATGGCAAGCACCCATTGAAATCCAAGAGAATTTGTGACTTCTCAGCACGACTAACAATATCTTGCCTAAAGCGGACACCCAAACACTGAGGCACCCAAAATCAGAGGCTAACTTTGAAATTTTTAACAGTTTTCAGTCTTCGAATTTCATTCTCCCATCTAGGACTTTGCATCCCTGCCCTTCAACTGGGGCTGGAGGGCTGGAAGCAGCCCCCACCCTGTGGCTTGGGGGGGGGGAGGGGGCTGCAGCTGGGCTGTGAGTCCCTGTCCAGGAGCTGCAGCCAGCTTGGGAGCAGGAGCTGTGCACTCCCTGTGGCTGCGTCCCCTGCTACGTCCCAGCCCCACGGCTTCCACCAGGGGCTGCAGCGGGGACCATGCACGCCCCCTCGCTACATCCCAGGGCCATGTGCCCTCCCCCATTGCAGTTGGGGCTTGGCAGGGGCTGCAGCCCCAGCCACGCACCCCTGTTTCACAACTGCAGCCAGCTCTAGAGCAGGGGCTGCGTGCCCCCCCCCCCCCCCGACTGCACACCTCCCACCCCCGCTGTGCCCCAGCCCTTGGCTTGTGCTGGGAGCTGCAGTGGGGACCATTCTGCAGCTGGAACTGCATGTCCCCGCTGGCAGCTGCAGAGGGAGCCATGTGTCCACAGGCCGCAGCTTCCCAGGGCTGCTGCCGGGGGCCTGCCACCAGGGCTGCACACTCCTATCCTGCACGCCCCTCCGTAGCTGTGCTCCCCCGCTGCAGCCACTAGAACCGGAGCTGTGCCCCGCGCTATGGTTGGGGGGGGGGGGGGGGGGAGGACTCGGCCTGTGGGTCCCCCCAGGACTCCATTCCTCCCCCCTACTTTTAGTAAAGTCACAGACAGGTCACGGGCTCCATGAATTTTTGTTTATTGTCGGTGACCTGTCCCTGACTTTTACTAAAAATAGCTGTGACTAAATCTTAGCCTTAATAATCACCACCATACATGTTTTGTTGTTGTTTTTTAAACACGTGCACATGCCCCCACCCACCCCATGACAGGATTGAAAATTGTCAGCAAAAAGTAACTCCTGGTTAGTATCGATAAGGTGTTTGAATGCATAATGTAAACAAGTCAAATGTGTTTACAATAAACAGATAGAAATATTTCTGAGGGACAATTTACCCAATTCATGCTGTGGGAAACATCAAGAACTAAACAGATCACTCTGTCTCTCTTCTGTAGCAATGAGAAGGTAGGAGGAGGTGGGAGGCTGGTGTCGGTCCTTGGAAGGGTGTTATTAAAGTCCATAGAGCTTATTATTACATCCCATGTACTTCTATAGTCGCACATTCTGTTTTGCAGATTGGGAGCTTCTCTATTATGGTTACTTTCATTACAAAATTCAACCACCTAAAAGTGGGAAACAAATAAATAAAGGCAGCAACACAAGAATACAAATACTGATGTAAGAAAAATAATAATTTGGACTTATATAGTGCCTTTTACTACAGGAGCCAGGAGCACTTTCAGTTAGTTAATTTTATTATATCTGTTTTACCAACACAATAACTGAGGCACTGACACAGGTTAAATGAGCTACCCAAATTAACAGCAGAGTGAGGCACAGAACCTAGAAATTCTCTCTCGCAGTCACATGCCCAATCCACTAAGCTATTGCAGCCCCATAGAAAGGCCTCTAATCTAATATTACTGCTTAGGCAGTGTTTCCCTCTCATGTCCAGCATGCAGGTGCCATGTAAGAAGTATAATTTAACCCATCATGAGTAAGACGAAAATCTGAACCCAGTCCTTATTTACGCAAAACTCCAATGAAAGTCACTGGAATTTTTGCTTGAGTAAGGATTACAGAATTTGCCCCTGTGGAAACAACAATATTGCTTATATGATCCTAGTTTAGTGACATCCACAAATGCATACAATGTACATTTCTATAATGGTTTGAAAAGTAGAGTCTGATTTGTGAAATATACCAGGGGTCCAAAAGATATTCTAGATTTTTATTATGGACTGTCATATATAATTGAGACATCATTATATAGGAAACAGTTCAGCATTCATTGGTAGAAATGTTTTTAATACACTGCTACCTTGATATAATGTGACCCGATATAACACGAATTCAGATATAACACGGTAGAGCAGTGCTCTGGAGGGGCGGGGCTGCGCACTCCAGCAGATCAAAGCAAGTTCTATATAACACAGTTTCACCTATACCACAGTAAGATTTTTTGGCTCCCGAGGACAGCGTTATATCGAGGTAGAGGTGTAGTTTGTTTACTGAGATAAAGGTTAAAACAAACTTAGCATTTGTAAAAGGAGAATAAAGTGTAATATTTGCAACTGGAGAGTGGCTTGTAGAAAAATCTATTTTTCTGTGATTATACTTACAGATGATAAGCTTTGCATGTACATTATTGATGACTTTACAGTTTGAGTTCTCTCAGGAATAAATGCACATCCTTCCTTAAAAAGTCCCGTCAGCTGATTAAGGACACAATTTCCTTCAGTGCAGGATTTTTTTTCACAGACATAGATCCCTGCAAGGTCAGATGTACACCTGGGAATGAAAGAATATTTATAATTTAGAACTTCCTGACTGGAATTAGGCCCCAATTATGGGCATGAGTGGAGCACTGACTTTAATGACACAGTTGTCCACTGGGCAGAGCCTAATTGCAGGATCATGGCCTTAATGAGTTACACACAATTAATGTGTTTGAAGAGATATTTTTTGTAGAAATGTATTCCATACACAAGGGAGAACCAGTTCTACTATTTTTTGATTTCTCATTCTAATTAGTCATTCTAATCCATTGAATGAATCAAAAATATTAATCTTGCAGAATTTAGTCTTGCTTTTCATGTATTTCATGGTTAATACTTCATTCTGAAAAGTGACTGTCTTAAAATGGCTTCATGTGGATTTATGGTTATAGTCTCTCAATGACTTGCAGATAAAATGTGCTAGTTTTAACAAGTAAAAACATGTTGCTGTTTTTTCTAATGTCCAGCCCTGGCATATGGGAAGAGCGGCAGCATGGAGAAAAAAGATGAAACAGAGACAAGCCCACTGGGTGAGAGCAGGTCACGTAGCAGTGATGGTATCAGTTCTGAGGCAGAAATGATAGAGAAGGTGAGGAAAAACTAGCCCAGCAAAAGAAGCTCTGGAAGAAAGAATGAGGCCTGTAGAATACTGGGAGGGATTAGAGGAGAGAAGACAACTAGGAAAATGAAAAGAGGAAAAGGAGGCAGCAGAGAAAAGGGACAGGCAGCTGACAGACAGCCAAATAGATGGGGTGACAGGAAAGGGAATTGCTGAACATCTGCCTCTCCAGATTGAGAGCAATTCTGAGTCTACAGGAACAATGCAGAGAAAATCAGGCTCAGTGTCTTTGACAAATCACTAATCACAAAAGTGTTAAGAGAGGAAAATGCAATGTGGAGCAAGGAAAGATAATAATTAATGCAATTCATATGAACTAATTGCAATGTAGGTAGGATATTTTTATGTGGGGTGAAATAGGCACCAAGAAAAAAAGAGACACTTGAGAAGTTTACAGAAACAAACCAGATTTGTACCCTACTGAAACCCATATTTCTAAAGCCGATCAGAACTGGAATTTAAAAAAGAGTAAAATAACTTACCTTGTAACTTTAACTTGATTTTGTCCCGTTATATAGAAAGGCTTTTCATTATTATACTCGTCAAATACCCCCCATCGAAGGTGGGCCCATTCATGGACAAAAACTCTGCCTGTGGGAATAGTACATGGAAACTTAAGGGGTACTGTAAGATGTATTCTAGTTATTTGTCTGTACAGATCACTGTACATAAAACCAACCAGCAAAGATGTATAGTAACTGTCAGAATTTTTGACCAGCAAATCCCACTGTGGAACAGTAAGAGAGGGTGCTCAATATTTTTCAAAATAAATAAATAAATAAAAATCAAGCCATTTATATTGGTGCTTAAATATGGCTAACGTTAGACACTCTCACTTGAAAACCTTGGCTTTTATTTCTTTGAAAATTACTATCTAACTTTACTATATATTTGGGCTTGCACTAAACCTATAGTGACACAGATGGGCAATGAGGTTTGTTTTTGTTTTTTAATATGCATTGAAATTATAGGAAGGTGCACAATGAACCGTAATTAAAGACTTAAGGTTCCTGGTTCCTTGATTTTCTTTTAGGTGAACTGAGTTCTTTAGATGCCAAGGGAATGGGGCAAAAGCAAATCCCTATAAAATTTTAACATAGGGTTTGCAAGTAGTCCTTGCTAGAGAGACATCTGTGAAACATTTGCAGCAAAGGGTTCAACTATGCAATTTTCCATTTTTTTCATTTTATTATGAATTCAGACATGGTACTTGCATGCAAATTTTGCACATATTTTCCCCTGAAAATGGGCCCATTGCCGAGATAATTTGGATTTGAATTTTTTTGAATTATTTGATGGAAAAAAGTCACTGAAACTCACAGAAAAGTTAAATCTCTCAGTCAATCTCTCTGCAATGGGTACTCACTCATCCCCATGCTCATCATGTGATGTCTGTGTTTGGGGAGCAGTCTTACCCAAAGTGAAATGGAGAAAAGTTTTCAATCATTTCCACAGTTTTCAGACACCATTATTCAATTGACAGACTTTCTTAAGAAAATAATTGCTCAAAAAGCAAACAAAACAAAAAACAACAACCCAAGTTCAACTTGGGCTCTAATTAGATATCACAAGTGGTTGCTGTGTTATTGTAGCCATCTTAGTCCCAGGATATGAGAAAGACAAAGTGAGTAAGGTAACTTTTACTGGACTAACTTCTTTTGGTGAAAGAGACAAGTTTTCAAGCTCCTCAGAACTCTTTTTCAGACCTGAGCTAAAAAGCTTGTCTCTTTTACCAACAGAAGTTGGTCCAGTACAAGAAATTTCCTCACCCACCTTGTCTCTGGATTTCATCATGTCATATGATTTTTAATAGGGATAGTACAGGTATATTTAAGCATGCCCTGCTGCAGCGAGAATAGACTAGATCTATGACCTCATGTACATTTCTATGATTTTTTTGGCCACACATTTGAGGAGAGGTAAACTTGGACTATTGTATAGCTACTCTACATAAAGTGTATTTTGGGGCAGGGGAGAAATATCTCAATCCTGCAAAGTGTTGAGATCCCAATAACCTACTTCACAGTGGTGTGAGGCTTTATTAATATTAGTAAAGCACTTTGAGATCTTCAGATGGAAGGAGCAATACAAGTACCAAGTATTATGACAACTCTTGGCATACTTCGTAATTGCACTTCTACATGCGTGAAAGTGACAGCAACTATTATACAGAGAGTCCTCATAGATACACCTCTTTTGCTGAACACAAAGGAGAATAAAAACAGAAAATTAAGAATGGTTTAGTAAATTTACCTCGTGATCCATAGACATCAATCAAATAATCATTTACTAGGAAGTTAGGTGTGAAATGAATATATTTTCCCATGTTTCCACATTCTCCATATTGTAGGGTATATGGCTCATCTCCATGTTTCCAATAAGGAGCAGCAACTATGACCTCTGCCTAAAATTACAAAAATGTCATGTTTAATTAATTAAGTGTCGTAATATTTTGTTCTATGTAAGTACAGCATCTAGCACAGAGGGGTCCCGGTCTGTGACTGGGACCCTTAAGTGCTAGTACAATACAAATCATAAAAACATTTTGGGTCTGACTTTCATTTACACGAAGACCACATTACACCTTTCTGGAGAATAAAGGGGCCTTAAAGAGGAAGAAAATTACATTTATACTCATACTCCGGCCTCCTTACGTGACTAAAGTGTGTAAAATGGCCTTAAGGTAAATAAGAATCAGTCCCTGTACATATAGCAATAAACAGAGACACCATGGTCCAGCAAATACTTTTATAACATGTTCAGTTTTCTTGATCATACTCTTTTCATAAGAACGGCCATACTGGGTCAGACCAAAGGTCCATCAAGCCCAGTATCCCGTCCTCTGACAGTGACCAATGGGAATGAATAAACAGGTTATCATCAAGTGATCCATGCCCTGTCACCCAATCCCAGCTTCTGGCAAACAGAGGCTAGAGACATCATTCCTGTCCATCCTGGCTAATAGTCATTGATGGTCCTATCTTCCATGAATCTATCTAGCTCCCTTTTGAATCCCGTTATAGTATTAGCCTTCACAACACCCTCTGACAAGGAGTTCCAGAGGTTGACAGAGTGTTACGTGAAAAAATACTGTCTTGTGTTGGTTTTAAACCTGTTACCTATTAATTTAATTTGGTGGTCCCTTGTTCTTGTACTATGAGAAGGAGTAAATAACACTTCCTTTTTTACTTTCTCTATACCACTCATGATTTTATAGACTTCTATCATATCCCCCCTTCATACTTGTTTCCTTTCTAGTATGTAGCCAGTTTCTTCCTTTCAAAAGTGCTATTTTACACATTCTATCGCTCTGTGACAGTAGAAACACATTAACTTATTTTGGAAATCATTTTAACATTATTTTTGCCCAATATTGATAACCTTCATTCAAATAATTAGCTAAACAAGTTTTTCTTTATTTTTCTCTAATATTTTCTCCCAAGTCAGAAAACATATGCCAAAAGTAATGATCAGTGAACCTTTTTCTTTGTGAGCCCCCGCTCAGCGCTGCCAACATGCTATTAAAACTCCCTGGCACACCTGTGCCACAATAACTGTTTTTCTCCATATAAAAGCCAGGGCCAGCATTCGGGGGTAGCGAGCATGGCAACTGCCCAGGGCCCCATGCCACAGGTGGCCCTGTGAAGCTAGAGTTGCTCAGGCTTCAGCTTCAGCCCCTGGTGGTGGGCCTTGGGGCCCTGCGCTTTGGCTTTCTTCCCTGGGCCACAGCAGATCTAACATTGGCCTTGATTGGTGGTCCCCCCTGAAATCTGCTCATAACCCCCAGGGGGCCCTGGACCCCTGGTTGAGAATCACTGCTGTATAACACTGGTAGGGCAGATTGCCCCAACAGTTGGTACAGGCAACTTCAAACAAAAACATTCAGAGAATCTCTGGGTTTAATGCTATCCAGAAGCATGAAGGAATGTGCACAAACTACATATTTAAGGTGGATTTACAGAACAGCAAGCCTGCCCACTGGGTGACTTTTTACTTGTGAATACTGATATAGTCCAGAGGTTTTGTAGGTAAGCAGCATCCTCAGCTGGAGATAGGATAGTCAAGGGGAAGTCAAATCCAGAAATGCCTTAATGAGTCTTCATTCTTGCCATCCAAATAGTCAAGAGTGAAAGAAGGGGGCAAGAAGAGGAGCAGACAGCAGGGCCTTGGTGCAGTGACGTAGCTTTTGTACACTGGGGAGGAGGAGTGTGTATCTGGCATGGGGAGGGGAGAGACTCAGTGGTGGAAATGGATGTTTAATGTCCATAGGGTAAAAGGAACATTTGTTTTTAAAACATGCTTATGATGGTACTTCAGTTTCTAAGACAGGCTTTAAATATTACCTTTTCATATGACTCATGTTGTGGTTTCCCATAACCGTTTGCTTTCCATGTAGCAGGTATTAAAATCTTTATATTCTGGAAATAGACTCTTCTTTGTGTAGCATTGAACAAATAAAAAGAAGCTTCAGTTATCATTTCCTAGTAATAAAATGAAATTAAAAAATTACAGTAAACTTACTGGTTTCAGAGTAGCATCCGTGTTAGTCTGTATCCGCAAAAAGAACAGGAGTACTTGTGGCACCTTAGAGACTAACATTTATTTGAGCATAAGCTTTTGTGGGCTACAGCCTACTTCATCGGATGCATAGAATGGAACACACAGAAAGAAGATATTTATACATACAGAAAACATGAAAAGGTGGAAGTAGCCACACCAACTGGAGTCACTGGGGCATTAGGTTAGTGGTGTATGTTACTATGCGCAGCGAGAGCTGTAGAAAAAAAATTACTGGATAATCAGAAGAAAAAAATAAAATACTTCACCTTTTTATAGTGTTTTCATCCAAGGATTGCAATGTGCTTTACAAATGTGAATTAACTCCCACACCACCTTTGTGAGGTTCGACTAAATGTTGTTACTGTCACTTTACAGGCTGATAAGCTGAGTCACATAAGGGTCGTAACAAGGCTAGAGAGAGAATCAGTGTCAGAGCCAGAAACGGAGATCTGATTCTTGCACCTCAGCTTCACCCACTAGTCAAATCATCTTTTGGTGATAAATACAATTGCAAACAATAAAGCGTAACGTGTGTAACCTGCTGGTATAAACGATGCTTGAACAATCTCACTTAAGCTCAGTTTTAATGGGACAGGTTAAACATACATACTGCACTGGACTTGTCTGGCCAATTACAATTGCCATAATAACTTTCACAATATCAGTCAGGAGTGGAACTAGGAGAACAACTTGCTTTGGAGCTGTTACTGCAGATTCCCTTTCATGTTGAAACTCTGGGCCTGTTGAAGGCCACACCTTCTTAGATGAACACCTGGATATTAATGTAGCAGCAACATGCTAGCAAAATACTAAATGCATTGTAGACTCACAGAGTCTCTAAGGCAAGAAGGGACCATTGTGATTATCTAGTCTGACCTCCACTAAAACACAGGCCATAGAACTTCTCCGCTATGATTCCTAGAGCAGATGTCTTAGAAAAATATCCAATCTTTATCTAAAAAAATTGTTATACCCTATGTCCTTGGGCAGATGCCCAGCTTCAGCAGGGCCACCCCACATTCATTATTTGAATCTTGACAATAACTTCATCAATAGAAACAGAGTTAGTGGGGTGTTACTGCACATAGCTTTTTAAAAAATACCCATCGCCATTAATATCAGGAGTTTGCTTCATTCCGTGAGCTTGCAACAAGGAATTCCTTGCAGCTTTCAGTGAAAAACACTTTGTGAAAACCTAGCGGGGTCAGACTCTTTTTAAAAAACCCTCAAGCATTTCTGCAGCCCACAAGGGAAGGTGAAGGAGAAGGCCACAGGGGGTGTAACCAAAGTGAGACTGTGTGCCAACAAACGGACTATTCCAGCCCAGCATTGCACTGGCTTGCTTCTGCCTTATTGAACTGGTGCTACTCACGGGGGTGAGCTGTAGGACGATTCAAGCTGCAGGGAAGCCGGTTTGTATTGCAGGAAGAGCTCGAGCGGAACTGAGACCTCACGTGGGGCCTCTTACCTTGATGTTTGCGAGGAGTTTCTGGTCTTCGGGCACCCGCGGGTTGATCGCAACAAGTAGCCCATCGTAGCCATTGCCCTGCAGCTGCACTGCAGCGCCCCGGGCGGCCGCCAGAGTGAGCAGCGTCAGCAGCCAGCCTGCAGCAGCCGCCCCGTCTCCGCAGCTCATCCCGCAGGCAATGGGGGACTCGGACCCCGCACAGTCGCCTTGCTGCCTGCACGATGCCGGAAGGTGCCGGGGCTGGGCTGCCAAGCTCACTAGCTAGGAGGGAGGAGCGCGGCAGGGCGGTTTAGGAACTGGCTCAGCTCACCTCACCCTAGACGGGGCTCCTAACCTGCTCGCCCGTTTTCCTCCACCCCCTCCCGCAGTGGGAGCAGCAAGAGAGCGTCTTGCTAACTTTCCACGCCCTGGCAGGTGGAGCAGAGAGAGAGAGAGAGAGAGAGATCCCCCAACCTTTCTGGTCTGATCTGGGGCCAAACTGCTTTAGGGATGAACACATGCTAAGTACCAGGTAATGTAAGAGTGGTTTTACTTATTGTCTCTTGATTATCCCTCCTGAGAAGGGGTCCTCTGCTAGCTCTATGGACATTATGATCCCAAATGTGCCCTCCATTACACCCATTGGTTAAAGAATGAGCCGATAAGATCAGATACTAACTTTTCTTCCCCAACAATGTTTTTAACAGATTTGAGATGGTGTCAAAGTCCAGGGCAACTGCATTCCTTCCCCCCCCCCTCCCACCCCCATGATCCTGCAAGGGCTTCCTAGGCTTCCAGCTGTCATTCCTCTTGGGTAGAGATGCATGTCTCTCTACCTCCAGATATGGAATTTTCCAGGCAGCAGAGTTCCCTGCCTGTGCTGTGATATCCCCAGCAAACCAGAATGCCTGCCCTTCGCTTTCTCTTCAGAGGCTATAAACAGTGTAACTGCCCACAGTTATAAATTACCACAAACAGGTCTTTCTAAGCAAGCACATTTATTCTTAAGGTAAAAGCACTACAGAGAAAACATTCAAAACAGTAAAAGAACCTAGACACATGCTACTAAGCTTGCCAGAGATAACCCTGCCTCCTTCCCCAACTCCAGAAGGGGATCTGGGAGAAGTCAGTCCTTCAAACCCCACAAAAGGTTTTTTTCCCTGTGATTACAAGTTCATAACTTTTTAGCTCAAATCAAGCACACCCATGCATACATTAGTCTTCCCTTTATACAGCTTAGCCCTTTGATCTTTAGCTTCCGGGTGTGACGGGTTCGGTCACAGAAACCCCTTTGAGACTGTCACCTGATGTGCTGAGACTACCTCTGAGCTTGTTTTCTCTGCCAGTTTGGGCCTCCAGAACCCTGTCTTGTTGAGCCAGATATGCTAATCTGTTGCAACACAGACCCAGGGACTGACCCATGCCCCAAAAGCTGCAGACTTAACTGAAAATGCTTAAGACGTGCTCCTGTCTCTAGCACCCAGACACCTAGTTCCCAATGGGATCCAAACCCCAAATAAATCTGTTTTACTCTGTATAAAGCTTATACAGGATAAACTCATAAATTGCCCACCCTCTATAATACAGATAGAGAGATATGCACAGCTGTTTGTTCCCCCAGGTATTAATTACTTACTCTAGGTTAATTAATAAACAAAAGTGATTTTATTAAGTATAAAAAGTAGGATTTAAGGGTTCCAAGTAATAACAAACAGAACAAAGTAAGTTACCAAGCAAAGTAAAACAAAACACACAAGTCTAAGCCTAATACATTAAGAAACTGATTACAGATGAAATCTCACCCCCAGAGATGTTCCAATAAGCTTCTTTCACAGACTGGACTCCTTCTTAGTCTGGGCCCAGCAATCACTCACCCCCAACCCCCCCCCCGCCCCATAGTTACTGTCCTTTGTTCCAGTTTTTTCAGGCATCTCTTGGGGGGTGGAGAGGTCATCTCTTGAGCCAGCTGAAGACAAAATGGAGAGACTTCCAGGGCCTTTTATATTCTCTCTCATGGGCAGAAACCCTTTTGTTCTTCTATACAAAGTCACAGCAACAAGATGGAGTTTGTAGCCACTTGGGCAAGTCACATTGCCATGAATGATTCAGCTTTCTGCAGGCTGATGCTATTGTTCACATGTTAGTTTTAATGTTCCCAGGAAAGCTCAGATGGACTTTGGGAGATGTTTTCGCAGGGCAGGCGGCGCTGGGGGTGGGTGGGTGTTTCGGTGGGGCCGGGGGAGTTCGACCCTTAGCTGTTTTCTTTGGAGTAATATGGCCCTCAACACTTTACGAGTTGTGCAGGCCTGATCTACAGAGTCAGTTCCTCCATGTGTTTGTTTTAAACCACACTTGTAGGTTTGAGTGGACTGCCTTCTTCTTGAAAAGGTACAGTTGTATGTGGACATTTTGCATGTAGACGGCCCTTCAGAAACCAAGGGCTTGGCTACACTTGCAGATGTAGCGCACTGGGAATTAAACCAGCCTTCGGAGACCGCAGCAGGGAAAACGCTGCCGTGTGTTTACACTGTCAGCTGCAAGTACACTAGCTTGGCCACATTAGCAGCTCTTGCAATGCCACAAAGAGCAGTGCATTGTGGTAGCTATCCCCATGTGCAAATGGCTGCAACATGCTTTTCAAATGGCGGGGGTGGGTGGAGTGTGACAGGGAGTGTGTTGTGTGTATGGGGGGGAGAGACAGTGTGTTTTGGGGGGCTGAGAGTGTGTCAGCATGCTGTCTTGTAAGTTCAGACAGCAGCAGACCTCCCTCCCCCCAGCCTCTCTCTCTCACACACACTCACAACAGCAGCATTCCACACTAATGGTTTGCTTTGTCCCGGAGCAGATAAGCATGCCGGCTGTCAGAAACGGAGCTTTGAAAGGGGATATCCAAATGCCTGTAGCTGAGTTCAAAACAATGTGGCCACTTGACTTCAGGGGATTATGGGACATTTCCGGAGGCCAGTCACACCGCAGTAATGCAACACCTCGTCCACACTGACGTCCGGGTGTTTCAGCTGGGGCACAGCAAGCTTTATGCTTCTCGTGGAGGTGGATTACCAGGAGCGCTCCAGCTGCAGAGTCCAGGCACTCTATGTGCCTTGCTAGTGTGGACACCTCAGGAGTTAGGGCACCCGGGGCTGCTTTAATGCACTCTAACTTGCAAGTGTAGCCAAGCCCCAAGAGGATAATATCAGAACCAGGCTCATGGATTGTATCTGTCTGTTATCTCAGGGGGGGAAATAGCTAGGATTATCAAATACAGAAGCCAAACTAAACAAATAGAACAACTCGGGTGAATAAACACATGTAGACTTTGAAAAGTTGCTTAAGAAAAGAGGAATAGAACTAAAGGTATTTTCTGCCTCTTTTAAAATCTCAAAGGTCTCTAACAAATAGCCCAGATGGCTGACTGTCTTATTTTAGACTCAGATACTTCCCTTTACATCCTAAGGTTCCTGGCTGAGATTTGAGAGTTTTGAAATGACTCACAAGAAATGAGTAGTGGCACCAGTACAACTGGCTTTCCAATGAGCATGTGGTAAGATGTGTTGAAAGAGGCCTGGGAACTCTGATCCAGGATTTAGTGTTAAGTTTTTGACAAGTCAAGACAGAGCAATACATGTGTGACAAACTAGGAAATAGCTCTTATTTTTTCTGTTAATAAGGAGCATGTCTCTGTGTGTTTATATATGACGCATTACTTATTATGGAGTTAGATCAAAGGAGGTTGTTAAGAACATAAGAATGACAATATGGGGTCAGACCAATGGTCCATCTAGCCCAGTATCCTGTCTTCCAACAGTGGCCAATGCCAGGTGCTTCAGAGGGAATGAGCAGAACAGGTAATCATCAAGTGATCCATTCCCTGTCATCCCTTCCCAGCTTCTGGCAAACAGAGGTTAGGGACACTTCAGAGCATCCCTGCCCACCTTGGCTAATAGCCATTGATGGACAAGAAGGGGTGAACTGTCAACTATTGGGAATGGGCCACATCAGGGCCGGCTCCAGCATTTCTGCCGCCCTAAGCAACAACAACAACAACAACAACCAAAAAAAAAAAAAAAAAAAAAAGCCACAATCGCAACCGGCGGCGGCAATTGGGGGAAAAAAAATAAAAAGCTGCGATCGGCAGCAGCAGTTCGGCGGCAGGTCCTTCGCTCCTAGAGGGAGTGAGGGACCTGCAGCCCCCGAATTGCCGCACGTGCCGCCCCTCTCCCTTGGCCGCCCCAAGCACCTGCTTGTTAAGCTGGTGCCTGGAGCCAGCCCTGGGCCACATCCACCCTGATTGAATTGGCCTCGTTAGCACTGACCCCCCCACTTCCATCTTTTCATGTGCAGTATATTTATACCTGCCTACTGTATTTTTCACTCCCTGCATCTGATGAAGTGGGTTATAGCCCACAAAAGCTTATGCCCAAATAAATTTGTTAGTCTCTAAGGTGCCACAAGGACTCCTTGTTGTTTTTGCTGATACAGACTAACATGGCTACCTCTCTGAAACTTATATCCACTGGATTACCCCTATCCACATACTTGTTGATCTCCTCAAAGAATTGTAACAGGTTGGTGAGGCATGATTTCCGTTAACAAAAATTATGTTGACTCTTTCCCCCCAGAAATGGAAAGAGTTGTTATTTTTTTTTAAATCAGATAAAGAATTGGGCCTTGACAAACACACAGAAGAGCTTGAATAATATCTCTCTCCTGGCCCTTCCCATCCATCTCACCTCTCTTTTTTAAGCCCTTCAATTGTGTGATATAACTTGCTTAGTCTCTTTTTATTTTTCTTTATTGTTTTGTGCCACAAAGTTCTTTTAATGTCATTTTTGGTGAATTATTATTCTAATCCTGTGTGTGTATGATGTAGAGAAAGCAATATTGTTATTACATGTTATTACTTACTGTATAATCTATGACATATACATTCAGAGTCAAATCCTGCTCACCTCACTCACATTAGCAGTCTCACTGATTTCAAAGTCAATCCATGTAAGAAAGTTTATACTCTATTTCAGTGAGGAAAGCATGTTGAGTTTGAGCCTATGTATTGTGTATTACATAAAAACCAAACAACCACCTTCATTATAATTTACTACAACAATTTTCTGCTTTCATTTGAAAATCAAGTTTATCAGTTTCAAGGGTCAATTATCCAGTTTATATATCAATTTGTGATAAATTGAAATTTTGAATTGTCTGATAAAATTATGATGGCCTTAGAAATGGTTATTCATATACAGCAGCCCAATATCATCGTAAAACGCTATGCCAGTGAAAAGTTATGTTTGAGGTTTTTAAGGCACAAGTCAGACAATTCAAAGTTATGGCTCCTATAGGCAACAGATGTTGGCCCTTTGCACATATGAGGGCAAATTCTCCTAGCTGTTACACAGGTATAAATCTGGAAACAATCCAGCATGGACAGTGGACTGATTCCATATTGACATATGTGTAACAGAATGCAGAATGACAGGTTTCAGAGTAACAGCCGTGTTAGTCTGTATCCGCAAAAAGAAGAACAGGAGTACTTGTGGCACCTTAGAGACTAACAAATTTATTAGAGCATAAGCTTTCGTGGACTACAGCCCACTTCTTCGGATGCATATAGAATGGAACATATATTGAGGAGATATATATACACACATACAGAGAGCATAAACAGGTGGGAGTTGTCTTACCAACTCTGAGAGGCCAATTAATTAAGAGAAAAAAAACTTTTGAAGTGATAATCAAGCTAGCCGAGTACAGACAGTTTGATAATAAGTGTCACACTTATTATCAAACTGTCTGTACTCGGCTAGCTTGATTATCACTTCAAAAGTTTTTTTTCTCTTAATTAATTGGCCTCTCAGAGTTGGTAAGACAACTCCCACCTGTTTATGCTCTCTGTATGTGTGTATATATATCTCCTCAATATATGTTCCATTCTATATGCATCCGAAGAAGTGGGCTGTAGTCCACGAAAGCTTATGCTCTAATAAATTTGTTAGTCTCTAAGGTGCCACAAGTACTCCTGTTCTTCAGAATGCAGAATTTGGCCTTTGTCATATTTTATATTTCTGTATATGGAATTATCTTTTTGTCTTAGGGTCTGTGCACTCTCCTTGTTCACTATGGAGCTCCGGGGGGTGAGGGCAAGCGGGAGGGAGGGATGTATAACAACTCTCCAAGCTTTCCCTGATATGGTACACTACAATCTAGCTCTTAATACATACGTATCAAATAATATAGCCAAGTTACAATACACACACACACTTCTTAATATCTGGCATTGTGTTGACAAACAACTGACAATGTAATGACATAAATGCCATGAATACCGCACATCTATATGAAAAATAGTCACTGTGCATTCTAGTGATCTTTCAGTTCAGTCCCTTTTTGTCAGAGCAGTCCCACTGCAGTAAATGGGAGTTTACATTTGTGAGTACGGTGTGCATCACTGGTGAACTAATTCTCAGCAACACATTACCTCTTCATTAAATAAAAGGATGGAAGAAGGAGATGTATGGTATGAAGTAGTGCTTGCAGTTTACTGAAAATATCTTTGGAGTAGAGATTTAGCTGTCTTAGCTATAATTTAACTTAATTGACTGGCTGAGGTGTTTTAGATAAATTTGCATAATGTATTATTATTACATCAGCATCCTGAACAGAATGACTTGACTAGAAATAATGAAGTTCCAAGGCATATTTTGGACAAACACAAACAATTGGAACAGGGATAGGTCAGTGGTTTGGGAGGGATAGCTCAGTGGTTTGCACATTGGCCTGCTAAACCTAGGGTTACAAGTTCAATTCTTGAGGGGGCTATTTAGGGATCTGGGGCAAAAATCTGTGTGGGGATTAGGCCTGCTTTGAGCAGGAGGTTGGACTAGATAACTTCCTGAGGTCCCTTCCAACCCTGATATTCTATGATTATTAAATTGTTTCAAGTAATAACAGTATAAATATTGGATAGTCATTTATTCAGAAGTCATGACAACTGATCATCCAATATGCAGTCATTTATGATAAAGGCCTTTGTATTGAAAATAATATAGTACCAAGTACATTTAGATAATTTTTATATATCACATCATATAAGCCTTTCCAGCACGCCAAAAAAAAAAAAAATTAAAAGGATGCTTGTTTTCCTTACAGTTACAACAATGTCAGTCAGTCTATGTAGCATATACTGAAATAACCTAGTTTTAAACCTAGTTCAAAGACTAACGTAGTTACTTATACTAGTTTGTCTTATTTCAGCAAAAAAATTAAATGTCATGGCAGCTTGTAGGATTAGAAGGTATATAAAGAGTTAGATTACCTTGGCTAAAAATATATGTGTTTTGCAGTTTGTGTAAAGCTCCAGTGCTTAGCAATTGTGAGAGTGCCTTGAAAGATGGTATGCTTAATTGGATATAGTGGACTTGGAATGTGATTTAATAGGAAATACTGGACCTGGAGTGTAGCTGATAAGATCGGAGGAAAATCTTTGAAGAAAAAGCCTCAATTATCCAGGATTGTTCTAACTGATTTTTGCAAAGAAAGGAATTCAAGAAGCAATGACAATCATCAGGTAGGTTCCGCTAGATAAGGTATACAAGGGTGAACTCTTACTGTTAAAGGATTTGTTGCTAGTACCTCTCTGTCCAGTTGGACCCAGCCAACATGGATTTGACATCCCAGGTCTAGCTAGTCCTGTTCTAGATACCTGATCAATGTTATAATTGCATGCTACTGTATGGGTGTGATGATTGCTTAGATAGTTAAGGTGTATTTAGAGCAGCTGTATAAATACCATTCAGCCTTTTCGATTTAAAAAAGAAATTTATGGTTACGAAATTTTGGTGTTGTGGCGAAATCCTGTATTATTATCATTAATAATAATAATTCCAACACACTGCAAGAGTGATATGTATATTTTTGCCTTATTTAGATGCTATAGTTTTATTTTATAGTATGTTTATGAGTGTTGGAGTTTGTACACTTGGCCACAGCAATTGTGGATGTCCTTGATTAATGTGATTTGCATCTTTGCTAGTGTAATACACCGCTTAATGTGTGTGTGATTGTGCCTCTACCTAACATTTGTGGTTATAACAGTCTACTACTTTCTCACAGCTAAAAGTGTCCTCCTATACTCAATTGATAAAGGTCAGAGATTTTTGAAGCCAGAACACAGAGTTTCAATCCCTGCACATGATCCATAGTGTTAGTATATATACAGTCATGGTTGTTACACAGTTCTCACTATTTAATCTTAGTTTGCCCTTCAATGAAGCCCAACAACTGAGAAATTATTAAATGAACTATATCCAAAAGATGTATCCAAATATTGTTCAGCCAGGTTTCATAGAATGTGAATAGATTGTGAACTCCACTGAATAGTGTTGACTGTAATAAACTTTGAGAACATGCCATTTCATAAACCAAGTACCTTGTAAAAATGTTGATTTCAGAAACATAATTACATAATTGTATTATTTTTAATGGTAGATATATGTTTATGGTTTAAAAGTCCCATTTTTGCAAAAGGGAACAAAATGGTCTAGTGCTGTTATTCATCAATTATGGCTCGCTGGATTGCAAAATGGTGTCTAACATGCCAGGAGATGATAACACAATAGGGTGTCTGGGAATGGCAAAAAAATACAGCACAATAACAGCCTTACATCAGAACAATAAACACACTGTATGAACTATATTTACTGTTTGTGAAAGTTGTATATTATAAACATTTACATTATACACATGGCCAAATGAGTTTCCAAAGAGTCCAGCATGGGAATGGTTGTACCATATTTTATTATCATCCCTTGTTCAAAATTTTGCTTGTCCCCAGTGAAAGATAATTCTGCATATTTTATTTGTCAAAATAACACAATGTAATCACACCAGTTTCAAGTATTTTGGTAATTTACTAAAAAAAAAACTTGTCAGCAAGATGTCTTAAAGATTCAGGAAATGTTTTTTAAACAAATAGATTCAGTCCCATTCAGTCAGGAACATTTTCCTCTCTCCCCATGTGTCCTTGCATCCCCACTGCCATTCAACATCCACCTCAGTCTGCCCCCCCACTAGCCATTCACAACCCCAGTATTTGTGACCCCACAGCAGCCCTGTTCTGTCTGTCCCCCACAAATACCATGCCTCCTCACCAGGCTCCACACACAGGATGCTGTGAGGAATGCAGCCGCTCCTCCTCCCTATCCACTGCTGGCTGCTCTGGCCTCTAAGCCGGCTGCTCTCTGTTCTGACACCACAGCAGCCCTTGGTGGGCAAAAGGCATAATTGCAGTGCCTCTCCGGCAGAATGTATTTTCTGCAGAGAAAATTGATCTGTGGGGGACATGAATTCTGCACATGCGCAGTGGCACAGAATTCCCCCAGGAGTAATATTTACATGAACAGGCTGCTTTTGCATATGCAATATACACATGCAAAACTCATCATATGTATGGATGATGGGTTCCCTCCACAGGGAGTCACCTGGAACTGGGGTACCACTGAGCCACTCTGGCCCACCAGCCTGGGCTTCCTTTACACTGTACTGCTGTGACCAGCCTGCCAAGCCTTTCCCAGGCATCAGCACACATACAGGCAGGGACACACCCAGTTGCAGTACATACAGAGCTGTGATCAGCTCTGCATGGGGTAGGCTACAGCTAAGGAACTGCCCAGCTACTCAAATGCACACACTCCTCTGGAGTGCAAACCCAAAATTATACTGTCTTGCACTGCACAGTGATCTGTACAGCATAAGATCATGACATTCCCCCCATCCCTCAATGTGGAGAAGAATATGCAACAGCTTTCTGCCCCAAGTTATGACTCCCACACACTGATTTTAGACAAAGCAAAAATAAAGTTTATTAAGTACAAAAGATAGATTTTAAGTGATTATAAGGGAGAGCAAACAGATCAAATTAGATTACCTAGCAAACAAACAAAACAAGCAAACTAAGTTTAATAGACTAAAGAGATTGGATATGAGTAGCAAATTCTCATCCTAAATGATGATTCAAGCAGGCTGCAGATATTCTTAAGGGGCCAGCTGCACTTGCTGAGAGCTTAAAAACACCAGGTGTTCCTTTCACAGGCTAAAAAT
Organism: Malaclemys terrapin pileata; assembly: GCF_027887155.1. Lineage (NCBI taxonomy): Eukaryota > Metazoa > Chordata > Testudines > Emydidae > Malaclemys > Malaclemys terrapin. Next base: position 80,652,431 of record NC_071512.1, read on the forward strand.
CCCTTTAGCCTGGGTCCAGCACTTTCCCCCAGTTCCGTCCTTGTTCCTTAGCTCTTTCCAGGAGTCTCTTTGGGTGGGGAGTCAGTGAAGAACCACAATGATGTCACTCCCCTGCCTTAAATAGCTTTTACATATGGCAGGAACCCTTTGTCTCAAAGCTTGGTTTCCATGCCAGTCAGTGGAAAAACACCAGTATTTCAGGATGGAGTCCAGTGCCAGGTGATCTGGTTACATGCCCCTGTAGTGCCATAGCAGCCATTGCTCGGGGGCTGTTTGTAGTGTCCTCAAGAAGACACCCACCTGTCCCCGGTTGGGAGATAAATTTCCAATGGGGACCGCGGGAAGCGGCACGGGCGAGGGATGTGCTGGCCGCGGCTTTCCGCCACCCCCATTGGCCCGGGACGACAGGTAAATAAACTGGCCCGGCTCGCCAGGGTGCTTATCCTGGCGAGCCACGTGCCAAATGTTGCCGACCCCTGACATAACTTGTTGAAGTCCAAAATGTGATCTGTCTTAGAACTGTTATAATCTGGTGAACATGACACAATCTTGAATGTCATAGTAACACAGCAATAACTGCAGTCTTCTGGATTCTAAAAAGCAATAGGCCAAATTCTGTTTAGATTATTCCTGCATAGACAACTCAAAACTTTTTGAGTCTTAGCTTGTGTAATATCTTTAATCATTCTGTTGGGGGATGAGGTGATGGGTTTGTTCCTCTTTAGAACAACCAATGATTGCCTCTAAACCTCTGGCTCTCCCAAATCAGTGTGGATCTTGAGAAAACTCTGAAGACCAGTGCCATGCACAGAGGCTTGGCCCTCCTGCGCTGGTGCCAATGGCAGCGCAACTCTGCAGTTTCATTTCTAAAATGAAAGGGAGCTTTTGGCCCTAGGTTCAGGGGTGAAAGTAATATTTAATTCTTACTGGTACGGGGGCCAGCTCCAGCCCTCGGAAGGGGCGGGGCCTTGGGTGGAAGGGGCAGGGCTGGGAGGGGTCAGCCTTCCCCAGTCAGCCCATCTGTGCTGCCTGGCCCCCACCGTCCGGGGCTCCGGTGGTGATTTAAAAGGGTCCAGGAGAGTAGGCTGGGGGGGTGGGGTGGGGGCAACAGGAGCAATGACATGATTAACATGGGCAGCGTACGGACTGGTATCAGCTTCTTACCAGTACGTCGTACCAGCCTGTACCAGTCCACTTTCACCCCTGCCTATGTTTAACATGTAATTCTGGCAACAGATTATTGAACAGTCATGTTCTATATGTTTAGTTCTTTGTTGCTCCAGGGCCAGCTCCAGGGTAGTTGAATGTTCAAAGCTCTCAATTTCCAAGAGGGTACTAACAGAGACCCTTAGCTGCAGTCTTTTCCAGTGCAAAACTCCTCAGCAGGAGTGACAGGGCCTGACGATTGCAATCAAATAACTTGATCATCTGTGAAAAGTAATATTTGTGTGCTTTATTGCAAATCTTTAAAAATATTTAGCATCTAATCCTTTCCTTTTCAAACAGTTTAGCTGGCTCCAGAAGGACCGTCAGGCTTATGGGAATCCTCAGGTGGGGTAGATGCCCTGAACTGTCATCTCTCCACCTGGCAAAGATGGTGCAGTTGGTGCAATTGCAGTTGCTGGTGCAATGATCCATGGCTTCTGGAATGGTCTCTAGGGGTCATTGGCAGCTGTGACAGTGCTGCCAGTAGGAGCCAGCTGAGGTCACTCAATCAGGGTGAACTGGAAACAAAACGGGGCAGACAAATCCCAAATGTTGGTGGATATTCCAATACTTAGATTTACCAAGCCAACACAAAACAGCTTCTATAGTACCTCACTGGTTACTTAGAAGTCCAAACCACGCAGTTCCCTTAAAGTGCCCAGCCTCAGGCCTCCGTCCAGACACACCTGTCAAACATATGATGATGATTACTGAAAATCTTATCTCATCATATAAAAGAAAAGGCTCTTCCAATCCCAAAGGATCAGTCACATACCCAGGTTTAATTACAACTTAGATCTTACCCAAAATACACGCTTATAGCCAATTCTTGTTAACTAAGCTAAAATTTATTAAAAAGGAAAAGAGAGAGAGTGTTGGTTAAAAGATCCATATACATACAGACTTGAATTCAATTCTTGAGGTTCAGATACATAGCAGAGGTGAGCTTGTAGATGCCAAAAGTCCTTTTAGATATAGTCCACAGGTTATAGTCCAATGTCCATATTCAGGGTGGCTCCAGTCAATGACTGGGGATCTCAATCTTTGTGGCTTAAGGTTTCCCCTTCTTGAAACCCAAAGCAGATCTGAGATGAAGAAGTATTATGTCCCATTGGTTCTTATACATTTCCAGCAGCCTTTCGGTCTCAGAAAACAATAGGCTTAATTCTCCTTCCAAACATCCTAGCAATTAGCACAGCGTAATTTATCCAGTAAACAGTTCAGATACAGGTTACCACAATCTTCAAAGAGACATATAGCCAATAATACTATTTCACTCAAGTATCATCATAAATGTTAATATTCCTTTTTTGATATTTGAATTTAAAACTATAGCAATAGACAAGACTTGTTTGCTTACATCACAAGCCCGGAGCAAACATCTACCCTTTTATCTCTAACAATGCAGACTTGCATTTCAAAGCTCTATTCATTTACATATCTTCCTAACCAGTTTCTACAGTTCACCCATGGGTCAGGTCAGTCTGAGTTAATTAACTCTTTCTGGCCTTGTCACCTTTCGGTGAAATATTATTTTACACTCATAACGTCACAGCAGCTAGTGCAATTACACCAGCAGACTGGCTCAGTGCTGAGCAGTCTCAAGAGCTGGGAATTCAAAGATGGCTCAAAGCCACTTTTCCACAAACACTCTTTCCTGAATTGCACTGAGTACTCCTCTGCCGGAGCCCATTATTAGAGCTTCAGTGCCTTTGACAGGCAGGAAGTGCACTGCGGTTCAGAATTTGCTAATATGACAGTCCATTAGGGAAGGTTAGCTTAGCATGAGAATGACTCCATTACTGTATGTCCATGCACATCTTATTTTTCTCACTGGCCACAGACAGTCAAGTGGCCCCGTCTGGCTGGTGAATTTAGGATTGGGCCTCTCCAATTTTTGATTAGTCTGGAGATGTGTGTGATGGATAGGCAGGGGAGGGGCCCCAGTCTGGAAATGCATGTAATGGGGGGCGGGGAGGGGAGGGCCTTAGTCTGGAGATGCAAGTGATGGGCGTGCAGGCTGTGTATGTGACGGGGGGCCTAGTCTGGAGATGCATGTGACGGGGGGCAAGAGATATATGTGATGGGCAGACGAGGGGGTCCCTACCCTGGAGTTGTGTGTGACAGGCAGACGAGGGGGATCCCTAGCCTGGAGTTGTGTGTGACGGGCGGTCGAGGGGGGTCCCTAGCCTGGAGCTGCGTGTGACGGGCGGTCGAGGGGGGTCCCTAGCCTGGAGCTGCGTGTGACGGGCAGACGGGGGGGGTGCTAGCCTGGAGCTGTGTGTGACGGGCAGGGCGGACGGGGGGTGCTAGCCTGGAGCTGTGTGTGACGGGCGGACGGAGGGGAGGGGGGTGTTACCCTGGAGCTGTGTGTGACGGGCGGACGGAGGGGAGGGGGGTGTTTCCCTGGAGCTGTGTGTGACGGGCGGACGGAGGGGAGGGGGGTGTTACCCTGGAGCTGTGTGTGACGGGCGGACGGAGGGGAGGGGGGTGTTACCCTGGAGCTGTGTGTGACGGGCGGACGGAGGGGAGGGGGGTGTTACCCTGGAGCTGTGTGTGACGGGCGGACGGAGGGGAGGGGGGTGTTTCCCTGGAGCTGTGTGTGACGGGCGGACGGAGGGGAGGGGGGTGTTTCCCTGGAGCTGTGTGTGACGGGCGGACGGAGGGGAGGGGGGTGTTACCCTGGAGCTGTGTGTGACGGGCGGACGGGGGGGAGGGGGGTGTTTCCCTGGAGCTGTGTGTGACGGGCGGACGGAGGGGAGGGGGGTGTTTCCCTGGAGCTGTGTGTGACGGGCGGACGGGGGGGAGGGGGGTGTTACCCTGGAGCTGTGTGTGACGGGCGGACGGAGGGGAGGGGGGTGTTACCCTGGAGCTGTGTGTGACGGGCGGACGGAGGGGAGGGGGGTGTTTCCCTGGAGCTGTGTGTGACGGGCGGACGGAGGGGAGGGGGGTGTTACCCTGGAGCTGTGTGTGACGGGCGGACGGGGGTGTTTCCCTGGAGCTGTGTGTGACGGGCGGACGGGGGGGGGGTGTTACCCTGGAGTTGTGTGTGACGGGCCCTGCTCCCGGCGGGTGACGGGGACTCGGGGAGGACGAAGCCGGGCTCTGCCGGGGCGCTCGGGACCAGGCTCCGCGCGGCCAAGGCGCTGCTCTCCCGGTCCCCAGCAGCATCCAGGCCCGGCCGAGTGGCTCCCCCCATGGCAGCGGGCTCCGCCCCTGAGTGCCGGGCGCGGGAAGGGAGCCGCGCTGCGGAAGCGGCGGGCGGCTACAGGTTGCCAAGGAAGCGGCTGCGGCTCCCTCTTCCCGTGGGGAGAAGGAGCGGGACGGCCCTGCGGGGAGGCTGGTAACGTCTCCGGGGAATCCGGCGGGGCAGGGCCGCGGCGCTGCTTGGCGGCTCAGGGTCGTGGCCGGTAGCGGCGGGGCAGCGCTGGGGGAAGGTGCCTGGGCACTGCCCGGGGCAAGGGGAGCTGCTTGGGGGTGACCTGGAGCGCCGGTGTAGTGCCTGCCCCTTTCCCGTCCCCTCCCACTCAGCGTGGGGGATCTTGCGGCCAGGCTTTGCCCTGGCGGGCCTCCCTCCCTACCCTTTATGTCAGTTACAGTCAGTAGCCCTCCGTTTTGGGGGGTTATTTAACTTTTGTGCAATGAATGTGTGAGTGGTCGGGGCCAAGTAAACAATAAGTGCTAAATAAATATCCTTGCAACCCATGTTTACTAAGTATTGACTCTGGCCAGTAATTTCACTCAGGGTCATTTGGAAACCTCATTCTTGTTGTGGGTCTAGGTTGTGTTCATCCTGCTTTTTGTTGCATTTTATATTTGACTGCACTGAGGTACCAGTGATCCTTTAACTAATGTGCCTTCCTTTACCAGCTTGCTTTTCTATTATTTTTGGTACAGTGATGGCAATGTAGATAGATGTTTTTATCTCAACTTTTAATCTTTTTGCAGAATTAAGACAGAATGTTGTCATCTGTGCACAGACAGGATAACGATATTCCATCAGAGCTGCATGTTCAACAAAAGTTGTCTTCTCCTGATGTTGCTGAGGTAAGTCAATTCATCCTAATTTTCAGGGCCATCACTAGGGGGCTGCGGGGCCTGGGCGGAAGTGACCGATTCATCTCTTCCGGGACCGACCGCACGGATCAATCACAGCAGCCCGTGGGCCCCCCCAAAGCGCGGGGCCCGGAGCAGTCGCCCCGATTCGCCCTACCCAAGGAACGGTTCTGCTAATGTGTTACTGATGTATGAGCATTTGCTGCAAAGAAGAGTAATCTATGCACTTCGTTACCGATTAGACCAGGGGTAGGCAAACTTTTTGGCCCAATGGCAACATCAGCATTGCGAAACTGTATGGAGGGCCGAGTAGGGAAGCCTGTGCCTCCCCAAACAGCCTGGCCCCTGCCCCCTATCTGCCCCCCTCCCACTTCCCGCCCCCTGAGGACCCCCAACCCATCCAGCCCCCCCTGCTCCTTGTCCCCTAACCGCCCCCTCCTGGGACCCCCACCCCAACCACCCCCAGGACCCCAGCCCCTATTCAACCCCCCCGCTCCCTGTCCCCTGACTTCCCCCCCCCAACCTCCGCCCCATCCAATCGCCCCCTGCTCCCTATCCCCTGACTGCCCCTGGGGACCCCCTGCCCCTAACCAGTCCCCTGCCCCCTTACCATGCTGCTCAGAGCAGCAGAAGCTCGCAGCCAGCCACACCGCCCGCGCTGCCCAGCAGGAGCGGCGGGTCAGAGCATGCGGCGAGGTGAGGCTGCGGGGGGAGGGGCCGGGGACTAGTTTCCCCGGCTGGGAGCTCAGGGGCCAGGCAGGACAGTCCTGCGGGCTGTAGTTTGCCCACCTCTGGACTAGTTCCTGGCTTCAAATCAAACTTTAAATTTTGCTTCGTATCTGTAGACAGTAGAAAGAAGGGATGCATTTGGGGTTTGAGGGAGTTTTGTGCCCAATTCCCCTTGAAAATCAATGGGAGCCATGTATCTAATTCCCTAGGCACTTTTGAAGAGTCTACTCTTGCTGTTTAGGAATGGAGTGCAATGCTAATAAAGGACATATGTAGGATAATTCATTAAGTGAGTTAGGGCAAGTCTACATTACAGCACTACATCGGCGCAGCTGCACCGCTGTAGCACACCTAGTGAAGAGACACTATGCTGGCGGGAGTGAGCTCTCCCGTTGGCATAATTACTCCACCACTGCAAGAAGCGGAAGCTATGTTGGTGGGAAAGTGTCTCCCACCGACATAGCGCCAGTGTGAACAGCGCAAAACTTGTGTCACTCAGAGGCTGCTTTTTCATATTCCTGAGCGACGTATCTTAGATCGACTCAAGTGGTAGTGTAGACCTGCCCTTAGACAAGTGTTTGTTGGAAGCTGCTTGGTCACATCTCAAGCCACTGGGAAATAAATTCAGAGGGGAAAAAGAGAAAAATGGGGTTAGAATAGAGGATATTATGTGGAAGACTTCTGCGTTTGTTTATGAGAGTGTATGAATATGCTACACGTTTACTAAGAGAAGCTAAGTTCTTAAAAGAAGATTTATGCAAGTTTGACACAAGGTAGGAGGGATCCTATATCCTAATTAAAGGCTACCTCTAAAAATTACATACTGAAAAAATGGATAAATTCTAGTTTGTGCTTCTCTGGCTCTGGATGAATTAGGATAAATTAAATGTTATGCCCACCCTCCCAAGATGTTGTGTAGAAGGAATTTGACTAATCTCAGTCTTAGATTTTGGTGCTTAGTTGTGCAATGTGTAAAAATAGCAAAAATATTTTCATAGCAATATTAACTTGAGAACATATGAAAATTATTTGCATTCAACACACATGGAATGTAATGTATTAAGCCTCGGTATCAATATATTTTATAGAACTTACTTAAGTTTACATCAAATTAAATTCTTGCAAATTTACTTGTTAGAACCAATGGAGACTTAATTCACTCTTACGACTGGAATTGGGGCACTTAAATTAGTATTTGGTTAGATGGTTTCATTAAATGCTTATGAATTTTAATTTTGTTACTGTTTTGCTGTACATATTTATATCACTCTAGAAAAAAAAAATCTATTCCTCCTGCAACTAAGCACCCTTTATAACTTGCATCATCAGTCAAAGAAGCAATCAGTATACAATTATTATTAATTAAAACTTCAGACTGGAACCGTTATAAATTCATTGAGTATAAGATCTTTTAGAAAAACATCCTATCCGGATTAAAATAGTAACAGTGATGGAGAATTTGCCACAGCCTTTGATGTGTTGTTCCAATGGTTAATTACCCTCACTGATAATAATTTGCACCTTATTTCTAGTCTAAATTTGTCTAGTTTCAACTTCCAACCATTGGATTTTGTTATACTTTCATCTGATAGATTGGGAAGCCTTCTAATATTAAATTTCTGTTCCCCATGTAGGTACTTAACAGACCTATTAAGTCTCTTCTTAATCTTCTCTTTGATAAGCTAAATAGCTCCTTATGTCTTTCACTAAAAGGCACATTTTCCAGCCCTTTGATCATTCTTGTGGTTCTTCTCTGAATCATCTCCATTTTACCAACCTCCTTCTTGAATTGTGGACACCAGAACTGGACTCAATATTTCAGTAGCGGTCAGTCGTATCAGTGCCAAATACAGAGGTAAAATAACCTCTGTTCTCCTACTTGATATTCCGGTTTTTACATCCAGAGTTCTCATTATCCTTTTGGGGTACACTGCCACACTGGGAGACCCCCAAGAGTCTCCCATCCTTTAAGTATACCCTGCATTCTTTGTTCCTAGATGTATGACTTTACATTTGGCTGCATTGAAATGTATATTGTTTCCCAGTTTATTAAGTAATCCAGATCGCTCTGTATCAATGACGTGAACTCTTCATTTTTTAACACTCCCCAAATCTTTATGTCATCTGCAAACTTTAGCAGTAATGTCTTTAAGATGTGTCATTTTCCATTGCCAACGTTATACAAGGGAGTAATGTAGCTAGCATCATGCTCAACTGCCTTTTGTACCATGGCATGCACTCACCGCCACAGCGCCTCCTGCTGGTCAGTCCGGGAATTAACTCATCCAGCCTTGGAGCACCTCCTGCTGGCCGGTGTCTCTTCTGCTGTCGCTACTTATCTTTTTATTCTCAGTCTCCACCACTATACTTCAGGCCCCACATCCCTCCCGGCCTGCGGTGCCCCTTTTCCTGGGTACTGTCCCACAGCAGTGGCCCCCACACTCTGGGTCCTCCCCTCCCCGGGGAACCCCAATCCCCTAAGCCCACTTCGTCTCAGTGACCCACTGCCAGTCTTCATCTAGCCCCTTTCCTCAGGGGCAAACTGCAGTCTGAAGTGGCCACTCATCATCGGCAAGGGGGTTGGACCGGTTGCTTCTTCCTTTTTTGGCTGCTCCCCACAGCCCCAGTACTTTCTCAGGCCTTGGAAGTAAAGCCTAAGTTTGGGTGTTTGCCAGGCTGGAGCTCCTCAGCTCCTGCTCTTCCCAGCACTGCTCTGTCCAGGTACCCCCTTCTGCTTGCAGGCAGCCAGTCTTTGCCTCTTCAAGGCTGGAGAGAGACTGACAGCCTTCTGGCCCTGCAGCCCTTTTATAGGGTACAGCCTGGCCCTGATTGGCTGCCTCCCAGTCTTCTCTGATTGGCTCTCAGCCCCAGCTCTCCCCCAACGTCTGGCTTTTAACCACTTCTGAGCCAGAGCGGTTGACTGCCTCGCTACACTTTTGACTTCTCTACCCTATGGAGGTGAACTGGAGACAGCCTTTCAGTGTAAGATCAATCAAGACTCTAACCCACAACCGCCGGGATTGTTGTCAAGTGCATTAACCACTTAGCCACTGCACCTCATTTTTTATATAAATACATTATGTAGATCACCTCCCCTCTAAACCAGGTTGTTTTTTAAGCAGTATAGCCTTCTCATTTGTGGGGTTGTACCTTTTTTTGGCATCTAGTAAAATGTTTTTAAACAACTACCAATTATCCTTCATATTTTCCTGTGTAAATTCCTTCTCTCAACTGATTTGGCTCATAATTGTTTTCAGCTTTGTATAATTGGCCCTTTTAAATCCTTAAAACTGGCTTGGACTTCATTGTCTTTGTATGCAACAAATGTAATCAAGTCACAATCACTTGCATCTATGGAAATGCTAATTTTTAGTTCTGCAATCAATTCCTCCTGTCAAGATGGGGTCTTTTATAGAATTCCCCTGTGTTGGGTGTAACACTTTTGGAATTAAAAAATTGTCCTCTATAACTTCTAGAAATTCAGAGAACGTTTTCGTTCTAGCAGCATAAGACTTCCAGCATATGTCATTCAGATTGAAGTCCCCTTTGAAATGTAAACCTATGGAAAAACAAAGAAATGAAAATGGGAAAAATAGAAGTTAGATGTAAAATTTCACATTATGACGAGATGTAAATAAGTGTGATGTTATTGTCTAGTTATTAAGAGTCTGATGCTAAATTCTCAGTTTTCTCAATTCTCACCTCCTATTACGTCACAAGGTAGGGCCTTTAGTAATGATGGAAATAACAGATGAAAATGATAATTTAGTTCATCCTGAAAATTATTCTGGAGTATTTCTACTTAATAAAGAACATAAGTTGTTTTATCTTGAGATGTCTCTTAGGCTCAGGTGGCAGGTAAGGATAGCAAGCCTAGCAATGAGTAGTACCAATTGTTACATAATTCTCAATATTGTTGTTGTAGGGAACAAGACATGCACTACCTATTACACCTGGAGAAGCAGCAAAACTCTGTTCATTGATTCAGTCCTGTGAAGATTTTTTTAGAATCAGAAAAGTCAACCATCATGGAAAATATTTTACAGGTCTAAGTGAAGAAGCAGACCAAGTAGGGAATTGTGGAAGACCTAAAAATAGTATCAGTATGAGGCTGACATTCTTAAGCCTTTCTTGCATTTCTGTTGGCATTAGAGATATTTGCACATTTGTTCTTAACTCCCTTGAATTAAATAATTTCCTGCTAAGGAATTCATAGAATGATGTATGCGAAAGCATAAAGAAAATTCTACTTAATTCCTGACTAGCTGCAAATTCCTAGAGGGTGGGACTTTCAAAGGATCATCAGGGAGTTAAGCACACTATTCACTTTCGAAATGAAATAGGATTTGGTCGCCTAACTTTCTTTGGCTCCTTTAGAAATCCCAGCTGGATTGTTTTCTATACATTTTTAAGAAGTTAATAATTAAACTATGTGGCCTTAATGCTAAATTTGTTGCTATGATAACTATCATCGGAAACATCCTTCTTTCTGCCCATTTGTACAAGTAAATAATCTGGATTCTGGACTTCCATTTTTCTCACTGTGATGGTAATATGCTTGATCTTCAGAGTATAACATCCACTATTAGCTGTTTTACAGCATTGGACAAGACTTCTTACATAAAGACTAAAGAAAGTAGGAGGAAAAGTATGTAGAGAAGTAGGTTATTGGGGAGAAAATTGGTACCATCTTTTAATTCCATTCTATTTCCCATAATAAAAGGGATGATGGACATTAGAAATAACCTTCTAAAATAATTCTGGCCCCATATTCTGGTTTGTTATCTGGTGATAGATAATCTTTTGATTAAGCTTTGATTGTTATAGGTAGAAAATATGTCTTGAAATAGTTGGGGAGAAGATAAAGACTGAAATAAAATAAAATGTTTGTAAGTTTTCAGCATGCATGGAGGAGGGACCCTTGAAGCAGAATTGGAGTTCATTTACCAAAGTTATGGATAAACATCAGACCAAGCTGAAAGAACTGTCACCACAGCTCAAAAGCAGATCACAGGAAAACTTCCTAGAACAAAACCTGAGTGAAAGTGAAATGAGATGGTATGCTTCAGACTGGGAAAAATACAGTTACAGAATTTCATGAGACCAACAGTCTTTCATCTGTTCCTACAGCATTTATTTGTGCTTCTTTAGCTGCTCAAATCCACACAATATGTTCAAAACATAAATATTTATCTTCTGTGGGTGCAATTCATGCCTGGGCAGAGGATTCATTTAAGGCTTTGTGTTTTGACAACATAGGGGCTTATGTAGGTCCTCTGAACAGAGATTAATTTCACCCTATAATAGGGAACTTTTTGAAAATCCCACCCTGCCTGTGTTTGCAACCCAAACACTGCTGGATATTGTATTAGTTCATGAGACCCTGCAAGTGAGATTGTTTAGTCTTATTTTCACTCCCCTGGCTGAGTGAAATACAAAAAGCAAACAGCTTAATTAGTGAAAAGTACATTTGATTTTTAGAAGTTCATGATACAGTCATCTAAGGAGTTATTGGTAAAACTTAAAATAAACTTTGCTTTAAACCTTTTTTTTTTAATAGGATAAATCCCAAAGTTCCTACTTCTGCTGGCTTTAGAGGACATAGAATGCAGCAGCAAGAAAGTGTTTCCATAAGTGTTCAGTGTAAATAATTTATCATATGGAAAGGAAAGGAGTTGTAGCCTGCATATTAAGGGAACACTGTAGGCCAAATTCTGAGGTTCTTACTCAGAGAAAACTTGAGAAAATTCTGCCTTTGGTTAATAAATATTTGTGAAATGGAAAAGTTTATTTATATTCATATATATTAAACATGTATAGTTAGTGCAATTTGATTTTTATTAAGTTCTTCTTGTGAATAGGTTGAAAGAAGATGAAATTGCCACATTACAGGAAAAGATTCTTGAAGCAGAGATGGCAATCAGTTCAACAGAAATGTTTTTGCCTTCATTTAAAGTCACTGTTGCTGGAATGACAAATGTAAGTTTCTGTATTTTGCTGTATTTTAATACTATACAAAAATTTGTGTACATATTTACTCTCCGAACTCTAACTGGGATATGCTGTACAGTCTTTTTTTTTTTTTTGCTCCACTCATTTTTGCAGAATTAAACATTTATTGTAAAAAACCTTAAATGTCTAACTCATATGGTTGATTAGAAAAACACTCTAAATGTTGACTGATGTGATATCTGAGTGCAGACATACATCTTTAAATAAGAGCTTTGAGGGGTCCAAATGTTTGTTTTCATCTCACACGAATGTTAATTCTGAACCCTAATGTTGTCAGTTTAAAAGTCAACATTCTGTGCTATTTCACTGCTGATCATTTGAGCAGAAACATATAGCTACTTGTGTATTCTGGGTTTGTGAGCAGAACTTGAGTACATTTGCATCTTCTTGCCCAATTGTAACCCTGTTTATACACAATATTGTACAGTAGATATATTTTTTACTATGATTTTAAAAAAATCTTCAAATGAAGTTTTTGATGTCTGTAACCTGTTGAGTACAAATACATTATTACTATTTAAGTTTATAAAACAAAACAAATATTATTCTAAGAGTCAAGATATCTTGATTTTTTGCATTCCCTCATGGTTAATCTGTTTAAAAATTGCCATTGGGAATTCACACTTTTCTGTACAACAGAGTTAACATTTCCAATAGTACTTTTCTCTCCAGCTACAGATAGAAGTATCATGAATACATATGTGCGAATCAGGATGAAATAACTTCTATGATAGTACTTACTAAAAGGTCTGCTACCTGATTGTCCTTTGTTATTTTTGGAGCAGCAAAATTAGTTTGATTTAAATGGATTTTCCCTTGAAAGAGGAAAATTGGGCCTTTTATCAGCAAAAAAGTTAAAATAGAAAGAGCATATGCCTGATCTCTCTGTTACAAACTTTGAAGAGTGAATATTGAATTGTGTAGTATTTCATACCAAAATGTTTAAATCCTAATCTAAACGGTATTTTGCATATTCATTATCATATTTTGCAGTGTACTTAGAAAAATAGTTTTATGGTTTCAATGTGTTAAAGCTAAATTTTAATAATGGTAATCATGCTGTTTTGGGAAAATATTGTAGTACACTTACAGTATATTTGTTTGTGGCTTAATATTTTATCAGGTGTGTAACCTTTCTACATCAGATATGATTAAGATTTCTAAACAAGAGGATTTACTGATAAAGGAACTAGAGACTCTCAAACACGTAAAAGGATTATTACTACACCTACTTAGAACAACAGAGCATAAAGAAGTAAGATGACCCAAAGCAATCTTGGGGTGGCTTAACAGTGAGCACGAACACATTTTTTTTCCTGATCTTTTTCAGTAGTGTTTTCAAAGAAAGGAAGCAATAGCCAGTCACAGAAAATGCAAAATTATAGTATTTCAAATATTCTTTATTGTCCAAATCAACCCCAGGTTGTGTGGAAGTTTAACCTATTTTGAGAAATCTATGTTATGCTGTGCTTGTATAGTATTGTAAATATCACAGATACTTTCCTTTCATGTATATGTTAATCTTTAAGCATAATCATATTTGCTGAATAAGACAGAATAGGAATTGCTTGACTTCAAACAGATATATTAAATTTTTAATAAAAAGCAGATGAGAGAAGACGTGTTTCTTCTTTATTCTGGAGCCTGTATATATAGAATAATCAGGAGAGAGAGGAAGTTTTAAAAAGGAAAAGATAAACAAATAGCGAATGGCAATTGATAAATAATAGGAAGGCAGAGAAAGAAGAAAAGTGAAGAAATATAGAGAGCATTATATTACAATAGTGGTGTGATTATCTCTTTGTGTTTGAATACCTGCAATTCACAGGTGTTTGTATTCAAACAAAACCAAACATACATAAGCAGTGAATTCCTAAAGCGGACATTGTACATGTGTGCTCTGGCTCTGTTCAGAATGATCTGTAAGGCTTCCCTCTCACTGATGAGCCAGAGTACATCATGCTTCTAAAATCCAGCAGAGTGCACTCTGCAAATACCAGTGCAGAGAATGCAGCTCTCATTTGCTTTTCCCCTTGCTACTTTTCCCTGCTTTCCGATCCATCTGTAGTTTGACACCCAACTTGCTGGCTATCTCCTTCCTATAATTCAGTATTCATATTGGGCCTGGTCCTATAACATGCTGAGTTATCTAAACTTCCTTGGAAGTCAGTGAGCCCATTCTCTGAAGTTAAAAAGTCTGGGATTTACTTAACTGGAAGTTCCATCAGTTAGGGTAAAAAGACTAATTGATAAAATAAGGACAACTTTGACTGCCAAATTATGTAATTGATGATTGTGTGATAGTTATGGCTGTATAAATGGTTTTGCCATTCCAAGTTTATTTATATTTGTGATAGAAGTTAATATTGTGCGATATTAGTTTTTGGGGTCTGGAGATAATCTTAGCTGCCATCAAACAATATTTTCAGAAACACTTAAGGAAATGCTTCACTTTGTCTTTAAAATAGATGAATGGAATACACACTTGACCTTTAGGCTACTATTTGAACAAGGAAAATTAAATAAGCATGGCATGTAAGTGCTTCCATTTAAAAAATAATCAGTTTTACATATAGAATTAATCTTGGTTTATTTTCCCCTATTCATAAGCTCCGCACATAGAATGAATAGAATCTCTTAAGATATTTCCCACCAATTGTATATAATCATGCATGTCAAAGTAAATATCTCCTTGCTGTTGGTATTTCATATGTATCAGTCTCCATTCTGAGTACACTGAATCTGCAAGTTCCATATACTGTAAAATAATTAATTTTAAAATATTGGTTGTTTTTTCTATTTTGAACATGCAGATAAGCAGTAAACAAATTGACATTTTGATGCAGAAGTTAACTGAAAGTGAAACTGAAAATGATGTAAGTAAATTACACTTTCTGGCTCCTTACTCTATCAAGGCATGCCAGAACAGTGAAATCCCAGTCTCATACAATTCCACTAGGCAACTGCCAGACCTAGGATCAGGAAGACTGCTTGGTCTTTCTGTCTTGCACTCACATGTGTGTGTATATTGATATACTTGCCTGGCTTCTACCCAATTTCCATCATTTTGTTTCTTCCTTACCAATTTGACTAGTGATATTTTTCAGGCGTATGGTGTCACGCTTATTATACAGAGTTTAATGTGCTGTATATTACCCCATATTCAGCATGGGCCAGTTTCTGATGTTGTTCACCAGTGTAATTCCAGAGTAACTTTAATGGAAATGCTACTTATTTACACTGGTGTAACTGAGAAGAATGTCTAGCTTTGTTTCTCTAAGACCAGATGTTACTTTTGCTTCAATGTTATGGTTATTCAAGTGCATTGCCGTTTTATTCTGACATAAATCGATAGGCAGTGTAAGGGAGGGAAAAGCTGTGAATTCGTTGCCCCCCAAAATTACCATTTTTGTTATAGTTTATGTAATGTTTCCATTCCATCATGAGGTCACATTCCTGCCCAGATGGTAGCTATCGTAATCAGGCTACACAGTTTTGAGAAAGCAGATGGAACTAAACGTTTGTAAACCCTCCAAATCATTCCCCCAAATATGCCATTTGCCACAAATGAGAAAATAAAGGGCAATATGGTATCCAAGTACCTAAATCTTCAGAAAGGTGAATTCAGACAGTTAACTCCTTGAAAGCAATGATAAGAGAAGTTTTAACTATTTTGGTGCAACTTCAGTATTACAAAGAAATGTAAAATTCCACCAGTATCTTTTTTTTTAAATAATTTTAAAACAAAGTAATTGGAAGTTGAAGTTCAGTTTACCCCAGTACTGAGAAGGAATAACAAGATGCTTAGCTGAAAAGCATGATACAGTGTAAATATCTCATGTAGCATGTATTATTATCCTCATTTTATAAATGGAGTAAATTGAGGCCCAAGTTGGTATTAATGACTTGTCCAAGGCCAAAAAGTATAACCCAAATCACTTTATTCCTAATCTGAGCAGAAATTGACTACATTGGAATTGGAATGCTATCAGATTTAAAAGAGCTATTTATTTTTATTTTTTTTCACAACCCAGGAAATCTGATACTCAGTAGTTAAGGCAACCTGAACTATAGGTGTCAGTACAAGGGCTGCTTATGGAACATTACCTGTCTGGGGGAGGGACAGAATATGGCTGTTATGTCTGAAAACCATTCAGCCAACACATTTTCCTTCAACAGAGATTAAATCCTTAAGTTTAATTTCCGGTGAAGACCAAATAACCTTTACAATTAGGAGCTCCTCTCTCAGAAGTAACATTACTTTTACTTTGTTCACAAATATTTACTGGCTCTGTGTTTAGATTGGTTTTTGTTTTTTTACTCACCAGAGTAGCACCCCATTCTTGTTTAATTCCTTTTTCTGGCTTTTCCCTTATTGTCTGCTCTGTCTCCTTGCTCACTTGTGACTTCTTCAAACATAATTTTGAAAAAGCAGAATTTTCAAAACAATTTGATAAGTAAATGAAGTGTATGTGTATCCTTCAGTAATTTGATTTGCAGGAAATTGACAAAAAGAGTGTCCCAGAACAAAACCCTATAATACAAGCCAACATTGTACATCAGCTAAATTTAGGTACCCAATTATGTTGACTGTGCATCTGTACACTTAAATTAATGTCCCTGCTTTGAGACACTTTTGTTCTTATATTTAGGTGTACAATTTCTTTGCTTTTAAGCATCACCTTGAAATGTTTGTGCCACTGGAAATGAGAGCTCAGTTACCTTAATAAAGTATCCCTTTTACACAGGACCGGCTCCAGGGTTTTGGCCGCCCCAAGCAGCCACACACACAAAAAAAAAAAAAAGAGTCGCGATCGCGATCTGTGGCAGCAATTTGGCGGAAGGTCCTTCGCTCCTAGTGGGAGTGAGGGACCGTCCGCCAAATTGCTGCCGAATAGCTGGACCTGCCGCCCCGTCCGGAGTGGCCGCCCCAAGCACTAGCTTGCTAAGCTGGTGCCTGGAGCCGGCCCTGCTTTTACATGTGCAATTTGGGTGCGCTCAGGGCCGGCTCCAGGGTTTTGGCCGCCCCAAGCAGCCAAAACAAGCAAACAGACAAAAAAGCCGCGATCGCAATCTGCGGCGGCAATTCGGCGGGAGGTCCTTCACTCCCAGGCAGAGTGAGGGACCGTCCGCCGAATTGCCGCCGAATACCTGGACATGCCGCCCCTCTCCGGAGCGGCCGCCCCAAGCACCTGCTTGAGAAGCTGGTGCCTGGAGCCGGCCCTAGGTGCACTGTTATGAAAATGTAGCCCAAAATGTGCATATGGAGACCTTTTCATTTTGTGTTAATTTTCCTTCATGAAGGGTCTCAGAAAAGAAACACTTGAAACAGAGAAGCATATTGTAGAGCTTTCTTCTCAGCTTCAACAGGAAAAAGTAAGTCATTTTCCCCCTCAGAATGGATGTTTTATCTCAGTGTGCTAAATTCTTACCTCCAAATCTCCTAATTTTTCAAATTGTATGAAGGGTAATATTTAATTTCAAACATTATATGAAAAGCTATTCCTGTGGGCCAGTGTTTCTCACAGAAGTGGACACATACCAGGAAGTTTGACTCCAGATGTTCTTTTTTGGATTGTGAACCATCCTCACCCCAGCCCCTCCAATGGTCAGTGTGAGGGATGGCTCCGAAGGGGGCGGTTGGTTTGGACCTGACTGTCATTTCTCATTTAAGATTAGGTTTAGGCTAATGTTGCACAAATGCATAAGGTAGAGAGGTAGGGTTGCCAAGTGTCTGGTTTTTGACCAGAACTCCTTGTCGAAAAGGGACCCTGACAGCTCTGGTCAGCACTGCTGATGGGCCATTAAAAGTCCAGTTGGTGCGGGGCTGGCAGGCTCCCTACCCGACTCCGCACCGCTCCCAGGAAGCAGCAACATGTGCCTCTGGCTTCCAAGCATAGGGGCAGCTACAGGGACTCCGCGTGCTGCCCCCGCCCTGAGCACCAGCTCCATAGTTTCCATTGGCCGGGAATTGCAGCCAATGGGAGCTGTGGGGGTGGTGCCTGCAGGCGGGGGCAGCATGCAGATCTCCCTGGCCATGCCTCCGCCTAGGAGCCGGAGGGACATGTCACTGCTTCCAGAAGCCGCCTGGGGTAAGCGCCACCGGGAGCCTACACCCCTCACCCTCTCCCGCAGCCCAACCCTGTTCCCCAGCTCTGAGTCCCCTCCCACACCCAAACTCCGTCCCAGAGACTACACCCTGCTTCCCCTCCCGCACCCCACTCTCTTGCCCCAGCCTGGAGCCCCCTCCCACAATCCAAACCCCTCCGCCCTACCCCCGCAGCCTGGAGCCCCCTCCTGCACCCCAAATCCCTCATCCCCAACCCCACCCCAGAGCCCGCACCCCCAGCTGGAGCCTCCTCCTGCACCCTGAACCCCCCATTTCTGGCCCCACCTCAGAGCCCACACCACCAGCCTGAGCCCTCATCCCAACCCCATGGCCCAGCCCAGTGAAAGTATGCGAGTGAGTGAGGGTCGGGGAGAGTGAGCAACCGATGGACGGGGTGGGGGGGATGGAGTGAGAAGGGGTGGGGCCTCAGGGTAAGGGTGGGGTAGGGAGAGGGATAGCTTAGTGGTTTGAGCATTGGCTTGCTAAACCTAGGGTTGTGAGTTCAATCCTTGAGGGAGCCACTTAGGGATTTGGGGCAAAATCAGTACTTAGTCCTGCTAGTAAAGGCAGGGGGCTGGACTCAATGACCTTTCAGGGTCCCTTCCAGTTCTATGAGATAGGTATATCTCCATATATTATTATATAAGGGTCTTCAGTTTTCTGCTATTAGAAAGTTGGCAATCCTATAGAGAAGAGAGTGCAAAAGCCCCCCTCCATTTTGCCTCTGTACAGGGGCTGTTCACAGTCACTCTGCTTGTGCTCTTTGAGTTCATCACCCTCTGAAGGCTAGTGCTCTAGACAGTGCTAACCTCACCAAAATGTATAGATAAAGGTTCCTTTTACCTTCTGTAGCAGACAAGGGAGGTGGTTCCATGCAAAGTGAGAGTGGGAGGAAAAGCACTGACTATACTCAATAAAAGGGGTAAAACAGCTCTTGACAGTGCTTCGGTTGAGGGCATTATGCTTGAGTCTGGGTTTACAATCTATTTCATAATTACATTGTGTCTGTGCATGACTCACAGAATGTGTATACTACCAGATGTTAGAAATCAATTATACCAAAAAAATAGAGAAATCTTCTTATGGCATATCTGTATAAATTAAAAGATTTGTGTTCATATCTTTTGCATAGGCAAATGCACTAAAAGCAGATCACCTATCAAAGTCAGTAGAAGCTGTACAAGCCCACCTGCAATGCCAGATTCAAAAAAAGGAGGCTGAGAATGATCAGTTGAAAGCAAAAATACAGGTTACAAATATTTTTCCTTTGGGTTTACTTTTAGTTCATTGGCAAATTAATAGAAGTATATTAGGGCCAGAGGGCCATTTTTAATTAGAAGTTGTTAGTCAAATCTTAAAATGTCACTTGCTATTATTAAATTAAATCCCTGGTATAGACAAATTAGAATAGAAAACCCCAAACCAGTAAAAATAATGGAAATAGATATTTCTTGAGAGCCATTTGGACAATGTTCTTAGTTACAAATGAATTTTACGAATGTTCAGAGCTTACACTATAGACACTCATAGAATGATGTATAAAGTATCCAAAGTAACGCCTTTATCCTGCAAACACTTACACATGTGCATATAAGGAGTCCCACTGAAGAGAATGCAACTATTCACATGTTTAAAGTAAACATGTATGGAAATGTTTGCAGGATCAAGGCCTAATAAAGGGATGCATAATTCAGTGTTAACAAACAGAGAAAGTTGACAGGAGTTGTCAGTGTTGAAAGACTGCAAGGGTGTGATCAGGTGGCTGCAAGGGAGGAGACAGACTAGCCACAGATTCTCTATAAGTATTTGAAATTTGCAAGGAAGGTGAAATTTAAGATTGAGCAGGTGAGTTGTCTTAAAAGTGGACTATCCCTATTACCTTTTATCTTCTTGAATTTACCTGATACCTTACCATCAATCTGTTGGTCAATTGCTTGTTATCTCATACACACAATAAAAAAAAAAAATTTTATATGAATATAAGCCTCTGTTCACTTTCTCCAGCTTAGAATAATAATAATAAAAAGGCTGTTCACTCTTACTGAACAATATTGTGATAATGGTCTCTGCTGCACACACTTTCAATGGGGCAAACTTCAATCAGGACTGCTACTGCTGAAAATATAACCGCCAAGCTTGTTTTTTGTATTTAAACTCATTCTTGCTTGTACACTAAATAATGACAATGACATTCACTAAAACCCTGTGTTAGCCGTACTTTATTCTCCCTTATTAAAGATGAGCTAATTTTGTTTGGCTCTTTTTATGGTCTGTGCTGTCTATAGGCCTGGCTGTCATGCCTGCTGGTTCTTTACCAGTTCAATTCATTCATCTACATACTAGATAACATAACTGAAATTAGCTTCTTTGTCTACTACATATAGTATTGTTCTCTGCATTCAGAATTATGGCTAACGGATCCCAAACAAAGCAGCCGAGTAAATGGGCTTTGTGCAGGGTTCTTTTCCAGGGGAAAGTAGCATGGAATCCTACCCCACTGGCAATGGAGCACCAGTGGAGAGGCCACTTCTACAATTCATGGTCTGTGACAGCTTGCATAGGAGCTCTGTCATCTCACATCATATGCAGAGGGGAAGGTTTGGCCAGTTGATTTGTATAGTTAATTAAAAATTCCTAAAATAGAATTTCTCACTGGAGAAGGATAGAGCAGCATATCATTTTCATTTCATTTTAACTGAATCGCTAAGTAATTATTCGTGGTTGCTCCAAATCAGTTGTAACTAGCCAGATATTCAATCTTTTAAGCACAATTAAAGAAACTAGGGAAATTAAAACAAGTTTGCAATATAATTTTAAAGGGGAAGGAGAGATTTTATATAATCTGAGGAAAGCTGAGGTTTGTAGTTAAGCTAAGCATTGTATGTGTATTAGCTGAACAAGTCAGAAAAATCAGTTGAAATCATTTTACATGCGTAATTTGGGTCTTTTGGTCACTCTCAAAGCCCTCGTAGAACAGTAGGAGTTGATAGCCATGATATGTGATATTGCAAAAGTAACTTGCCTAGATTAGTAATAAGGCTTGGATTTGACCGAGGACTCTGATGTTTGGGATATTAATGATCTCCTTATAAATACCATACAGACAAATATGCAGGTTTTTTGTGTTTAGACTTACTAGAATCTTACTCAACTACAAAGATAAACTCAATTGATAAGTTAATTATAGGAATTAATTAATTCTTACAGTGATTATACCTGTTTCTTGGTGGATATGACGTTCTAATAGTGCATATAAACCTTTGTAATGATGTATTTTTACACTTTGGAAAATAGGAATGAAAGTGATTTTAAAACAATATCACCGTGGAGGTTTCAGAGCAATGCCAAATACTAACATTGTGTGTGTGTGTGTGTGTGTGTGTGTGTGTTAAGGCTGTCAATTAATCACAGTTAACTCACACGATTAACTCAAAAAATTAATCGTGATTAATTGCACTGTTAAACGATAGAATACCAATTGAAATGTATTAAATATTGTTGGATGTTTTTCTACATTTTACAAAATATTGATTTCTGTTACAACACAATGCAAAGTGTACAGTGCTCACTTTATAGTATTTTTTTATTACAAATATTTGCATTGTAAACATGATAAACAAAAGAAATAGTATTTTTCAGTTCACCTCATACAAGTACTGTAATGCAATCTCTTTATCGTGAAAGTGTAACTTACAAATGTAGGGTTTTTTGGTTACATAACTGCACTCAAAAACAAAACAATTTAAAACTTTAGAGCCTACAAGTCCACTCAGTCCTACTCCTTGTTCAGCCAATCGCTAAGACAAACAAGCTTGTTCACATTTGCAGGAGATAATGCTGCCTGCTTCTCACTTTCAGGTGACATTGTAAATAAGAACAGGCATTCGCATGGCATTTTTGTAGCTGGTGGTGCAAGGTTTTTATGTGCCAGATATGCTAAACATTTGTATACCGCTTCATGCTTCGGCCACCATTCCAGAGGACATGCATTATCTCCTGGCAGCATTATCTCCTGCAAATTGTAATCTAACTTGTTTGTCTGAGTGATTGGTTGAACTAGAAGTAGGACTGAGTGGACTTGTAGGCTCTAAAGTTTCACATTGCTTTATTTTTGAATGCAGATATTTTTTGTACATAATTCTACAATTGTAACTTTCATGATTAAGAGATTGCATTACAGTACTTGTTAGGTTAATTGAAAAATACTATTTCCTTTGTTTTTTACAGTGCAAGTATTTGTAATCAAAAATAAATATAAAGTGAGAAATTTCAGAGTAACAGCCGTGTTAGTCTGTATCCGCAAAAAGAAGAACAGGAGTACTTGTGGCACCTTAGAGACTAACAAATTTATTAGAGCATAAGCTTTCGTGGACTACAGCCCACTTCTTCGGATGCATATATATATCCGAAGAAGTGGGCTGTAGTCCACGAAAGCTTATGCTCTAATAAATTTGTTAGTCTCTAAAGTGAGAAATGTACACTTTGTATTCTGTGTTGTCATTGAAAATGTAGAAAACATCCAAAAATATTTAAATGGTATTTTTTAATCGGGGAATTAATCACGATTAATTTTTTTTAATCGCTTGACAGCCCTAATATATATATGGTATTTGCCATTAAGAAGTCAACATTTGGAAATTAAAAGTAAGGTAGATTTTTTTTTTTTTTTTTTTCCAGGTTTGGAAGATTACTTATTTTCTCCTCTAACACTTTTACTCCAGAACATGAAATTAGGTATACACATTTCATGTTTTGTTCTGAAGGATATTGCTTTTTGTACTTCTGCACAGTGTCATTATTAGAATTCTCCTAGCGCATTTTATTAAATGGTATATTTCCAGGAATAAGCTGATCTTTGCATTAAGATTCAGTGAAAGTACACTGAAGGTTTTCAAAAGAGTCTAAGGTAATTAAGTGTCCATATCCCACTGAAGTCAGCTGATACCCTGACAAAGCCTTCGGACAGCTTGAATGTTTTCTGCTCATTATGAAATGAGTTCCAAGTTTAAATTTACCTAAGCCTAAGCCTTTGTAAAGGATGGAGCTGCATGCTACACAGGACTGTCAGTCATAGTGTGATAGTGACATCTTGTGGTGATATAAAAGAATTACAATTGTATTCCCTATGTATTTCTTTAACTGTTAATATAAGCTACAAGGTAGGTGAGGTAATATCTTTTACCAGTGTATAAGCAACAGACTGACAAATAAAAATCTTCTATATTCTCCTAAATTTGCTTCATTCATTGAAAATATTATCTCCCAAGTCACAGTTATAAATATCAAAGTCAAATATAAACTGCTTCATTTCACATTTACATCAAGAAGTAGCATTGTTCCTTTTTCCCCCTTTTGACTACCAAGTAAATTTCATGTCATTCTAGCTATGTATGTGTCTGGAACACACCTTAGGAAGGGTCACGGCCCAGACTTAAATGAGAAGGCACTATACCTGTTTTTAATTTATGTTACATTTAGTCATGTCTGCCTTTAAACTATTTTAAGATGATCTGAAAGTATTTTATATAGACTGGTATATGTAGCTGACATGTTTACTACTTTATTGCACGGTGGAAAAATTGTTGATGATATCAATGTGGATTTAAGACTGTCCATCAAGAAACAGTTGCATGCTGGTAGCTTGTTGATGCCATCGATGACCATCCTAAAGACCCTCTGTGTTTGGGCCCTCTTTAAAGCAGTCTTTAAGGATACATCTGATTGCTTTCTTCACCAAATGTCACTGTACCTCGTTTTAACGTCTTTGATGTGGTTTGCCTTTAGCATCCTTATTTAAATAAAAAATGCTATATAGGGGAACAAACATAAATATCATGATAGTAACACCCATGAAAAATCTAGTTCAAGTAACTTGCCCAGCCTTGCATAGGAACTCTGTAGCCAAGGCAGGAAGAGAATCCAGTTCTCCAGGGCAACATTCATCTGACTCAACGTTGAGACCATCCTTTCTCTTCTTGCAATCTTCTGCCTCATTCACTGTGTACTTCTAACTTCTGCAACAAATGATGCAGGGGTGCTGTAGATACACCTCTACCCCGATATAATGCTGTCCTCAGGAGCCAAAAAATCTTACCGCGTTATAGGTGAAACCGCGTTATATTGAACTTGCTTTGATCCGCCAGAGCGCTCAGCCCCGCCCCCCCGGAGCGCTGCTTTACCACGTTATATCCGAATTCGTGTTATATCGGGTCACGTTATATCGGGGTAGAGGTGTAATTGTCTTATTCGCTACACAGCCCTGATTCATCCCCAGAGCAGGTGCATCCAGACCGCTGAATGAGGCAGGGGTCATGTGGAAAAAATAGCATGCGATCATATAATTAAAGACTGTACTATAATGCATACACATAAGGCAGTGTTGGCGTTTCCTAACTTTTGAGTGTGTGACTATGCAGCCTTAATGTCCTTTTAATGTATTTGGTTAAATGTAATTTCCTAATTTTTTCAAAAACAACCTGGAAAAACAGAGTTTCTGTCATGTGGAGTCATATTGATCGCCTGGTTGGGTTATCAGCAGATTTTAGACCCTTACATCCACAGCACATACCGGTACCACTTGAGCTAATGTAGTAACTGATAGCAGTAGTAGGTGGTTATATTCTGTGTGGGCCAGCCACTAGAGGAGGATGGAAAAACACACTTTTTCAGTGGTCTTCAGATCTATTTGCTGACAACAGAAGAATGTAGCGATTTAGGACTCTTGAGTTCTATTCCAGGTTCTGGAGGGGAGTATTTTCTAGTAGTTGTAGACTCGGCTGCCCCTGTGACCCCAGTCTGCCCTTGTCCCCATCTGCTGCTGCCCCCCACAACCTACTCACTGATTCCTATCCTCTTCCCATTCTGCTGTGCCTCCATCCCCATGGCTTTTCCCCACCATTTGGCTTCTTCCCTACCGTCTGACTTATGCACCCTCCTCCCCATCTATCCCTCCATCCCCATTTCTCACTACTCAGTGGGTGGAAATACTGGGTGCACAGCTTCTGCTCTCACCCTTGTGCATGTATTTGGGATGCAGGAAGCCTAATGCAGGTGAGGTGGAAGTCTTTCTCCCCTGCATGGTTATGTTACTGTGACTCAAAATCTGCCCCATAATGTTCAGAACATATTCATTTTGTTTAATTATTCTGCAGACTCTGGAAAAGAAAATAACTGAGTGGAAGCTTCAAATTGGAAAACACAAGCACCAAATTTTAGCTGTAAAGGAAACAAATGAGCAAAAGAAGAAAGCTCTGAAAAAAGCAACCAGAGCCCAGAAACAAAGAGCTGAATGTTTTGAAGCATCTGTTGAAAAACTAACTTCCAAAATTAGAAAGAGGGTAAGTGGCTGTGTTGATATAATCAAATGTTTTTTAAAATAATCAAGTATTGTTTAAAATAATAAGTGCAATCAAACATTAAGATTGCCTCATCGTTGGAGAACAGTAATGACCAACTGAGCATACTGTACTCTGGATTGGTACATTTTAATTTGTTCCACTTTAGAGAAGGGTAATTTAAAATCGGTGATCCAAAAGCAATTGCTAGATAAGATGCATGAACTTTAAGATCAGAAGGGACCATCATGATCATCTAGTCTTTATTTTGTTTACAAGATTAAAAAGTCAGTTTAGTGAATGACTTGGACCATGTGGTTGTACACTTTGTAATTTTGCTCTAGGGGGTCTGGTCTCCTTTCAGTATGGTATATGCCAGTTAATGCTACTAGGAGTCATGCACATTAATCCCTAAATATCATTGAGAAGCTTGTTCCCTTACATTCATAGGTGGGCTCCGATCCTGCAGTTTGAGCTGTGTGGATAGACATTGAAGTTAATGGGCACAAGTGTCCACTCACACAGATCAGATTGCAGGATGGGGATCTTGATGTCTTAGTACTCAGCCATTGTCTTTTTTTAAAATGGATCTAGCAGGCAGCATGTCTTGTAGATGCTCAAATTTCTCTTTGTAAGCTGTATGCTCTGAATTTTGTAGAGCTTTGAAAATGAAGTTAGAACCCTCTCATTCAGCTGTCGCTCAGATCTTGTTGAGGGCCTCTTGCTGCCTCAACATTTTTTTTCACCAATGTTAAGAAATTTCAGAAGGCCAGGAGAATCAGAACTTTTTTGAGTGATCTTTCTGGAGTTGGTGGCTTACAATTCTGAATGGAATCAGTTGGCCCATTAGAGTACATTTAAAACTTGGTCTCCTTTCATTGCACTTCCCAACAGGTGAGAATATACTTTCATCATAACATTTCATAGCATGTTATACCATTGTAGACATAGAACGACTACGCAAATGTATTGTATCAGGATCTAATTAAATTTGCTTTGTTTCTTCTTTGTGGGCTTAATTTACCTTCAGACCATACGATGCAACTTTGTTTTCTCATGATGACAATCAGTTGTACTGGACATTTTAATTAATTAATTAATTTAATTTAATTGCCATTTGTCTAACTTCAGTTTCAGTTTTTTTGTGTTGTCATAGTGCTTTCTCTTTATTTTCCTATTGTGAGGTTTAAGGTGAAGGTTTTCAAAGCAGTTAATTTTAATGAAACGTGTGGCTAACTCTTCATCGCTTTGAAAAGCTCAACTTAACTGCCATTAAATAAACCACAAAATCCAATCTTTCTTCTTTTGTGTTTGAAACTCTCTTAGATAGCTATTGTTTCTTTTTCGCAACATTTTGCTATTATGACTCAATTTTATTCTGGCATTTATTTTGATCTCTTTTTTTTTTAAATGTCATTCTTATGTCTCAGATTAGTACAGTTGAATATATTTATTTTAAGAAATCATTTTACCTCAAATTTTGAAGTCTTGCTGTAGTCTGCAGCTTGAAAACACATGAATGCTTAATTGTGATTCAGTTCTAGGGACTCATAATTCTGTAGTTCAAGCTTATTTAATATATTTAAATTATGTTAATTTCTCTCCTTGAGATTGCAAGCTTAAGTTTACATTATTTTATACTACTGAGGTGTGACTTAAGGCTGCTTTAAGTTAAAATATCTTTTGTGTTTAGGAACTGTGCAAAATTAAAAAGCAGTTCTTATGTTACATGATCTGTATTTTGTATATTCTCCAGGAAGTCAAATTGTCTGAAGTACTTTCAGCTTCCAGTGTCTGGAAAAATCATCATGAGAAGGCTGTAGAAGAAAAGACTCGGTTAGAGGTTCAATTTGAAACTCTGAAGAAGTAAGTTAAACTGTTGAAGCTTTTTGCAAATCAATAAGAAATAATATTAATTTCATGTACATGTTTTTACTATTTAAAATTCCAGGTAGAATTTAGAACTTGGAAAATGGTGCTCAGAATTAGATGTTTCAACTATGGAACATATTTTAGCATTATCGCCTTCTCTCCACTGGATCACACAACTTCCATTATAACTAAAGAGTAACTCCTACATCATTCCTGACTACAGGGGCTTACTGTGCTTGACACAGGGAATCCTCTCACCTGCCAGCAGTGGCTGAAATTACAGGCTATGAGCTGCTGTAACCTGTACTTGGGTTACACCCCATAGGGGGAAAATAGCTGAAGGATCTCAGTAGTAACTGATACAACAAGGATTCTCCTCTCCAGACCCACTGTCAAACCTGGCCTCCACAGCAGCACAGAAGAACCTCCCTGCATAGACTCCTGGCTTTCTATTCACAATTTTGCTGCAGTGAATTGGACCAGTTAGTTCCACTACAGAATGGGCCTTCCATACATGGAGATGGGGGGTAGGATTTGTAATCACAGACAAAACAGAACTCCCTAAAATCTTAAAATATATAATAGAAAAAGGTTGAATAACTAAAAATGCCTTTTTCCTTGGCTTATGGTAAGAAGTATCCTTACACATTTTTATGGTTTGAACTACAGTTCGTATTTCCAATAGGTTTGTCATAAATACATAAAATAAGACTAATGGCTGCTGCCTATACTTTTTTGATGGGTTTCATGCAGAATGTTTGTTTTGTCAAATAGCTGTTTAAAGAAGAATGTTCACATGTTTATAAGGGCAAAATTAAGTTTACGGGTTTTGGTTTTTTGAGTTTCAGAAAACCAAATTTTCATGGAAAGCGTTCTTATTTTTTTTTAATTTCAAAGAGAAAGTTTCTTTACTTAGAATTAAACATTGCAGCAAAAACTATGGCACTATGCCAGTGAATGAGCACCAGAAAGCTAAACTGTCTGTGAACAGAAGTGAATCTGATTAGACAATTTTCATTATCTAATTTGACTGTAGTACAAAAAGTAAATTGGTATAAATGGTGAAAAGTAAAGTAGAATTGGTTTACTTTTAATAGTTGAAGGTGGTATTCCTAACCTACGTAAGAAAATGTTTTAAGATAGCTTTTTATTTGGCAGTCCCTTTTTAAATTCTGCATCATAATGTCTAAGACTGTAAATATATATAATCTGATATTTGCGTTGGAAGAGTGCCTGTGCATTCCATCTAATCAGCTTATTTACAATTGTTCTAACCCCATTTCACATCCTTTAATCTTATTACATCATTTATTGGAAAAGCTGAAGAACTTCCAACTTCTCCAGTTGTTGCTCATTTGGAGTGTGTAAATATATGGAGTTACTTTAATAAAAACAAAAAAACCCCACAAACTTTTCAATAGCTGCTAGAGGAACATAATATGCAAATTAAATTTTAAAAAGTACAACATGCTAGTTGCTGCAAAAGTTCTTGATTTATTTAATAAAGACAGATCACAAACCTTTTGGAGGACATGAAAAAAATACAAGATCGTGGAAGAAATTCAAATGAAGAAATCCATGGAAAGCTTAATTCTATCAATTCAGAAAGTGCAAATATTCGTCTTGAAAATGCAAAATTAAAGGTAGATTGTTATATCATTTCATTGTTCAGTATGAGAATAACCATGGTTACCTGATGTATTTTAAAATAAAGAGTACCTAGATTTAATTCAAATTTTGTTATTACTATACATTTTTAATCTCTCGAGGCCTCCTTTAATAAACTGTGCACTTATACAGCACCTTCCATCCAAGGACCCCAAAGAGCTTTATAGGTATTAATGAACTAAACATCACAAGACCCCTGTGAAGTAGGTATTATCATCCCCATTTTGAAGTTGGTGAAAATGAGACATTGATAGGTTAACACAGGAAATCTGTGGCAGAGCTAGGAATAGGTCTTTGATCTCCCAGTCCTATACCTTAACCACACTACCTTCTGTCCTTTTCATTATCATTATCTATATGATTACTTAACTAACAGTTACCCTTTTAACTTGAAACAAAATTTTACTAATGTTCCAAACATGGGAACTGAATTCACTTTTAATAGCTAGTTTCGAATTAAGTTAGGGAGGTTTCAAACTTGCTTGGCACAATTGGATAAAGTCTCTAGGACTTCCCTTTGCTGGTTTTGCTCCTACCTATCCTACTACTCTTTTTCTGTGGTTCATATTCTTGATCCTGGATATCTCCATTGTGGCCTTCTCCTGCAAACCAAAACTTTACACACTGAAAAACCAATCACTGGGGCTTGTGGGTGGCCACCTTTCATCCCACTCCTCCAAAGATTATAGTCACAATTATTATTTAATTGTTAATTACATCAAAAGATGCCTAGTTCATATGTCATCTGATCTACAAATACTGCAAATAATACAGTTTGTAATAAGAAAGCTTCTTTACCATTCAAGTAATTTTATTGCTGCAAACATAGTTCAAATGGCATCTGACTTTCTGTGTGAAATTCCCAAACAGTAAATCTTGAGAGATCCAATTAAAAACAAGATTTATTAAGAGTGGAGAGAGGTCAGCTCCGAATAAAATAAATAGTATACATATTATCTGGTCTACGTTAAGTTATAATAAAAGTTTAAAAAAACCTAAACATGTCTAGAAAGTACTTTTTCCTTTTGTCCTTCTAGCCTTTCACAGTATGCCTACACTTGGAATTGCAGCTTGGGTGTGTAATTCCCAGCTCAAGAAGAAATACTCATGCTAGCTCTGATCAAGCGACCATGATAAAACTAGAGTGTAGCAATGAGCAGCGGAGGGCCTAGCTGCCACAAGTACGTTCCCATCCAAGACCCCAGGCATATATTCAGGGCTGCTAGCCCGTCCCACTGCTTGTGCTGCCACAGCTACATTCTGTTTTTAACATGGTAGCTTGATCAGAACTAGTGCGAGTATTTCTCCTCAAGTTGGGAATTACACTCCTAGCTTGAAGTTCAGACATATACTGAGAATCACATTCTCTGGTTTCAAGTACCTCACTGCTATCCTTTCAGATCCCTGTACTTTAATGTTGAAAGTGGTCACAGACTATAAAGATGTTCCAGAATTCATCATCATATCAGACATGCCAGTCAAGGTTACATAGGCAATTCAACAATATATTGTTTGATCAATATATTCCACTATCTGGGGAAAGTGTAATAGTCTCTGTTCTCTGTATAGTGACTATTATCCCCTATAGTCTTTAACATCCAACAGCCCTTCCAACTTGGAAAATAATTCCAAAATTTTCTTTTTTAAAACCAAAACTGTCAAATGCCTCTTTTATTTTGCATGCATCTTAGCCAGCCAGAGAATCAAGCTGATTGAATCTTGGTTTGCCCTAGAGTTAGATTATCTCACACTCAGTCTGTCTTTAAAATGACAGGATTTACATCTTTTGTATAGTATTTCTACTCTGGATCAAATATGAATGGAAGTTGACAGATTTAAATTAGTTTGTCACAGTTACTTACCATGCAAAATAATAAAATGTAATCCTGTACAGTTAAATGCCAGTAGTTTAATTGCTAGTCATATAATAGTGCTGATGGTGCTTTGATTTCTTAATTCTCCACTATCAGAAAAAAAGTGTATTGCCTATAACAAGAATAAAATATTTATTTTCTGTGTATTTTAATCTAGGCTTTACTTGCTGCTTTGGAAGACAACACTGTTTCGGCTGAAGCTGAACTTTTAAACCTGCAAGAAAAAGTAAAGCAGCAGGAAAACCTTGCTGAACAGTATAAAACTCAGGTGACTAATGGACCTGGAAGGCTTAAGTATCAGTTTTATGTCTATATGCAGTTTTGAGATAATGATGAAGCTCTTATTTGAGAGACAAGGCGGATGAGGAAATATTTTCGGTTGGTGAAAGAGACAAGTTTTTGAGCTACATAGAGGTCTTCCTCAGGTCTGGGAAAGGTATTGAGGGCTTGGCTACACTTGCGAGTTACAGTGCAATAAAGGAGCACCGGGTGCCAATGTGGATGAGGTGTTGCATTACTGCGCTCTGATCACCCTCCAGAAACGTCCCATAATCCCCTTAAGTCAAGTGGCCACTCTTGTCATTGTTTTGAACTCACCGTAGGAATGCGGATATGCTGTTTGAAAGCTCCGTTTCTGACAGACTTCTGCTTATCTGCTCTGAGACAGATTAGTGTGGAATGCTGTGCGTGGGGGGAGGAGGGGGGGAGTCTGCTGCTGTCTGAACTTACAAGACAGCCTGCTGACATGCTCTTAGCCCCCCAAAAACCCACACTCTCTCTCCCCCCACATACATACAACACAGTCCCTGTCACACACCACACCATCTCCCCTCACCCCCCCCATTTGAAAAGCACGTTGCAGTCACTTGCATGCCAGGATAGCTGTCCATAATGCACTGCTCCCAATGCCGCTGCAAGTGCCGCAAATGAGGCCACGCCAGTGCGCAAGCAGTTGTCAGTGTGGACAGACTGCAGCGCTTTCCCTACTGCGCTCTCCGAAGGCGGGTTTAACTCACAGTGCTCTACATCTGCAAGTGTAGCCATGCCCTCAGAGTGTCACAGCTAAATATGAGGTTGAACAGTTTAGCATAAGTAGTTAGCACATATTCTAAGGGACCATTGAAGGTGAAGTGCCTTATTAGCATCCCTGTAGTCATAGTACAAAAAATGGGGGGGGGGGTTAGTGGGTTACAGATTGTTGTCTTTAGTAAGATCATGATTCTTAGGCCTTGTCTACACTACAAAGTTTTGTCAGCAAAAGTTATAAAATAATAATAAAAAAAATGGAGATATACCTATCTCAGAACTGGAAGGGACCCTGAAAAGTCATTGAGTCCAGCCCACTGCCTTCACTAGCAGGACCAAGTACTGATTTTGCCCCAGATCCCTAAGTGGCTCCCTCAAGGATTGAACCTCATAGCCCTGGGTTTAGCAGGCTAATGCTCAAGCCACTGAGCTATCCCTCCCCCCTGAGATAAGCTGCTTTAATTAAAACCACTATTGCATGTCCACACTATGCTCCTTGTGTTGACAGAGTGCATCCACACTAGCAGTAGTTGCATCGATACAGAGAGGAGGCCACTGTGGTAGCTATCCCAATGTGCAACTGGCCGCAGGATGCTTTTGAAAGCAGTCTCTCCCAAAGCAGCCCGCTCTGCCTGCCTATGGTTCTGTGATTCCCTCCAAGTTCTCCCACAGCCTCCTCAGCTGCCGGGGGTGGCATCCTGAACGGCTCTGAGCTCTCCATGCTAAGGAATGTCAAAGCAGCACAGCAGTCCCCACCCACCACTCCATTCCCTGCAGCAGCAGTCTGCTGCGTTTCTAGTGCAGGACAGAACAGGAGCATTCCAAGTTAATGATTTGCTCTTTGTTCCCAGAGCAGAGCAGAGCAGCATGTTCAGCTGTCCTGGAGCTTTGAAAGGGGCAGGAGAGATCAAAACAGTGAGCAGAGTGATCACTGCACGCATTGTAGGATACTGGTGGAAGCCAGCTATGTTGACAAAACAGTCAGCTTACACTGACCTGACGCTTTGTCGCTTTAACTTTGCCGCAAAAAGCTTTATGCCTCTCGTCGAGGTGGTTTTATTTTGTTGGCAAAACAGCAGTGTTTTGCTGCCAAAAGTAGCTCTATAGTGTGTACACCTCCCCTGTTTTGTCGGCAAAATGCAGCTTTTGCCGACAAAACTTTGTAGTGAAGACAAGGCTATAGTGTCTAGCAAAGTTATGAATTTAAGTTCCTAGGCTCTCCTTTTGAAAGTGGTGTTGTGCAGGTTTCCTTTGAGGATGGGGACTGATAGGTCAGATATAGTGTTCACTCACAGGTGATATGATGTTTTTGTCTTTTATCATTTTCCTGTGTGAGTTCATTTGAGATTGTAGTGATCGTCTGGTTTCACCCACACAGTTGTTACTGGGGCATTTAGTGTACTGGAAGAGGTACACCACATGTTGTGATAAGCAAATCTGTTTTAAGTTCCTTAGCAATTCCTTTGTAGTATGTGCCTTTGTTTACAGAGAGGAAATTTTAGCATGATGAATCAGATGTTGTATAGAATTCAGTGATAGTGTAAGGACACACTTGATTGACATCCCTGACTCATCGTATTTTGAAATTACTGACCAGGCAACAGTTTTGTTACAAACTCTAAATCCTGCCAATGGGCCTAGCCTATGGAGCTAAGAGCTACAATAAAACTTTTAGCCTGCTGTAAGAGACAAGAGGTAGTTCCTCACATCCAGCCTTAAGTAGTTATTAGGGTCCAAACTAATGGCTGGGCTACCTTCAGAAATAGGCTGCCATTAGCTGACACCCACTGTTTTGAGAGGGAGGGGATTGGACAATCAACTGCCCCCACACAACAGCTGCAGCTCGTTCTCCATGGTGGATAATGAGCCATTATATTAGCAGTTAATTTGGCGTTTTATATTTAGAGTTGTCCTTTCAAAATATTTGCTGTGAAGCGGGGTCTGTCACACTGCAGCAAATTTGAAAAAAGAAAACAATACAAATATCATTTCCTGATGCCAGGAACTTAGTTTCCTCACTGCGTCTCTTGATTACGTTTGTTTCAAAAAAAGAACTTTCTCCCTCTCAGCCCAGCTTCTCCACTTACTTGCTGTTGCAGTGAAGCCATAATTTTGCTCTTTATCATAGGAATTTGTTACAGTGGAAATGATTGATGTAATTTTGATTTCACTACAAAGATGAGATAGAGGAGAGATTGGAATACAAAGGGGGAAATTCCTTGTTAAAGCACATATATTTTTGATAAGTAACAGAAGTTGGAGGCATGGAAAACCTGTGAAACACATGTAAGAAGAATGGGTTTACCTTTAAGTATTCTGCAGTGTAAAAGCTCTTTTTAACTGAAGTAGTATTTCTCTCTGTTAAATCTATTACAAACATTTTAAACAGGACAGCACTTTTTTCACAGACAGAATTTTCCAGTCTGCAATAAGATCTCATCGCACCAAATCTAAATTATGGTAAATAAATGTTGAATATTTTTATCCCCATGAGAAATAAAAATTCAGTTACTGCTATCTAACAAAAAGGGGGTACAATTTGGTCGTTTTAAAGGTGGTGGTCCATTGACTTCAGCAGGAGCTTCTGGGTCCTCTTCACCTTAGAAAGCCACACCAGACATTTAGGTGCCAAAAAATGTGTTTAGGAGCCTAAATTTATGCACACAATTTTGAAAATGTTGGCTTTGGCCCTTTAGAATCAGTCCAACTCCCACTGAAGTCAATAGGAGCCTGTCCAGTGACTCCAATGGGAGTTGCATCAGGCCCTTAATGAATAACTGGCAACATTCATTGCACCAAGGATGAATTTGACCCCATGTATCTTAAAGTGATGAGAATTTTTGAAATTTGGAGACATGGAAGTATGATCTCTTGAAATGGCTAGATATATTCATATTTATGTCTTTATAACTTTTTGCATATGGCCTTTGGCTGTAACAAAGCCTTTGAAATGGAAGATATAGGTGCTCGCAAATCATATTAATTAACCACTTGTTGCCTTTTATTTACTGTATGAAATAAAGTAACTTTAAAGTGCAGTGAGCCTCAAGTGCCTGTGTAAATTCAAGTGAATTGTTTCCAAGATTGTGGGGATTTTTTCATGATAAGCACAGAGACTTTTGATTAAAGTCTGTGGGTATGTCTACACTACCCACCGGATTGGCGGGTAGTGATCTATCGGGAATCAATTTTATCGCGTCTAATGTAGACACGATAAAATTGATCCCCGATCTCTCTGCCATCAACTCCGGAACTCCACTGCAGCGAGAGGCGGAAGCGGAGTCGATGGGGGAGCGGCAGCGGTCGACTCGCCGCCATCCTCACGGCCAGGTAAATCGACCTAACATACGCCGACTTCAGCTACACTATTCACGTAGCTGAAGTTGTGTATCTTAGGTTGATCCTCCCGCCCCCAGTGTAGAACTAGCCTAAGTGTCTTAACATGAATATGTTAATGCTATTTGAGCTTTGTTAGATGAGTTTTAATTGCAGGACAGAAAAGTTTGCCTCTGAAAATAACTACAATGCTTGAATTAATACATAGGAACCTCATCTGAAAAGTAATTTGGTCTTGTTTGAGTCTCAGAAGACTACATTTGCTGTTTACACATTTGGCTGACTTCATCAGGTTGACCGGGTGTCGCACGGCAAGGAAGGAAAACTGCAGTTGTTGCAATTGGGGAGTGATGCAAGGGGGTTCGAGTAAATGAGTCAGATAACAGTCAAATAGTGCCAAGTCACAGTTTATGCCGCTGCAAAGATATAAGTATGGGGGCAACAAAGTCAAAATAGGCTTTGTGTATCTGTACGAGTACAATACATGGCTTGGAAGAGGGAGCAGTCTCCAGTTGCTCAGCAGCTTGGGTGGTATTCAATGTTTCTGCAGCCTACTCAGTTGTGAAGGCAATTATGAGGATAGAGAAAATGAATAAGTAAGTATAAGCAATGACAAAGTACCATCTGGGGAAATGAAAGGCTGTTGCTTGACATAAATGCTTCCAGCTTTAAGGAATGATGGAGTAGCATTTGCAAATATATGTAAAATATATTGTATCCTAGGTACAAAAATTACAAACAGAAGCAGAAGAACTGAAAGCCCGATACAAAAAAGTGTTAAATGAAAACAAAATAATAACAGAAGCCAAAGATTTAGAGATAAGTGAGGTAAGTAGTCCACTTTAACAAACAGTATAACATGGTTTCATGGTATTTTGTAGAACAGTGAACCTCAGACTGGCCTGGGAACCACTTGCTGGTGGTTGTAAGGTGGTGGCTTTCTTGTTTTCCAGGTACTAAATTGCATAAAACAATGCCAAAAATACATTAAATACTTCACTAACATTACTTTTCCCTGTAAGCAATTGCTGTAATCACCACAGAGTGAGAATTGCAGAGCAGGAGTGGCAGTCATTCCCAGGAGGTGGTCCATAAGATGCTCTCAATTAAGGTGTGGTTCACACTATACCAATTTATGAACCCACCATAGAATGTTCAGATTGACTGATTTGTTTGTTTGCTTTTTAAATACCAATCAGTGGCCTAGTTTACCCCCACCCTCAAGAAAAGCTGTGGAAGCTGGACAGGGAAGAAGGAAATTACTGTACGGTTTGCTTTGCTAAGCATCCTACAAATTCTTCCTTTTGTGGGGAGCAACATTCCCAACTATGCAAATACTATGGTTGTGCAGGGGACTGGACTAGATGACCTTTCAAGGTCCTTTCCAGTCCTATGTTTCTACATAGATCTCTGTTGGTATCTAAACAGAGGCAATGCTTCTTCAATCTGCTTCCTGGCTCCCCGTGACTCTTCCCTGGTTCATTGTTAGCCATGCTTGGTAGAGCATGAAGCATGTGCTTCAGTTTCTGAATTAGTAAAATTGGGATAATCCTTTACCTGATTAACTGTGACTGCATATAACTTAATTGCTATATGTTTGTGGATTTCCCTTATGGTAAATATTGTTGCCTTTTTTTTTTTTTTAACTGAGACACAGACAGGTGTTGGTTCGCCTATAGGGCACCATGGTTTTAAAGATAAGGCCTGAGCCTCACAGTGAGAAGTCCTAGGTTTTTATTCTGGTTCTGAAACGAACCCACTGTGTGACTTTCAGCAAGTCACATACTGTTCCAACCTTCATCTGTAAAATGGGGATATGGTATTTGCCCATCTCATAACTAAACAAGGTTTGAAAAGTGGCGTATGTAGCTATTGGAGCTGAAGAGGGCACTTGCCACTGCCTTCCAAAATTACACTATAATCCTCATGTTCAGAATGTCTCATCTAAAAAGCTTTTAGAGCTTTCACATGCCTCACTGTGAAAAATATTCTGTTACACAATGTCCCAATAAATCAGCATTTTAGGAGTGCAGTACACATACAATAACTTGTTGAAAATGTTCACATTACTTTTCATAAACATTTCATTACATTTCCAGTTTCACTGAGCCCTAACTAAAATATAGGGCTGGGGGGATGAGTTTGTGCCATAATGTTCATTCTATTTTTCATTATTATTGGAGGAATAACATTATGCAAAAATGTGTGTAGAATTTTAGATGTATTATGTATGTTACCATATGGAAAGCTTTTGAAATTTTTTAACAATTAATTTATGGTTTTGTACCTACCTGTTTTCCCTTAATGCTACCGTGCAGGTGAGGAGCCAGATACAGGCTCAATTGAAGGAGTTAGAACATGTTCGTGACTTACTGAAAGTAGCTGAAGAGAGGCTGCAGGAGTATCAGGAAAATCTGTTGTCCTACAAAAGGAGTTATGCAGACAAATCCAAAACCATTAGGGAGCTACAGGTTCAGGTGCTTAGAGCATAACCATTTAATAGTAAAGTATCTAAACTGTGTGGAAGAAAGTCTTGGGAGTAGTTTTGCAATCTGAGGGAACCCATGTCAGTGTTCTCTCATCCACATACTTGCTTAATAGAACAAAAGTTCCTTCTGCAGCGATTGTGATGCTCTTTGTGATATGTTCTGCCTGCATTTTTTTGTACGTTTAGAGAGATGAAATTGCAGCTTCAGTACCTAACTGAAAATTCTTATTTATTTTTGCGTTTAGATTTTAGAGCTTTCTAATAAGAAAGACCTCTTCCCTTTTGAATAATTAGATATGTTAAATGTGAATCCCCAGCTGAATCCCAGAAAGTTTTCCTTGTTAATGTACTATACAGTTCTAAAGGACACCGTTATATCTAATAGAGTAATTTCAATCTCTGGATTTTTTTCATGTAATGGAAATATTGCATTTTTTTAAAAAAATGATATTGTAATGCCTAAATTATAAGCTGGGCAATACTTGTTCAGGGAAATGGCTACCAATCAGAAACTTCAAAGCAGTAAATTATATCCTTTCTATTTTACAAGTTACATTGTATTTTACATATAAATATACTAAAAAGGACACTTCAGACTTCTAAAAAAGATGATTTCAAGTAATTTTTAGAGTTTTTTAATCACTGTTTGGAGTACCTCTTAAGGGCCTGAATGTGTTTTTCCTCCTGTTTTTATATACATTTCATTTTTCAAAGATTTTGATTCTGAACACTGAGAGAAAAACAACTTACAGTTTTTTATTTTAAACTTAAGTTTATGTGACAGATCATATATCTTTTTTGTGGACTAGAATAATCTGTGACAGCAGAGCTCTGGGAAGTGTTTGAATTAATGGGGAAAACCAGAAAGAGTCTTCTAAAACTTATTGACGGGTAGTCAGTGGCAAAACTTCCAGTGACGTCACTAGAAACAGAAAGAGGTCCCATGTGCTATTTTTATGATCCGTATAAAAATACAAGCTCTGGATTTTATGTTAAATTTCTTGGAAAGGTCATCTTTATAGCTATAGGACCAGATTCTGCTCTCACTTAAACCTGTCCAAGGCCTCAATTCAGGAAAGCACTTAATCACGTGTTTAATTTTAAGTAAGTTCCATTAATTTCATTGAGAATAAGTATATACTTAAAGTTAATCTAATGCTTGCGTGCTTTCTTGAAGAGGAAGACTGTCCTGAATTGATGCCTAAATACAGAGGAACTCTAATGTCAGTGATGTTTCTCAAGGTTTTCACTGTGTACCTGAGATCAGAATCTGATCACTAATTTGTCGACAAGACATTTAAATTCAAATAATCGGTATTTTTTTTCTATTATATCTAGCTATAATCTAAT
The DNA here is from genome assembly GCF_027887155.1 of Malaclemys terrapin pileata. Lineage (NCBI taxonomy): Eukaryota > Metazoa > Chordata > Testudines > Emydidae > Malaclemys > Malaclemys terrapin. Next base: position 80,691,491 of record NC_071512.1, read on the forward strand.
ATATATAGTTAAAGCCTAGTATATATGTTTGCAAAGTTTATTGCTCTTTTCAAAATAAATGCTTTGGTGCTTTATTGAAATCCATCAGACAGCACTCCTAAGCTGCTCCTGCATAACTACAATTGTACATGTAGGAAAATGGTAAGGAAACAAATATCATTATCAAGCTTCCAAGCACTTTTTATATACTGCGAGGACAAAATAATTTTAAAATGGAGGGAAAAAAAGCTTTATGAGCCAGATTTTGCACAAATTTAAACCTGTCCAACTAAATGCATTAGGTTGCAGGGGTAAGCCAGCCCTAAGTTCATGCCTTAACAAGTCTTTAGCTTACAATATAGTCTGCTACTATAGTTGTATTTTATTTGCTTCAAATATAGGCCAAATACTGCTTGCCATGGTGATGAAGTAGGCGCACTGATTTTAATAGGATAGCTTGAATAAGGCAAGCTTGATTTGGCTTATAATGTCCTGTGCAAATCTACATTAAGTAGACTGGAAACATCATTTTCACAGATGGATGACAACAACAGGTTCTTGAGAAACCATTCTTTGGAAGAGGAAAACTGTAACATTCAGAAGAAATATGAATATCTTAAAAGGTAAATGTGATATCTGACTAGTACTCACTTTTACATTTTTCTCCTCGTAATCAAATTTCATGTGTGTATCTGTTTTGCATAAAGACAGTTAGAAAAGATGGAAGTACAAAATGAAGAACTTGCACATCAGCTGGCAAACCAAGAGGAGAGTCTTCAGCACAGTGAATTGCAGCTTAAAGAGAAATTAGCACAATATGATGCTTTAGCCAGACAGTTGGAGGCTGCTTTGGAAGAAGGCAGAAAAAAGGTATATTGGTGTAATATGTTTCTGAATTTGATTGCAGTTTTTCCCATTTTCAAATAAAGAAAACTCTGGAAAAGAACAAAGGGCTTGAGGAGGTGTGATAGCCAGACAAATCAAGAAAGGTAGATCATTCCATAGGAGGGGGCAATGTGGAAAAATAGGTCAATGGGAGTTTTGCCTGAATAAATACAAAGAACTTTGGATTTCCTAGCCTTATTGAAGCTGATGGCAAAACTCCCATTGACTTCAATGGGGCCGGGATTTTGTCCTTCATCTTTATACAAAGCAATTCTTTCCTTCAAACAACATGAAGAGCATCAACCACCCAATATTTAAATGTGCAGAAGTGACAGAGTTTCTGATCAAAAGCTTCAGCTTTTTTCATTTCCTTTTTGAATGGGCAGCCCACTAGGACTTTGCTATTGAGCCTTTCTAATGTCAGAAGAGGGCTTTCCACACTCAAAATGTACAAGGTTTTGTGTGGTCATGAACAGAAAAGATTTCAAGCAATAAAACAAATAGGCGAAGAATTGTAGGAATTTACATCACAAGTAACTATGGCAGTACAATCAGAAAAATATATATCTGAAGTGATAATGTTCCCATTAAATTAACTGTAAGTGAAGTAGCACGTACAATTGTAGGATTGTTTTCATATTCTAGTAATACTGATGGATTCTGAATAAGTCTCAGTTCAGGACAGATTCACAGATGAGTCAGACTTTTCCCTCCCCATTAATCATTCTTACAGTGTTTTCCTATGAAGCAGCTTATTTCATTTTAAATAAGAATGTATTCCATGTGTGCTCAAGATAATTGGTGGGGAATAGAGGGAGGATTATAATCAGCAAATATGGAAGAGACGATCAACTGTAGCATAAAATAGTTTAAAATAATTATTTGTTGTTTTGGGTTTCAAATGCAGGTCTGTATGTAATTAAATAGCTTTTTCTTCTTTCATTACCATCACAGGAGTCTGAAGAGGTGGAAAAAATGTCATCCAAGGAGAGAGCTCTTCAGACAAAAATATTGACTCTGGAAACTGAATTGAGAGAGAGACGAGAGGAGCAAAAGCGACTTGTCTGCAAATTAAACAATGTGAGAATCTATCACTTTACTGACGCTGATCATAAACTGCTTAGTTAATTTAATCACTACATACACTAATGTGTTTTAAATAGATGAATATATTTCTAAATGAATTTGTACATAATTTGGGGCACAAGGTCAGTTCACATAATTCAGTTAAGCATAAAACTATCAGAAAAACTGCATATTTTGTGCACAGTGTTATAGATGACAGGTTAGGAAAAGATCTCCAGGATAGCTAATCCATCTTCCTACATTAGTGCAGGATTGTCTACTCTGCTAAGACCCTTTACTAACCTCCCTTGGGGCTGCTCCTTATTCTAAAGGCTCACCCAGACACACATTGTTAGCAGGTCCAGACCTACTTAGTGAAGTGGATAAATGTATTTCTGAGCTGTTAAAAGGATCTGATCTTACCAGGAATCTATGCGAATATTTTCAAACATGAGTGCTTAAAGTTAGGCACCCATAGCCTTATACAGGAATCTAAATAAGTGCCCTGATTTTCAAAGGTTTCAAGAACTTGCAGATCCTAGGTGTGGCACATTGGTACTTACCCTATCAGCAGGGCCCCATTTCAAGAAGATATTGTGGACTTGGCACCTTTTGAAAATCAGGCTAGCTACCTAAGTGCCAAAGTATGAATTTAGGTGGAGATTTTCAAAGCAATCTTGGGGATTTCAACACATTTTCCATTATTGTTAATGGAAGGCATGTCTAAATCCTCTACTCTTCGAAAATTGAATCCCGGGTGCTTAACTTTAGGTATCCAAATAGAAAATGTTGGCCCTTGATTTCATGGCATCAGGCTAGAGACAACAGTACTCAAAGAGATACATAAGGTTTCAGAGACCGGGGGCCTGATTCTGGCCCTGCAATGCTGTAAAACAGTATTTTCAGCCAACAGCCACATAAACACCACAAAGGTAACAAACATTTCCCCCCTTAATGTAAAAATCACTGACAAAGATAAGCAATATTGCAGGGAGAATTTAGTTTCTTCTTCTACTTTGGATATTTCTGTGAAATCTGTTAGAGTTTTCCAAGTTTGAGACAGAGAATGAAGTTGGCTTTTTTGGCTGCTCCTGGTTCAACCTTGTGTAGTCAGTTGATTTTATTATTGATTTTTTTTTTAATATTTTTGATACATCTTTCCAATTTGTCATGTTTCTCTGGTCAACTATTATAAAGAAGTCTAGCAGTGTGTGACTGTACCAACAGTTAAAACGGCCAACTTGGGGGGGAGTCTATATGGTTTTTAAATGAGTAAGATAACTTACCTGTGGGGTTGTCAATAACAAGTGTCCCTCCACATCAGCCTAACGTGCAATATGTACCACTATATTTTAACAGTTTTCATGGGCGTCATGTTGTTTCATGCACAACAGTTTTTACTGTTACTCGAAAGTAGAAACTCCTGAGTTCTGATTCCAATTTTATGTTGTAATTCTGAAAAACCTGCATATTTTATTTTTCAATAAATAAATGTGAAGGCTCCAGCATGGCAGGGGAAGACACAGGCCACTGGCTGCATGGAGGTGGGAGATCACCCTGCAGCTTCCCCGCCACCCAGGACACAGACTCAGCAGTGAGGCTGCACCTGATCCTGACACAGTGCAAGGGCCTGCCCTGCCCTGCCCCAGAAACACCCCAGGGCCCTGCCTCTCCACACCATGCACACCAAGATAGCAAGAGAAAGGGACAGAGTCTCGCATGCACGCTCAGCCCTGGCTCCCAATCCAGGTGTGAGGCCAGCAGGCTCAGCCTGGCAGCATCCACGTTTGGAGGGGGTTTAGTGTGTGGGGGGGATCCAGATGTGGGGTCAGAGGGTTAGATGTGGGGTAATCTGGGTGTGGCAGCTTGGTGAGGGGCTGAGCAGAGGGATCCAGGTTTTGGGGGGTGGGGCTCATCAAGGTGGGGTTCAAGGGCGGGGGTCTCAGCGGGGGGTGGATCTGGGTGCAGAGGTGGGAGTCCAGAGGCAGGAAAGAGGGGCTCGGCACGTGAGCCAGGTAGAGAAGGGGTGGGGCTTGGCAGGGGAATCTGCGTATGGGAGGGTCTGGATGCATGGGGGCTGGGTGGATGGGGGAGCAGTTCCCCGTATGATCACCTCTCCCCCCACAGCTGAGGAGTGATGGGGGCAGGAAGCCAGAGGGTGAAGCTTCCTGCAGCTGGGGGAGGTTCCTAGTCTGAGCCAGACATGGCTGCTCCTTGGAGGGAAGAGTAAGTCCCATCCTCTCCCAGCCCAGCCCAGCCCAGCCAGGGCTAGCAGCTGAGCCCAGCTCCAGTAGGAGCTAATGGCAAGTAGATCCCCAAATGCCCCCTCCCAGCAGCAATTTACCTCTCCGCCAGCTGCTCCAGGTACCCAAAACGACACACCCGGGCTGCTGGGGAGGAGTGCATGACTTCTCATGGGGAAGCCACCAGAACAGTCATTTTTCTGCGCGGAAGCAAAGAAATCTGTTGGGTACGTGAATTCTGTGCACGCACAGTGGCGCAAAATTCCCCCCAGGAGAAATGTTGACTCTTCACTGGCTTATGATCGCTTTTTGAGGTGCTGGATTCTTGAGAGTTTAAGATTTTTCTATGGAAGCTGCTAATCCTGTCATGGCTACAGGGCAAGCTGCGCCTTGGACTTCTTTTAGTTCCTCTCAAATACACCCTTTAGCTGACAGGTCTGTCTGTCTGCGCCTCGCTTCAGTAGAAGCACTCGGTCCAACAACTCCTAAACTGGATCTCTGGGCTGCAGTCCCTTTTTACCAAGCATAGTAATGACACAGGCCCAACTTGCTTTTGGTACCTATAAGAGGTTTCCTTCAGGGGTTTGTAGCAATGCAAGTTTGCAGTGACACAGAAAGTGTCTTCCAAATGAAGCATTATTTGTTTGTTCCTCAAAAGTACAAAGCACTTTAGAATACAGGGTAGAAACAATAAAAGACCTGCACGCATTAATCTTACTTACAAAGGCTACCAAGGAAAGTTTAAGGTATAACTACTCATCAGCCCAGCTAACTCCATCTCTGGCAGGGAGGGGCAGCCTACCCTACACAACATCTCTGTCTCTTGGCATCCATCTTGGTGTCAGCCTCAGTCTGCTGACACCCTTTTCTACCTGTGGTAGGGTGCTGCTACAGAAGCCCTTAATCAGTTCCTGCCACTCCAGCCCCAATCAGAGAGAATGTATTGGGGCTGGGTCAGGGTGAACCGCCCTATGTTTGCCTGATAACTGACCACACCTGCCAGCCTCATTAGCAGGAGCTATGAGGCTGGAAGGAAGTGAGAGAAGGGGTGTGGGGCTGGAGACTAAGGCTACATCTACACTACAGGGGGGAGTCGATTTAAGATACACAAATTCAGCTAGGTGAATAGCGTAGCTGAATTCGACGTATCACAGCCGACTTACCCCGCTGTGAGGACGGCGGCAAAATCGACCTATGCGGCTTCCCGTCGACGGCGCTTACTCCCACCTCCGCTGGTGGAGTAAGAGCGTCGATTCGGGGATCGATTGTCGCGTCCCATCGGGACGCGATAAATCGATCCCCAGGAGGTCGATTTCTACCCACCGATTCAGGCGGGTAGTATAGACCCAGCCTAAGAGTGGGAGGTCAGGCTCAGAGGGAGTAGAAGCCTGCTAGTCTATTGCTGGCAAGGCCTGTGGTAGGCCAAGCAGCTGTAAAACCTGTATATAGCTGGAAACTGGTGGTGGGGAAACTGGTCATGAATAAAGAACATGGCTGTTGCACCAGACAGAAGTGTCCCTGATTCACGGAGGTGAGGGCCAAGAGGCTGAATCTGGAGGGGTGCAGTGTGAACCCCATTACACTACTCCTCCCTTTTTGTAGGCTAGCATCTGTGAGAGTTTAGTACAGGAACTCCTCACCTAATGTCATCCTGGTTAAGGTTGTTTCAGTGTTAAGTTGCTGATCAATTAGGGAACATGCTCGTTTAAAGTTGTGAAATTCTCCCTTCTAATGTCATTTGGCAGCCGCCTGTTTTGTCCGCTGTTTGCAGGAAGAGCAGCCCGTTGTAGCTAGCTGGTGGGTGGTTGGAACCAGGGTGGACCAGCAGCCCCACTATCAGCTCCCCACTCCCCTAAATTCCCTGTGCAGCAGCTGTCTCTTCCCCCACTGCCATGTGCTGCTCCTGTCCTCTGCCTTGGAGCTGCTCCCAGAGACTCCTGCTTGCTGTATGGGGGGAGGTACGGTGACCAGATGAGAGGAAGAAAATATCGGGACACATGGGGGCGGGAGGGGGAAGGGTTCCGCCAGCGGACGGGGGAAAAAAAAAAAGCCGAGTGCTGCCGGCGGAGCAATAAATAAATAAAAAACCAAGTGCCCGAGTGCTGCCGGCGGAGCGAAATATCGGGACAAATTGCGTCCCGACTGATCTTTGGGACAAACACCTAAATATCGGGACAGTCCCGATTTTATTGGGATGTCTGGTCACGCTAGGGGAAGGAGGGGAAGAAGGGAGCTAATGTCAGGGTGTCTCCGCCTCCCCCCTGCTCCTGCACCCCGCTTACCCTATCTTCCATAGAGCGGGGGGGGACACGACGGAGGGAGGGAGCTTCTAGGCAGTAGCTGTCATCTCAGGTCTCAACAAGCTGATTTAATTAGCAAGGCAGTGTACTTAAGCCTGGGGTCAGCTACTTAAAGGGGAAATGCGCATTTTTTCTCTCACACACAGGGTGTGTGTGCCTTCCCTCCTTTCCTGGTGCCTTGTAGATTGTTGGGAGAGTTAACCCTTGAGGACTCAGTCAATTGCTAGTTCATTTAGCAGTAAGGCATTCCCTGGGAAATATCCCACCCTCTGACTCCTCCACCTCAACCAGGCTTCACAATCATCATCACTGTGAACCAGTATTAAATTGTTTGTTTAAAACTTACACTGCGTGTGTGTGTGTATGTGTGTGTATATATATATATGTGTATGTGTGTGTGTGTGTGTATATATATATATATATATATATATACACACACATACACACATTATAAAATAATATAACATATATATATGTCTTTTGTCTGGTGAAAAAAATTTCACTGGAACCTAACCCCTCATTTAGATTAATTCATACGGGGAAATTGGATTCACTTAACATCGTTTCGCTTAAAGTCGCATTTTTCAGGAACATAACTACAAAGTTAAGTGAGGAGTTCCTGTATACTCTGTGGTCTCTCCCTTAGTCTTGGCAAAACAGCTTTGTCACAAGGGTTGGGGACAAGGAGTCATCTATTCACAGATGATGTTGTTGGAGTGTTTGGGATGCTACTTTATCTAGATCATTGTTTTTACTTTTCATGCTTTGTTTCTTTAATAAACCCATGTCTCCATAACAAGAATCTATCATAAGGCTGCATGTCTGTCACGGAGGTCGCAGAAGTCACAGATTCTGTGACTTTCCACGACCTCCCTAACTTCTGCAGCAGCCAGTGTGGCTGACCCCAGGGCCACCCAAGCACCCTGGGGCCAGCTGTTCAGGCAACACCAGGACAGCCACACCGGCCACTGCTGGAGCGTCCCTGCAGCCTGCCGCTCAGGCAGTCCCGCAGTCAGCCACACCGGCTGCTGCTTGGCAATCCAGGAGCCAGCCGCACCAGCTGCTGCTCGGCGTCCCACGGCTGCTGGCACTGAGGACTGCCCAAGCAGTAGCTGGTGCCACTAGCCCCACGGACGGCCTGAGCAGCGGTTAATGGGGCTGGCTCCAGGGGCCCCCCAGAGCAGTGATGCCCCAGGGACCCCCTAGAGCAGCAGCTCCCTGGGGGCACCCCAAAGCAGCGGCACCCTGGGGCCCCCCAGCTAGGATTTAGTCAAGGGTATTTATAGCAAAGGCCTTGGATAGGTCACAGGCTGTGAATTTTTGTTTAGGGCCCATGACCTGTCCATTACTTTTACTAAAAATATCCATGACTAAATCGTAGCCTTAATCATAAGCAACTTATAGAGGCATGTATGTTGTTCATACAAAACAATACAGTAGACCCCCATTATCCACGTCTCCATTATCTGGCTCTCCATATTAACTGAACAGGGCAGCGGGGCTCGGGTTGTCAGTCCTGCTGCTTCTGGGGCTGACAACTGGAGCCTCCCCCATTCTCCCGATTATCCAAATTTTTGATTATGCGTTCTGGCCTTGATCCCAATTAATCAGGATTCCACTGTATAGCTATTTCCCATATTAAACTCTTAGAATACTGGCTTTATTCAAGACTGTGTTGTCTCTGTGGTACTTTTGTTATTTCTTTGTAAGTAAAATCGGTTTATTATGCCGGGACAGGGAATCATCTGTCCCTTGTTCTTTTAGCAATACGTTTTAATGCTTATGATTTTTATTCCTCTAGAACAGTGTTTCCCAAACTTGGGATGCCGCTTGTGTAGGGAAAGCCCCTGGCGGGCCGGGCCGGTTTGTTTACCTGCCGCGTCCGTAGATCCGACTGATCGCAGCTCCCACTGGCCGCGGTTTGCTGCTCCAGGCCAATGGGATCTGCTGGAAGCAGCGCGGGCCGAGGGACATACTGGCCGCCACTTCCAGCAGCTCCCATTGGCCTGGAGCAGCGAACCGTGGCCAGTGGGAGCCGCGATCAGCCGGACCTTATGCCTGAGGGGAGTGTTATTCTGAACAAACACAAAACATATTCACCTTCTTCAGTTACATATCCATAAAATTGGGAATACATTATGGAAAGGAAAAACAAAAATCATATTGTTTTAGCCCTGTTAGCATGATGCTGGAAACAGGGCAGGGCTCAAGAAGGTAATTTTTTCTTTAGTTCACTTTAACCTGATTATTTTATATAATGTTAGAATTAAATCTAAATGTTATAAATGACTAATAATTTTAAGAAAAATTTTGTTTATTTTAAGTAACTCACATCTGAAATCGTGTTATGATAGGCATAAAAGAAAATCCAAAAAATTACTATTGTTTATGTAACAAATTACCATATATGGATCTAATAAACAAGTAAACAGTGTTATCATTCACCCTTTATTTTAAAGGGTAACATAGGCAACAAAAATCAGGCTGCATTAAAGATCAGTAACAGATGTTCTCATTAAAAAAATAAGCATGAGAGTTTTGAGTTTGTATTGGAATTAAGGTGCCACAAATCTTTAATGATGGAAATGCGAAATGTTCGACAGTTGCTGTAAAGGATATCCCAGGACTCATGTCCTTTTTTAAGAGTATAAAGTTACTCAAACAGATCAATTTGTGCTCGGGAGACATAATGTATAGGTTCAAGATTTTGGGGTCATTTTGAAGGTTTTGTGTTTGTGTGGAGTTGACTAAAATTTTAGGGAATGACAGACAGGGTTATAAACTTGAAGTACTAGTCTTACCGTATTTTTATTTTGTATTTTATTTCTAACTTGCATCCCCCTTCCCTCTTTTTCTTTAGAGAGAGAAACATCAGGAAGTATGTTTGAAAGAATTAGAGCACAATCTACAAAAATCAGAAAACCAGAACCACAGCATCCACAATTATGTACAGTTCTTGAAAAACTCATATGTAACAATGTTTGGCTGAATTCTTTAATTTAGAATATTTTAAATAATAAGGGCAGAATCTTGGAAGGCGCTGAGTGTCTTTAACTCTCAGTGAAGTCAGTGGAAGCTGAGGACACTTTGGATTGAACCCTGTATCATTAGGGCTTCATAGCGAAACTCTCGCTCCAAGTTTTGCAGAATTGAGCCTACCCTGATGTATATACACTGGTTGATCATGTTCTGAATGTTTACATGGCATTACTAATCTAAAAATGGCATTACTAATCTTCATTTCTTGAACAATAGTGAAGGAAAAACTGCGCAATCTCCATGAAAGATATGTGTTCCTGTTATTCAATGTACTTCCATTGCTGTAGAAATCTCACTGGATTCAATTTGCATTCCAGCTACCATGATAGTAATAGAAATACTATTCTTAATATTTTGTAAATGTAATATATAATTGAAAGAAAATCCATTCAAATTATTATATGGCGGCACTAAATGTGGTGACAATCCTCCTGATAATGGCCCCAATTCAACAAGGTATTTAAGAATATCCCTAATTTTAAGCACATTAGTAATTCATTTGAAGTCAATGGGATTACTCATGTGCCTAAAACAAACCACATGCCTAAGTACCTAGCTGAACTGGGGCCAGTATGAAGGAAAATCCTGATTATGTAAGTTGGTTTTCTATAGCAATAGTATAAAATATTCTTACAGAATTGTGATATAGTTTTTAAAGGATAACAGATTCAGATAACATTGAAACATCTCAATATATACATTTTAAGTGTATATTAAATATCCTATAAATGTCTTTTATATATAAATATATATATAAAAATATAACTGATGTTACTTATTTTGTTTTACATGCACGTGTTTTAACTATCATCTTTTCTCAACATATAACAAACTACCAGCAATGAAATATTTATTGGTGCATCAGTGTTTTCTCTTTTACTTTGCAATTAGGTATCCATATCAACAAGCTAATAGTATATGAAGTATTATTCTGTTGGTTTACACTCTACACTTTTTTTTTTTTTTTAAGAAAACTATTATTTAAGTATATTTGATTATTGTGACACTAGCACATTACTTTCTGTTACAATTTTTTGGTTCCCTGCCTTAAAAAAAAAACAACACTAAATTTTCTTTTGATTAGGTTTAACTTCTTCCTCCACCACTTCAGAATTTACCTGTTTAGTGATACTGAACGATCATAACCTTTTTAAAAAATCATGAATGAAGAAACATCAAGATATGCAGAAGTAAAACCTTGAATCCAGTACCAGGTTTACTTTTAAAAGCCTAGCACAGTCCAATTAAACCACATGAAGGTCACTGTAGTAAGTGTAGGCTTCTTATTTGATAAATGGTTTAAGAATTTCCAATAAATTGCTTTTAACCTATCCTCTGCTATCCAGGAAATTAGAAAAACCTGAACCTTTTGTCTTTACTTTAATGCAATAATTAGAGCCCTGCAAATATGCGGCTATCTGCTTCATATCCACGGACCATTTTTGCGGATAGTGGAGCGGATCCAGATACAACCTCACAGGGCTCTATGGATCTGGAGTGGAGACAGAGACGCGTTCACACAGGGCCGAGCCAAGCTGAGCTGCACCCGGTCAAGTCCCAAACCGTTTTGGAGACACTTTGCCTCTTCCCAGCGCCTGGTGGGCGGCTTATAAAGTGCAGCCCAGTCCCGAGCCCCCTTCGTGGCAGTGGCGGCAAACACTCCTTCCTCCCCCTCCCCCTCCGCCCCGCTGGGGCCATGAAGCCAAGAAATATGTCCAGGAAAAGGTAATCTGATTTCCGACAGAGCCCGGAGCACTTTAAATAGGGATAAAAAGTATGCTGCCTGGGCTGGGAGTGATGAGAAGGGAGAGTGAGGGAAAGGGAGAGAGTCAGTGCCTGGCAGGGGATGGAGAGACCATGAAGGAGAGACCAAGGAGCTGGGCTGCCTGGCTGACGGCTCAGGGAGTGGAGGGATGAAAGTCCATGAGCCAGGGGATAAGCAGGAGCAGGTAAGAAGACTTGGGAGCCCATTCCCATCCTCTCAGGCAGGCCCACTCATGCGGGGGGTGGGGAATCTGAGCCGGGCCCTGGGGCCTCCTGGGCCCTGTCCTGCCCTCCTGTCCCCCGATGCGGCAGGCCCCGTATCTGGCAAGTACATGTTGAGCAGCAACAGCTGGACTCTGGCGCCATGTCTCATGGCAGCACCTAGTGCCATCATGGTGACCAGCTAGCAAGTATGAAAAATTGGAACAGAGTGTGGGGTAACAGGTGTCTATATTAGAAAAAGCCCCGAATATCAGGACTGTACCTATAAAATTGGGACATCTGCTCACCCTAGCGGCACCTGTCCTGTAGCATCCGGCTCGGGCAACCCGGGGGGGGCGGGGTGCAATGCACTCTGGGCTGGCAGCCAGCAACCAGTGGCTGGGACTGGGGCTGGGCGGCAGATTGGAATCGGGGCTGTCCAGCACCTGCTCGCCATCCAGCAGCTTAGCTTGCCCCTCCTCATGGCTCTTTCTACTCGAGACCCTGGCCCTTACCCCCAGTCCCTGCCCTCGTGCTTCCTCTTCCCTGCAACACGCCCCTCCCGCTCGCTCATCTCCACCCCCCCCTTGAGACAGCTTGCAGATGCAAATAGAGGTAAAAGTTGGGTAGCAGATTGTGTGTCGGATCACGGGTTGATCCTGGCAGATGGAGATCCACATTTTTGTATCCGCACAGAGCTCTATCCATACCTATACCTTACCTACCATAGCTGGCTACATGGATTAGTGCAATTGGTGACAGTTTCGGAGGCAGAATCTTTACCTCAATGTAGGACACAAGTTTGTATGCTTCAAGTATCACATGAGTATAATACACCTCAGTTGGGTCAGGCTGACTGATGGTGATGCCCCGCTCAGAAAACACTAAGCCACTGAGATATCAGGTTGAGGTTGCTGGGCTGGCAGTTAGAAAAATACATTTTTTTTTTTTACTTGTGAACTGAGAAAAGAAATTATGGGATCACTTATGCCCTTATCTTGCAAATTCGTATGCATGCACTTAATGTTATGCCTGTTGAAGCCAATGGAATTACTTATATGCGTCAAGTTAAGCTTGTGCAAGGTAGAGTCTGTGGGACCATGTGTTTTTGTATAAAGTTGCTTATGTGTAAGTACTTACAGGATTGAAGCTTAAGAGACAGTAGCTATGCAGCCCTTTCACCCACATACTTTGATGCTCCTACTATAGGTAGCTGCAACTAGAAAGCACTGAGAGTTTGGCTGAGGCTACTAAATTACCTGTTGATACTCTGACTGTGCTTAAGTATTATTTACTTGAGACCAGGATGTGTTAATGCTAAGCAAAAAGAATAACAGGGAACCATAAGGGAACACTTGGAAAATCTGAACATATAAAAGTCAGCTGGCATGTATGTAAGTCATGCCTTGTAGGTCAGAGGTTCTTAAATTGTGTTCTGTGGAGCACTTTATGTGGTCTGCAGAGAGCTGGTTGATCACATGGTGCTAGATCCTTCCCCCTTATTTCCAACTGCTAAATGGTATTAAAAGACAGACAGACATATATGTAGTTGCCTCAGAGATATTATAGGATTGTGAATTGGAGGGCTGCAGACAATCTGTATATTTACCACACAGAAGAACAAAGTATATTTGCCTATCTTAATGTTGATAACTTGCCTGTCAAAAAATTACTAACCCCGGGCAAGTGAGTAACTTTTTGCATGGTTGAACTAATACATCTGGATAAGCAGATATTCAGTAGGAGAAATTTATTGGTGATAGTGACAGCAAGTTGGACATAGTTTGTAATGTCAAATGAGAGCAACAAAGGCCAATGCAGTTTTAGGCTGCATACATAAAGGAATAACAGCCCAGGAAATGAAAGGTCCGTATGACTCCAGTGTAGAGCTCCCAGAATATAATGTTCAATTCTGAGCATTTTATTTACAGGAAAATATGGACAAATGGAGAGTGTTCAGAGAAGATGTTAGGATGCATATGGTACATTGCCAGCCATCAGAATGTTCCCAAAATCTGCCCTTTTTTTAAAAGACAGCACAGTTCCCGATGGTGCTCTTTTATTGCTTCCAAATGGTTTAAACAATTGCTAGATCCAACTGGATAATATTGCTAAGTCACATATGTCATATGTCTGCTCAGTAGTAAGTGCATGTTGCCTCCACACTGAAAGGGAACATCCTGAGCTCCAGAGAGATGACAACCCAAAAAGGATTTTATTTCTTTATGAAGCATTAGCTATGTATTACCATTAACGTTTCTACATCTTGTATTTTAGAAGGTACCTTTATGGCTTTGTGTCTCCCTGTTTTTCAGCATACACAGCAGCCTGTGATCTTTATTTTCACATTACAGAATTCAAATGTCTTTATGTGTAGTTCTCTTATTATGAGACATGTTCGTTGGCTTTTTTCTCATACTGCCAGTGGCAAAGTTGACATTCATGTCATTTAGTCATATCACTAAAATGATGTCATTGTAATGCTTGTACTCAACTTCATGATATGCAGCCACGACCAATGCACTGGAAGAAAACTTAATTTTATAAGCCGCTTTTAAGGACACTCTTGACCATATCACAAATCAAATCATATGAACACTGTGTTTATTACCTGAGTTCCAACCCATCAACAGTGCTGCTGGTTCTTTTTTAAGCAGGAAGAAACCTTCAGCGTTCAAGATGACTTATCACTGGTTCTACAAATATGCAGCATAGTGTCCTGAGACATAACCTTCCCATTTGCATCCCAGTGAGCTGAATCCCATCTGTACTCAGGCAAAATTCCCTTAATTTATAGTGCTTAACTTGAGGAGTTCAGTATAACTGCCTAGATGGGTTACTGTAGATAGAAGAAATTTAGGACTTGGCTCAGTAAATTTGATCTAACTCAGTTTATGAAATGAAAGCTGTATGTTTTTAAAATTCACTTTATAATCTTTGCAATTCCAGAGTCTTCCAACAGGACCTTTTAGGAGTCTGAAGTCCCTCTTACAATGACAACTGTGTTTTCCTGATCATGGTGACATTTTGTGGCTGCTCAGGATGGCTGGAGTTTTTTTCCCACATCGTTGAAATAAGGTGGCCAGCCCCAAGCATAATTTGTTTTCTATCTCAACTGGGCTTATTCTTTTTATGAAGAAAGAGACTGATTTCTTTTATTTTCTAACTGGTTAAGTATTTAAAATTCTCACCAGATTACTGCAGATATTTTTAGCAACATTGTTAATACTGCCAATTTAATTCTGTGTGTTTATTTTACTGTATAGAATGCAGATTTCCTTAGCAGAGCTATGTTGAACTGATCGAGTTTGGGGTCTCTTATCCTTTAAATTATTTTATTTGTCCCTCCCACACACACACACGAAAATGATGACAGAGCCTACACCATTCTTTAGAGAGAACCCGGTTCTTCATTTCCTATATGTATATCTTAAATCTCTATCAAATAGGGCTTCTGGAATGTTGCTATATGTACCTTTTACGGTCATTTTCATCTTTAGAGGCACTTCAGGACAAAGCTACTAACATAAGTGCCCACATAGTTTTCAAATAAGCTTTTGATTTTTTTCCCCCCAAAAAATCTTTAGATATTCCAACTGCAGCTGTATCACTTCAAAAGAGAGAAAGCTGGTTGCATCGAACTTCTTTCTGGTTGTTGTTACAAAAGGTTACAGAAGAATTGTCAAGCAGCAATATGAGCTCATCAGTACTGTGCTTGCTTTCGTGGTCATGAATATCTGTCTTTTATAATATTCTTTTGTAGGAGCTTTAACAAGTGGGAACCTTCCCTTTCTGCTGCTCTGAGCTCACATAGAGTAGCAAAAAATGATCAGACATTCTTCATGTCAGTTTGAACATCCTTTTCAAAGATGAGTTCATCCAGCAGAAGGTGATCAAGAGATTTAAGCTATGTAAGAACACAAACAGTTTGTGTTGTTATAACGATGAGGAGGAAAAAAAGGCTGTAATATTGGTCAGGTCAACACTATTCCGTTTTAAGAAGCTTCTCTAGTAAAAATATATTTCACTATAGCTTTTTAATTTTTAATACAAAGCCATTCATTCTGCATACTATAGGGTTTTACATTCTAGATGAGACATCTGACTTATAAACAGTTTGTGCCAATACAACCTAAAGGCTGATTCAGCATTGTACTTAATCTGTACATAACTTTGAGCATGTGAGTAGTCCTGCTGTCCCATCAATGTCATTGGGACTATTGTCTCATGCTTAAGTTCCTCACTAAATCAAGGTCAAGGACACTTACACTGTTACATTATGCTCTTGATAGTACTGAAACATCCATGTTTTTTAATCACTGTATTTGTACTAGTAACTCCACATGATGAATGGGATTTTTTTTCTTAAATTACGTTTTACTGTAACTTCCATCCAAGGATTATTAATATGTGATCCATGGACCCAGGTCTCTTTAATCAACCTGACAGATTGGTTTGAGTGTTTGGGGCTGGGAGGATAAGCAGCCCCTTAAAGGGACAGTGTCATTCAGAAGAGTTGTCTTTCCTCCGTTCTCTGTACCTTTCTGGGTACTGTATATTTGTTAACACAATAAAATTTAAACTGTTTTGTTTAGAATTATCTAGAACAATCTAGACACAGTAAAGTTGGGAGATGAGTTGCATTTTGTCCATTCTATCCAGAAAATTCCATATCCATGCACAGTGTCCCTTAATTAAGGTTCTGAAATTCTAACCAGGTGGAGTTTTGAGTCTGCTAGTCCAAAAGAAGCCAATAAGCACTCAGTCACTAGTCTTGCAATTATTGATCTCTGATAAAAGGGAAAGTAATGCACCAGTGCCCCATTTTTCACTGTATTTGGGAAAGTCAGGATTTGAAGTAGAAGATGCTCATAATATCATATGCTTTAGATTTGTTAATGTCTGGAAAAACAGAATTTAAAGCAGAAGCATAAATTTTAAGGCTACTTGGGGCCCTACCCTCTTTAATCCTGTCTGCCAAATAGGCTATTACTAGTAGTTTAGGGTTGATAGAAGATCTTTTATCTCTGTTTCCTATCCATGGCATAAAGCTGCTATAAATTCTGTTGTAAGATATATTCATGGAGACTTTCCAGAGAGATAATAGAAAACTTAATAGCTTCCCTCTGTAAACCTGCCTCCTCAAGGAATTTCTTGATAGAAGACATATGAGATATGATCTCCACTGAGTTCCTTACAGCTGAGTCATCAGCCTGATGTGATATGTTACTAGCTCTCATGCCTTCCCAATTCTCTTGCATAGTCCATTAGTATTCTTATTAGTGCCTGGAACCAAGATCTGGATCTCCAGATAAATTTAAAAAGGGACTACTAATATCCAACTCACCATAACTTCCACTAAAATCTCCACTACTGCATTTGGCAGCAGAGGGAATAAAGGAAAGAAATTAGTCCCCATATATGCACGTTTTTTTGCAAAGGCACCTGTCACTGAGTCTTCCCTACAAGGAAACTTGCAGATAAATGTCTTCAATCTCCTGTTTTCTGATTGTTCTGGAAGTCCCCCAAAGAGTTATATATCTATGGAAAATTCTCTTCCTCCTGAAGACTTTCCTTTTCAAAGGGGCATTCCTCATCATCTTTCTTTTGCTTGGAATGTAAAGAGTTGCAAGAGAAGCTGCTAGAATCTAGCATAATTTCAGAATTATTGGTAGAGGCATCTGTCTAATTTTGCCCTCTGCAATCTCTTCCCCGGCTAAGATACCACCCATTTGTTGCCTTAGAACTTGTGCATGTTCTCTTGTGGGACATCTAGAAGAAGGAGAACATTTCTAGATGTTCTAGATTTCAAATGTTCTGGATTAATCTGTTGATTTTTTAGAAGATTCTCTCAATTCCCTTTCCATGTTTGATTGGATGGGCAGCCCACTTTCCTTTGGAAGCCTTTTGCTCCATAATCATAGGAGGTACAATAGAAAGGAGAGAATGCTTGGACAGATACCAGGCACAGATTCAACAGCTCCGTCACATCCATTAATTTCTCAGTTGCTCAGGGAATAACAAATTATTTTGTTGTACTTAATACTTAGTTCCTAACTTTAAAGTGGGTGAGGAAGAGGATAAGAAGGAGCAAGGGCAGTTGGAAGCCAAGAAAGAATGGGGTCAAGGGGCAAGTTGATAAGTTAAAGTTGCCAGTAAAAGAAAAACTTAATTGTCAGGGACTGAGCTGAAATAGTCTTGGTCAGGTTGAGCAGGGGAGTGATGGTGCATGAGTGAAGGTGAGCATGACTACATGGGGGAGGAAACAGCTCCTGCTTTCTCCATGAAATAACTGGTGAGAGATGGGCAGAGTGGGAGGAAGGGCTTGGAAGAAACAGTGAGCCTGACTTACTCCACTAGCAGAATCTAGGCTGCAGCGTAACACTAGAAAGTCAGCTATATCCCTTCCCGTGGTGGGAGAGCTAGAGCCAGTCAGTTCAACCAACAATAGAAGCAGAACTACCCAGGAAGGGGGTTGGGCTTCAGCACAAGTAGATGCAGTGATTTAGCCCAAATTTCAGACTGCTTTTGTTGGTGAGGCTCCTGTGGAGCTCCAGTCAGAAGAAGAAGGATTCTGCTGATGGAGCTTCCCCCACAGGTACAGGGAACTTGCACACTCCCTGAGCCCATACGGGTAAATAAACCCCATTGATGCCATTCTCTGGCAAGGAATTCTTGCAGTCAGAGGGCACGTTTATTGTAAACCCCCTACCTATCCCGATCTGCACTTTGGATTAGAATATTTACTCTTTTGTTCATGGTTGATCCCAAAGTTCATAACTTCATGATCACTGAGTGATGATGCTTCGGAGTATCCATCAGTGGTGCAATGATTACATCATCACTAAAATGAATTCACAACTTGCAGCCCAGAATCTTAACATAACATGGCTGGTTTGAGACCCATTGCAAAGGTTCTTGGGGCTTATAAGTAGCCCAAAAGAAAATCACCCTATTAAGTGATGAGTAAATTATTCCTGCCCAGAGAAATCTGATACCTTTTGACATTCTGATTGCATAAAAGGCATTTCTCCCCCACCCCAGGAAATCTCAGACCTCTGAGGTTGACCTTCTACATATTTTATTATTTTCAAAGGTTAAACTGTACCAAATACTTGATACAAAGCAATTAATACAAAGCAATTAATCTCTGATCTGGTTCATTTGAAAAGTGATAGAAAAAAATATGCCTCTAAGTGTGTACACCTTCCCACAATCTCACCACATCTTCTCACAACACGTTATCTTTTTCTTCTGTAAAATTGTGCCTTCTGAGTTACTGTTGGCATAAATACTTCAAATGCCCATTTCTTTCATTGGCTCTACTAAAAATAGAAACTATGGCCTATCAGTTATACTTTGTATCTTTTTCATCTTAATGTAACCCTTTTAAAGTAATCTGTGCCATGTAATTTTTAGTGTAGTTTTTATGCACCCAGCAACCACCTCCATAACTTTAATCATTCCCCACCAAAGCTTCTTTCAGGCCAAGCCCTTTTTAATTATCACTGTGACCACATCTATTCTTAGTAAAGATCCTTGCAGAGATGCAGTTTACGCCGTTGTGGCAGCAATCCACTTGCCAATTTACAGCTCCACCCACTAAAGTGCCCCTTTGAATTATAAACTACTAAAGTAAACATATATTTTTAACAGCCTCATGTATTTTTAACAGTCGTGCCTGGTTATCAAAACTGAAAACATTTTGAAGTACGAAAATGCTAGGTTGGCATTTCAGATTATTCTCAGCATACAGGGTGTTCTTCCAGGTTAGGTCTTTTTCCTCTAAGAAAATCAGTATACAGTATATTATAAAATATGAGCTGTACATTACTTACATTTAATTATTTTCTGTAGGTTACAGCCCAATTTTCAATAATCTTAAAAGGAATCTCAAACTTTTCTACCTTTTTCATAATGGTCCTAATGCATGAATATATATATTTTTTTTTTGGGTTGTTTTTTTTAATTTATAATGTGATGTACTGCACTGTACTTTTTATGATTAGTATAAGACACAACAGAACCCAGAGCAGTTGAAATGCTTTCACTGGGCTTCTTCCCCTTTCTTCCTCTCTTTCTTTCTCTTTTTATGAAGTTAACTCTTATGTACTGGAAGAGGCCACATTTAACTCAAGCCCAATTTGGTTATAGCAAATTTGGGCCTCAAACTTGTAGTCACATATATAGGTGCTTAACTTTAAGCACACAGGTTGTTCCATTGACAAATCCAGGGCAAATACTGTATATTTTCTTACAGATTCATTCACACAGATTATTTTTCAGATAAATTACTATCTGAATATGATCATTATATTTGAAGGAAAATACCTACAAGATCTGTACTATTCCATTAAAGTGATCTGAGTCACTGTAAATAGCTTTTATATTTTTCTTTGTTTTTAGTTATGGGGCTCTGCAATTGTTTCAAAATCAAATATCAAAAATATGTCATAATTACTTAAATAAAATATCAGATTATTTTATCTCTTTTGTGTTAACCATAATCCTAGTGTGTGGAGTGCTGCCAAGCAGTACCGGTAACAATATTGACATTTATGTTGACATGATTAGATTTCAGAGTTGACTGTTGTGTGACAGAGGTCTGAAGCTCTGTCTATAATTCATAGGTTATGGGGGGAAATTAAATAAAATTGCTTGGAAGGTTTGTCATGGGACTTGACCAAAAATGCCTATCGCCAGTGAAAGTAAAATCTGAGCTAGGTTGTAAACCTTTGAAAGGCAGCCATTAATCATAATTAAGGATTTTCTTTTCCTCAATGAGCAACAGAGGGTCCTGTGGCACCTTTGAGACTAACAGAAGTATTGGGAGCATAAGCTTTCGTGGGTAAGAACCTCACTTCTTCAGATGCAAGTAATGGAAATCTCCAGAGGCAGGTATAAATCAGTATGGAGATAACGACGATTGTTCAATCAGGGAGGGTGAGGTGCTCTGCTAGCAGTTGAGGTGTGAACACCAAGGGAGGAGAAACTGCTTCTGTAGTTGGATAGCCATTCACAGTCTTTGTTTAAGGTGAAGAATGAAGCTGTTTTACCAGACATTATGGTGTGCAGAGGTAACCAGAGAAAACTGGTTAGGAAAGAGGAGTAGCAGCCCTGGATCAGGTTGGGCTTCATTAGGAAGTCTTGAGGATAGCAGACAAAAGCGTTTCTGTAGACAGCAATGCGATGCCAACAGATGGGCAAAAGAGTTCAGAAGGAGGATACTGCTTTCAAAGGATATAAGGCAATCACTTTTCTCTGTGAGTGAGTTGAAAATACCTCATCTAGTTTAGTTCCCTTTTCTATTTTTACTAAATCTTCTTTTTATTTAGATTACTGTTGTAAGGGAAATTTCACAGAGCTGCCCAAAGAGAAAAGAACCCCACAACTTCTAAGTGCAAGTGCTGAAGGATAAAGAGTCCCTGAAATTCCCAACTCAAGCTTGTTCAAGGAGTATGGACAGAAGAGTCTGCTCCCAGTGAGTTGTGTTATCATCAGGCTGTAGAGGAGAATGCAAGGAGAATGAAAGGCCAGTGTGGAGATGAGAGCTGGCCATTATGTTGGTCACACCATTGGTTCAGGATGTCTGCATACTCAAGTGGACTACACTGCATTGGTTATTCAATTTATGTTTTGAGGGCTGTCTTTGCAACAATAAGGGCTAAAAAGATTGTTGTTTTTTAATGTAAATTTAGATTCTGGAGTATAAGATGGCAAGCATGAAAATGTACTGGCTCACCAAGCTTCTGTGAGCTGGCAGAATGCAATCCCCAAGCCAGAAAGGCCAAAAGACATAACTATGATTCTCAGTCTCGCTATCCAAATCTGGTTAAAGAAAAGCCCTTTGCAAGCAAATATTTTAGACGTATGTAGCTCGGCCTAGATTATCCAGACTTCAGCTATTTGAAACTCCCTGTTATCAAAACAAGGTACTACCTATCAATGTTTATTAATTACTGTAAATCTCCTGATTATCAGAATTTTTCCCAAGTCCTCAACAACAACTATGTAAGTCTGGAAATTTATTACTATAAAAATCATTCTCTTTGGAAAACATCAGTAAACATACCTGGCATAACACACTTGTTAAATTACATTGAAAAGTGCCATTAAAGTTAATGTAGGAGGGTCTCTGTCATTTAGCCTTTATCCATTTAGTCATGTCCAAATTATTGACATAATTTTGGTACAGTTAGAATGTAATGGAGCTTATATCTATCTGCCTGGGATGCATGGATTGGAGATAGAAATATAAAGCTTTCTGTACCTGGGCCACAACCCCTTTCTGTATGCTTTTATTTAAAGGGAATTTCCCCCTAGACGGAAGCATTCAGAGGTGGTGTTCATGTTTATTTCTCTTTCAGTCTGCATATGTAGTAATGGGGAGGAAATTTGGTTGTCCTATAATGACATGATCTTGTCAGGCAACCATCATCCAAGGTCTTAAACAAAACAAACTCCCCAGAACAAACTAAATCTCCACAACAAATACAAACCTCCTCATCACTCTTTTCTGGGAGAGACATTGTCTAAATCCTACCAGGGCTTATTTTCTGTTATCACTTCTGTAGTAGTTTCTCTGCAGAGTTCCACAAACCTACACGAACAGTTCTTACCCACAGCAGCACACGGGGCTTATCTGGGTCTATGAAACAAGCTTCTGTTCCCACTTTTATAAAATACCACTTGCTAGGACTCAGTTCTCTTCTTTTGGCTTCAATTACCAAACTAACATCTGGAAACAAGAGTACTTTATGATTTTTGTACAATGTCTTGTTTCTTTTTAGCAGCCTAATCATTTAGTCTCTGTTCTTGGCATCTGATCAGGCCTTGAACAGTAAATTGTTAACACGAAGAATTCCCTTTCCCTTCTGTCTTCTCACCATATTGATTAAACTAATAACTTTATGTTAATAGTAGGCACTATTTTCCATCCAGTTCCACATCAGTTCGAGCCTCGCATCCAATAATTGAAAAATAATATCCCTTCTTGCCATGGTCTAGTCCCACACTTAGCTTTCTCACCAAGATTTGGAACACTTTATCTGAATGTTCCTATACAGTATCCAAAACCAAATGGTAGGCATCCAGTTTTTCACAAGCCCTATTATTGGTATCCGTTCTTTCTGAGCCTTTTGACAAACCACATTTGCCCTAAGATCTCTACAGTTTTTCTAAATGGTATTAAGTGCCTGGTTTTCCTTTCATAGAACAGCATTTAAACTGTTGGAGTTAGCAACTTTCTTCAAACCTGCTTTCAGACGTGAACAAATTGATGTCTTTTACATTTCCAAAGTCTCTGATCCAGCTTCCAGAATAGTTACAATAGAAATGAGTTTGCCTGATTTCCTGCATCGCTGGAGCTGCACAGGAATAACCGAGGGCAGAATTAGCCCTAAGATTTGCTACTGTTTGCATTTTGTCTTACTTTACATGGCATTGTTTGTTTCTATTCATAGATTTTAAGGGATCATTATAATCAGAGCCGTCCCTAAGGGGGTGCGGAGCCTGGGACATTAGAAACTCAGTGTCTATCTGCCAGGGGGTGCTCTGCCCAGGCCTCGCCCCCACTCCATCCCTTCCCCCAAGGCCCCACCCTGCCTGTTCTGCCCCCTTCCCTGAGCGGGCTGTGCCCTCGCGCCTTCCCCAGTGCCTCCTGACATCGCAAAACATCTGATCCGTGGCAGGTGGTAGGCGCTGGGAGGGAGAGGGAGGTGCTGATTGGCGGGGCCTGATGGCAGGCAGGAGACACTGGGCGGGAGTGTGGAGGTTCTGGTAAGGGGGCTCCTCCTTGCCCCCCCGCCCATCTGCCCACCGGCTGCTCGCCTCCCCATTCGCCTCCTCACCCTGCTCACCCGCCCGCCTCACCTCCCCACCCACGGGGACCCTCAAAGCACGGGTTCCGGGGCAGTCACCCCGATTCACCGTACCCAAGGGACAGCTCTGATTACAATCATCTAGTCCAGTGTTTCCCAAACTTGGGGACGCTGCTTGTGTAGGAAAAGCCCCTGGCGGGCCGGGCCGGTTTGTTTACCTGCCCCGTCCGCAGGTTCGGCCGATCGCGGCTCCCACCACCCCCCCCAAATCTTTTTTCAGACTCACTGCCTCCCAGGATAGAGTCCTCCACTCTGTAAGTATGGCCTACTTTCTTTGTTCCTAGATCTATACATTTAGTCATATTAAAACGCATATTGTTTCCTTGCACCCACTTTACCAAGCGAATCCAGATCGCTCTGAATCAGTGTACTCTTCAATATTTACCACTCCCAATTTTTGTTTCATCTTCATCTCCAAGCCTGATCAGTGATAATTTTATATTTTCTTCTAGATCACAGATAAAAATGTTAACTAGTATAGGACCAAAAACCAGTCCCTGCGGGACCCCAGTGGAAACAGACCCCTCAATCACTATTTCCTGTTTACAGTTACATTTTGAAACCTATCAGTTAGCCAGTTTTTAATCCATTTAATGTGTGCCATGTTAATTTTATATTGTTCTAATTTTTTAATCAAAATATCCAGTACAAAGTCAAATGCCTTACATTAGCCATAGAAAGTTCAGGAATTCAGGACAGCATCATTCCCTGGGATCAAGCAACTGTACAATGAAGACTAAATCACTGAGTAGCCATTTCATTCTCTCTCTCATGGGCATTTTCCAGTGGCAGCTGTAGTTTGGCCAATTAAATACTGGAAACAAGAAAATCAAGCCAAAAAGACCTCAAAGTGGACTCAATAACTTCTCTCTGGGGTTGTGTTCTTCCTTAGTTTGCCTTCAGTACAGTTAGAGCAAAGCTTTTGATATGAATATTTTAAAGAAGACTTATTATAGCTATTGTCCTCCCCACATTCCAGTATATTCCTTTACCAATCTCTTGGCCTTACTGTAGTCACTATTACAAGGTTAGGATTTGTCATTGCTAACACATAGTTTCCAAAATGCATAGAAATTTGGCTTCCCAAAGTATTCTCAAACAAGTCCCATTAATTTTGACACTTTGACACTTATTCAACGTTATTTGACCATCCTAAGCAAACAAATAGCAGTCTATGGAATAGTCATAAAAAATCAGGGCAGATTGATTTAAATAGAAATGTTTTACATCACAGATTTAAATAATTATTTAAATTAAATGAAACCTTGATTCAAATAATTTATTTTAATATTTGTGTTTGTACTTTCATTTTCCTAAAGAAAGATTGATTCTCGTTACTTGGTAACCATTAAAGCATGTTGATTTGTAATGAAATACAGCATTTACATTAAATGTGGTACTTCTTTTTGCTAACCAAGAGAATACACCGTATTTATATATGTTTGTAAAAGCAAAGCAAGGCCTAACAGGGATTTGAAAAAAATTTCAAATCCAAATAGTCTTTGTTAGCAAAAGTCAGGCTAACTGTAACCCTAATAACGCAAAACTTGTAAAAGCAAAAATTGTGTAAGGCAAGTAAAAAAAAAACTGTGTAAAAAGTTGTTGCGACCTTGTGTAAATAATATAAAATGTAAACTAAAGTCTAAATAAGTAAAAAAAATAAAATATCAAAATAACCTATGTATAAACAAAATGCAGCTGTTTTGTATATAACAAAAGGTATAAATGCGTGCTGTAATAGTTTACCTATAAAAAAACCTATTCAGCTCTCTCCCTCCACGCAATTGCTAAAAATAATAAAATATCTAATTTGCTGCACCCAACCAAAAAAGTAAAAACTCTGTTTTTCTCCAACGTGTTTATTTAAGCAGTTATGTTGCCTACGTACATTTATTCAGATTCTTAATTTTTACTTTTTTGTTAGAAAATAGTGAATGATGCATTTCTTATTAACAAGATAATGATTCTTTTTATTTATGTATGATTTGTGTCAATCTGCATTTGAATGGAAATTTAATTCAATTAAAAATACACAACTAGAAAAACTAAAATGGTTTTAAATTAGTTAAATAAAACTACCTTAGATGTGTTGACTACATAAGGGGGAAAAAGGTAAGTTTATCAAAACATGTTTTGCATTTAAAACTAATTGATTTATTAAATAAAGAATGTGTTGTTTGTAGTTCGTGCATAGAACTGATTGGTTTTGATCACTATGACCGTCTAGATTTTAGAACTACTAGATCTCCTTCTTTCTCACCTCATTTTTGTTCATAGATTGGAAGAGGAAAACAAGTGGAAACTCCCAATTGGTTTCTCAACTTTGAATGAACTAATCATTGAAATGAACTACTTGAATAAACTGAAACAAAGAAAACATTCTCTGTGTACCTGCAGGAGAAGTTACTGCTAGCTAAAACTGGTTTACCACTTCAATGAGCTCTGGTTCCAGGTGCGTAGTCAGTGACTTCCACCAGTTTAGTTGCCTGATTTTCTTTAAAATTCAACAGTAAACATGTAATGCTTGAATATTTTTTATAATTTAAATTAAATGATTTTAAGAGATTATAGAATGTCATAATTTTAAATAGGTTTACTTTGAAAAAGAAGAATGAATGTAAATAAAATTTTGGGTTTTTTTTCAATTGAGTTTTATCCACCCTGCAAAAAATCCATTGTTGATATTTGAGTTTCAGAATTGGTGACCAAGAGTTCTAGTGGGCAGAAATCACATACTGTGCTCAGTGCAAAACCAAAGAGGTTGGCCAAAAATGGTTTAAAGTTACTTTTACTTTTAAGAACATAAGAAAGGCCATACTGAGTCAGACCAAATGTTCATCTAGCTCAGTATCCTGTCTTCCGACAGTGGCCAATGCCAGGTGCTTCAGAGAGAATGAACAGAACAGGCAATCAAGTGATCCATCCCTTGTTGCCCATTTTCAGCTTCTGGCAAACAGAGACTAGGGACACCATCTCTGCCCTTCCTGGCTAATATCCATCGATGGACCTATCCTCCATGAATCTATCTAGTTCTTTTTTGAATCCTGTTATACAGATGGCCTTCACAACATCCTCTGGCAAAGAGTTCTGCAGGTTGACTGTGCATTGTGTGAAGAAATACTTCCTTTTGTTTGTTTTAAACCTGCTGTCTATTAATTTCATAGGGTGACTCCTGGTTTGTGCATCATGAGAAGGAGTAAATAATGCTTCGTTATTTACTTTCTCCACACCCATCATGATTTTTATAGACCTCAATCATATCCCCGTTTAGTCGTCTCTTTTTCAAGCTGAAAAGTCCTAGTCTTATTAATCTCTCCTCATATAGAAGCTGTTCCATACCCCTAAGAATTTTTGTTGCCCTCTTCTATACCTTTTCCAATTCCAATATATCTTTTTTGAGATGGGGCAACGACATCTGCACGCAGTATTCAAGATGTAGGCATACCATGGATTTATATAGAGGCAATATGATATTTTCTGTCTTATTATCTATCCCTTTCCTAATGATTCCCAACATTCTGTTCGATTTTTTGACTGCTGCTGCACATTGAGGGGATATTTTCAGAGAAGTATCCACAATGACTCCAAGATCTCTCTCTTGAATGGTAACAGCTAATTTAGACCCCATCATTTTATATGTATAGTTTCTGTTTTCCAATATGCATTACATTTACCAACGTTGAATTTCATCTGCCATTTTGTTCCTCAGTCCCCCAGTGTAGTGAGATCCCTTTGTGACTCTTCGCAGTCTGCTTTGGACTTAACTATCTTGAGTAGTTTTGTATCATTTGCAAATTTTGCCCTCTCAGTACTTTCCTTGATTCTATTGGTGCTCTCATTGATGCCCAGCCCAGATGGTCCCAAACAGGGCCGGCTCTGGCTTTTTTGTCGCCCCAAGCAAAAAACGCCCAGCCGGCCGGAGCAGCAAAGGGGGGGGGGGGGGGGGAGGAGGAAAACAAACCTGTCCCCGGCCGGAGCGGCAAAGGGGGGGGAACAAACTGGCCGGCTGGAGTGGCGAAGGGGTGGGGGGGAAACAAACCTGCCCCCAGCCGTCCGGAGCGGCAGGGGGAGAGAACAAACCTGCCAGCCAGAGCGGCAAAGGGGGGGACAAACCAGCCAGCCAGAGCAGCAAATGGGTGGTGGGGGGGAAACAAACCTGCCCCCGTTCGGCCGGAGCGGCGGGGTAGGGGGGAACAAACTGGCAAAGGAAAGAAAAAACAAAAACAAACAAAAATACCTGGGGGGTGGCGGGAGCGTGGGTGCAGGGGGACTCCCGGCCCTGCAGACCCCGGGCAGCGGAGTGCGCACCCCGGCTAGCGGAGGGGGAGAGAGAGAGAAGGGGGGCAGCCAGGGCTTCCTTAAGAGGGGTGCTTGCCATGCGGACCCTCCCGCTGCGCTGCCTGCCGGAAGGGCTCCGCGCCGCTCCAGTCGGCAGGCAGGGAAGGACGCGGGCTGCCCTGCCGAGCTTGCTGCAGGGCACTCCCCTCCTCCGCTCCCTACAGGGTGGCGGGAGCAGCAAACCAAAAAGAAAAAACCTGCAGGGGCGGCCAAAGCGGTGAAGCGCAAAACAAAAAAAAACAAACAAAAAAAGGATTAGATGGAATGCCGCCCCTTGGAATCTGCCAGCCCAAGCACGAGCTTGCTCGGCTGGTGCCTGGAGCCGGCCCTGGTCCCAAAGTGCTCTTCCAACAACACAGGATCCCTGTAGGCACACCATCTTTCTCTCCAATCCTGTCCCCTGTCCCAAAGGCTGGGTTGGAGGGTGGTGGAGGAGATTCTGCCCTGGCTCTCCATCAACCTAGAGTTTCTCTCTGTGAGAAAGTAACCCCATTAAGGGTTTGTCAACAGGGCGGTTATGTGCCCTACAGGGGTGTGATTTCTAAAGCATACTAATGCATGGAGCGTTAGTTGGTCCATGTAGACCCTGCTGATGTGTACTAACTGTTTTTAGTGTGCTTTAACATAGCGCACTTTAGAGAACATTTAGTGCACACCTGCAGCATCTACACAGACCAATTAATATGCAACACATAATGCACTTTAGAAATCACACCCTGTCATAACTATAAAGGGAAGGGTAACAGCTCTCCTGTGTACAGTACTATAAAATCCCTCCTGGACAGAGAGGGACCAGACATCAATCCAGGTTCTCCAAATCTTTCTGAACAAGTCTCTCATATTTCCTTTGCATTCTCAACTTGTAAATGTACCTTTTGCTAGAGTGTTTATCTCTGTTTGCTGTACTTTGAACCTAAGGCTAGAGGGGGGTCCTCTGGGCTCTTTAAGTTTTGATTACCCTGTAAAGTTATTTTTCCATCCTGATTTTACAGAGAGGATTTTTACCTTTTTCTTTAATTAAAAGCCTTCTTTTTAAGAACCTGATTGATTTTTCCTTGTTTTTAGATCCAAGGGGGTTGGATCTTGATCCACCAGGAGTTGGTGGGAGAAAGGAGGGGGATGGTTAATTTCTCCTTGTTTTAAGATCCAAGGGGTTTGGATCTGTATTCACCAGGGAATTGGTGGAGAGTCTCTCAAGGCTACCCAGGGAAGGGAATTAGTTTTGGGAGTGGTGGCAGCGGACCAGATCTAAGCTGGTAGTTAAGCTTAGAAGTTTTCATGCAGGCCCCCACATTTGTACCCTAAAGTTCAAAGTGGGGAAGCAGCCTTGACACACCCATTTAATGTGCATTACCCTACTGTGTAGACAAGCCCTTAGAGAGCTTGGGTGAAATCTGGCTCCATTGAAGTCAATGGGAATTTTGTCATTGACTGCAATGGAGCCAAGTTTTCACCCTACATCTCACTGTGCAGGTGTACTTAGATAAAATTTATAGCTATGATCTGAGCTTGGATTTTTTTAAGCCAGCAATCTTCAGTGACTGGTTTTGTTATTTTCTTGGCAGTGCTGCAGTAGCACAAGCCAGCTAGAACAGGGCTAAGGATCTAGGGTGAAATTCTGACCTTATTGGAGTTGACGCAAGTTCCACTATTGAATTCAGTGTGGCCAGGAATTTACCTATGGTTTCTAAAGTATACAAACCCTATGACTCCTAGACTTCACTACAAAGTCTAAAACAACATTCTGTAGAGCTAACAGGAGTTAGCTCTCTGCAGAGAAGCCCAGGGAAATGGCAGCAAGGGTTGAAATGGTGGAGACATTGGCTACTGATTGTGGGGTCCCTGGGATGGAACTTAAATTAGCAGGTGTGCCTGGGTTCCCCAACTAGCCACTGGGAAAGTGGCACAAAATTGATTAGGAAGGCTGCCTGGAATGGCACCCAGATAACAGTGAGACTTGGTTACCCTGGAAGGGGAGAACTGTATAGTGAGCCGGCTGGAGGGCCAAGCCACAAAGAGGAAGCAGTAAAACTCCTAGAGAGCAAGAGGGGCCACAGCGTCAGCAAGAGAAGAAAGGAGGCATCAGATCCAGCAAAGCTAATCCCCAGCCTCAGCCAGGGGGAGGTACACCAGCTGTGAGTAAAACCCCATGATCGAGACAACCAGACAGCTGGAAAGATACATGTCTTCTAAGAGAAAATGGCACCTACCAATGGAACCATGGCCATAGAATCCCTTGAAAATACATGTTCAGATGCTGCGTGCCAAACTACAAAGGAATACATCTAATAGCAGTGCATATTAATAAACCATTTAAAATCCTGTCCAATATTTCCATAATTGATTCTGGATTTTAGTAATTTAACATCTATTTTGGGCAGAGATGATGAAGATGGAGTACTTCCACTAAGAGCTCATAATGGGAACTCTTGTGTCCTTTATAAAGGTATATGAGAGAGTATATGGATTACAAGTATCAGGGGGTAGCCATGTTAGTCTGTATCTACAAAAACAACAAGGAGTCTGGTGGCACCTTAAAGACTAACAGATTTATTTGGGCATGAGCTTTCCTGGGTAAAAACCTCACTTCTTCTTCTGTTGCATCTGAAGAAGTGAGGTTTTTACCCAGGAAAGCTTATGCCCAAAATAACTCTGTTAGTCTTTAAGGTGCCACCAGACTCCTTGTTGTTTTTATATGGATTACAGAGCTTCTTTCAAGGTAGCTAGCAGGCAGTATTTTTTGGTTCAATGGGTAGAGTTTTTGAGGTGCAATATCCAACAATGCGGCCAAGTGGCTCTCACAATGAAATTATTCTTGTGACAGATGAGGCTGGCCTATGATGTCTCATTGTGGCAAATGAGACCTGTGATATGCGACTAAACTTCCTGTATGTATGTATTTGATTACCCATCCAGAAGCTTAAGGTATTGAATCTAGGATCCAGAATTGATCATCCTTGTTTAATTTTATCACACAGGAGCTGATTAAACATTCTTTGAGCTAGATTATTTACCTATCAATATGTTACTTATGATAAATGTACACTTAGCGGGTCAGTATGATTTGGTAAAATCCAAGTGGTGCTTATAGAACCATGGAAGTTGTGCGTGCGCTACTGGGTGAAGCTCTACGGCTGATCTCATGCAGGGGGTGGAGTACATAATCATAAGTCACTTGTGGCCTTAAAATCCATGAATCTAGTAAAACAACAAATGTAAGGTATTGCCTTGCAATACAAACATGATAGGGCTGATCTTATTTAGTAGTAATTACCCACATTTCCCTGCAAATTGTCATGACCTGGTGCTGGAAGTATTTGAGCCTTGCTAACAGCAGTGCAGTTCCTCTGGTGTTAGAAAACGGGTGTTAAGTTTTCTGGTGTAGCTACTGCCCACTGACTTCAGAGAGTGTTGCAAGACCTCTGCATTGCTCAGTATCTGACTTTTAGGGCGGTGATGGGCCTCTCACAAGTGTTAGGCCACATTCATCTCTCAGATGGGAGAAATTCATTTGCTCAAGGTAATGACAATTTTTCTAATTGTCAGTCTCTAGTAACAAATTGCACCCTCAATCATATTTTTAATTCTGGCCCTAATGATTACAATTCATGGCATAGAGCACATGGTAGACATCTGAAAGTGTATGTGTGAGACTTGCATTTTAGAGCTCTTGTGGTTCCACAATGTAAAACAATGTGCATATGTGCTGGTAAATATAAAATTATATTTGAACTACACTGCACACCTTTCCTTGGATGAGTACAAACTATGACCACATTCTTGAAACTAGGAACAACGGACTTACAGTGTACACATGAATCCCTTCCGGAAAAACATATTGCTGACAGCTGCATTATTATGAATACAATAAAAGCAGCTATATTTAGATTCCTTTAAATGAATGAGAAGAGGTTTTTATAGGTCCTAACATAACTTTAACCTGTATGAAACAAATTGCTAGATGGGCTTTGAATCTCTTGAACATGTGTTCAAGAGACAATGTTGAAAAGTCTGACTTCAGTCTTGTTAGACTTGCTGCCTGGCAAGTCTTGTCCTGCATTCATTAGTTGAAACTTTTCCTCTTCATCAACATTTTGACTTTATAAAACAGAGGGTATTGCAATCCAAATAGGTGAAATTAAAGGAGATTTCTATTTACACATTAAAGAGCAAAGTCGTTCAGCACCTAGAAAATACTAGTTTCACTGCCAACAAACTCTTATAGAAATTACTTGTACATAATTTTTTCTGACTAGTCCAGTAAATTGTTGTGCATCAGGTTTTGATTGCTTGCCTCTTTTCACTTTAAAAGATCCAGGTTAAGCACACAAAAGTAGCAATAATAAAACTTTGAGTCTGCAAGACAAAGGGCTCTAACCTCAGCAAAATTACAGAAGTTAAGGTTTCTTTCAATGATGTTAACTCACCCAGGTTGCATATCCTATGTATTTTCTGGTATATGATTATAGCAAACAATATTTGAAAGCTTACATCAAACAAGGAAAAGAGAAACAGAAAATCCTGAATACATTCTGCTTGGCTGCTCATGAAGCTGTTATTCAGGTGAGACCCACCTGTAGCGTCCACTGTGGACATGTCAGATCCTTTAACCTGAGCTTCAAAAGTAGCATCAGTTCCATGAATAATTAATGCAAATTCCTTTCACAGCTATTTGGTTTTCTGCAGCTAATGCCCCTTTTCCCAGCAGAGATTATCAGCAGAGCTACTGAAAGGACAAAGGCAATGTAAAGCTCCTTAGTATGGAGATAAGCAGTTTCCTGTACTTACAAGCTCCACTGTCCCTTGCACCAAACTTGTTAATCCTCTCAAATGTACAGTTTCCTTCCTCCTTGTCACAACTGCACTTGTAAATTCCTGTAGCCAAAGAACTCGGCTGTTAACTATCTGCTTGTATAGGGACAACGCATCCATCCTTACACGCACAGCTAATAATGTAACAATTTTCATAGGTGCGGGGAAATGTATTTTAATTTTGTCATTAGTAATATTATTATTTATATTGTAGTAGTGCCTGCGGGCCCCAGTTAGGAATCAGGGTCCTTTTGTTCCAGCACTATGAAAACACATAAGATGGTCCCTGCACTGGAGAGCTTACAAACGAAGTATAAAATGAGAGATCACAGGTGGATACTACAAACAGACGAGGGGCAATATGAAGTTTATGAAAGTTGTCAATGAAAATAACTAACTTAGCTATAGGCCTCTAAATTCTGGTGTCTTCCAAGCTACCTGAACCTCTCCAAATTACAGAGGTTCTTCCTTAATAAATGTAAGATGTTGTTAGTATCTAGCATTCTTTGCTTTCCACTGATCTAGTGTATATTCAGTTCCCTTTGATATCTCTATATAATTGCACAAAGGTCTAATCTCTGAGCATGCATTTGAATTTTTATCTTACTGAGTCAATGTATTGGTTTATGCTTTCCCTAATTTCCTTAAGAGCTGGAAACAATTGAAGAGTAATTTATATACTAAACTGAAGTGGTGTGTGCAAGCAGATTTGTAAAGATTTTAATTAAGCCTGGGCTTTCTGTGATCAGTAGACTTTGATGTTTTTACTTAAATGAAAAGGGGGTTTCAGTGAATTGTGGCCGTTAATTACACAAATGAGCAAACCCAACTATCTGTGCTAACGAATTATTGTACTGGGCTGCCAGAGCAGTAGATGGTCTTACACTTCTTTAAAAAGAATTGCAGTTCTTAAGATGCACTAAAACAGAATAAATGTGAGGAAAACCTTCCAAACGTCTGGTTTGAAAACCTCAGAGAAAAGGGATCCGTGAATCCACAACCACAAGCCAAACCTGTTTCAGAAGAACACGCTTGTGACCGTATATCCAGCCAGGTAATTCTGAAGGTAACGTCACTTTCAGTCTGAGATACAGATCCCTCGAATCAACCTATGGGATGTCAGTATATTGTGTGAATGTTTAGTAAGTTTCAAGAACACTTTTATTATGTGTTTTATTACACATTCTCTCTTCATTTTTCTGTATAATGTCTGTATTTCAAATATTCATTAGTGATATAGGCAAACTGCAATCTTACCATAAGATAGTGTATGAAGATTCTTTGAAGTCCTCGCAATAGGTCACAGTACTGTAATGATTAACAGACACTCAAGGGTCAAGCTGGTTGGAGAGAAGACCGTACCTTGTCTTTCTTTAAGCTGCATAAGTACTCCTCTCAATCTGATGCTGTTCAGGCTTCTCAAAATGTCTAGTTCACCCTGGTCATGCTCAGATGCTTTAAAGGCAATAGCACAGTCCTTCCCCTACAAGTAACACGACACCTCTCCCATAAGTGCCACAGGGCATTGTTTATGACCACAATAACATATAACACAATTAATTATTTATAATCAGACCAAAAATGTACCACCAATAGATTGCTCTGTTAATCAGGAACCTAATGTCTGAACTTTCCAAATATTGCTCATTGCAAAAAGTTTGGCAGTTCTAATATCAACGTAAACTTCCCAGAGAAATGTAAGTGGATGGAGGTTATATATATTCTCCATATAAACTTCCATATGCACATTTCTGTAGCATAAGATAAAGCTGACCCCAGCTAGCCATGATTTACGTGATCTTCATTTATACCAGATGTTGGTAAAGAAATTCATCATTCATTTAATATCAACAAGCAATTCCTATAGACTTCACTCAGGCATCTCATGCAGTTATTTAAACCCCTAGACACATATCCCAAAACTTGTTCTCACACTTTCCAAAATAAAACAATGCCTGCACTAATCAAAAAAAAAAAAAAGTTCTCTCCAGAAGTCTTTAGTACATAAACATATTTATCAGTGTAAAAAGAAACTGTAGACTCTCCACTACCTAAGTCTATTTTAAAAAATAATAATTGATCTCACATGTCATGGTTTTTAAGAATTTAAAATATATTAACGATTTTGTTTTAGAAAACATATAGGTGGAATTTTCAAAAACATTCAGCATTGTCCTGTCTTCCCTTTGAAATCAATCCTTAAACCTGTTGACTTCAGTGGGAACAGAGAGGCCAACACTGATTCCTTTAAAAAATCCCACTCATAATACCCAAGATGAAAACCTCGTTGAAAATCAGGGTTGTCATTTTTATAGATGTGCATTGTAGACATGCAACTGTGCCTGCAAAATCTATGTGCATACCTCAGACGTGCATTCAAACTGGGTAGCTGCACATCCAAGTGACAATAAATATCCATTTACATATTCAGTTATCCAGTTTGTGAACATAGTGTGCATAATTGCATGTGCAAATTGAGAATGTATTTGCATCTCTAACTTCTTTAATATTCAAACCCAATCCTTATAAAATCCTTATTCACTTTTCTGTCATTCAGTTCATCCTGAAGAGGGCTCATACTCATCTTTCATTCCATATAACTTAAAAATATAAATAAATATAAATGAGTAGAATTTAGCAGTGATGAAAGGTGCCAGACTGCCTTCATTAGAGATGGCCTATCTATAGACTAAGTACACTAACAATGCAAACATTTCCCCATCTTGTCCTGTTAGTGTGCCTCAATGCTTACCTGGCGGAATTACCTTTATGGAGCATGGGAGTCTCATACCCTTTAACTTTGGGGCTTTGATATGAGAATATCAGTTATAACAGTGGTTTTGTGATATGGATACTTAGGATTAACTGTATATATGCTGACACAATGCCACACCGAACTGTATTGTGCAACTCTTTTTGGATGTAGCTTGTCAGTGGTTTATCTATTAAGGTCAAATGGGCATATTTCCACTGACATCAGTTGTCTTTGGATCAGGTCCTAAATCATTGGGCTAAATTCCCTGCTGGTATAAATGGGTGAAACTCCATCAAAGCCAAAGTTGTCACTCAAAAAACCTAATAGCAATGGTCCATGTTCCATGCTGCATGCACTCCATAAGAATATGGATTGCCATATTAATGCATGTTACTCTTTATGGATTAGGCATTGTATATTAGCCACTCCATAATTGCACAGCTCAGTATTATTCCATTTCTTTAAGGAAATTTTTAAAATAGAAATTAATATTAATTGAACCAAACAAATTTGTTAGGATGAAAAGTTAGGATGAAAATTTTGAAAGAGCCTAACTGACAGGCACTTAGGTGCCAAAGTCTCATTGAAAGTCAATAGGATTTAGGAGCCTAAATCCCTTTAAATGGGGCCTTTGGCTCCTAAGTCACTTAGGTCTTTTTTTAAAATTTACTCTTAAACTTAAAGTCCATCCCTAACTAATATTGTTCTGTAGCTATAAAGCAGAGCTGTCAGGAGAGCATATGTTGTAGTATTGTCACCTCACAAAAATTTATTTTCAAGTGTGTTTTTCAGAAGTTTTTTATTTTTTTATTGTATATCACAGAATTTTATGTTGGTTTCAAGTTGTATTTGGTTTTATTTTATAGCGTTACTGTTCTTTTTAAGAATACTTCTCATTGTTCTGTTAATGGCGTCCCACAGAAAATGGTCTTGGCCCGGGGTCCTTCCCCAAGGAGCTCTCTTCATCTCCTTCAGTGCTGAGTATTAGTAGTCAGATCCTGCAAGGCAATGAAGACAGCAGGAGCTGAAGCTGCTCAGCACTTCATAGGATTGAGCTCTTGAAGGACAATGCTCCTGGTACAGTATCTCTGCTGTTGGTATTGATGTTTCTGTTCCCAATGAGGTTTTTGCCTCAGAATTCTCTGAAATTCTAATGTCTTCCTTCTCAGATTCCCCTCTCTCTCCTTCCTCAATGAGTACCAAATAACAAAATAATAAAATCCTACTCTCCAGTAATAGTTAAATACCTTCTGCTTGTTCTTCACAGAGGCATATTCCAATATTAGCGCTCACTCTTGCTGACTCAGCTTGTCTTTCACTTATTTGTAGAGGTGAGGAACTGACTCGACCCCAAGTCAATAGAAAAAATGTGAAGAGGGGTCTAAAGCACTGAGAGAATGTGCCACAGGGAGAAAGCATACTTGAGTCTTGTTAGGGCAAGAAGAGAACAGCAAAGTGTCTGACATCATGTCTAATGAACTTTCCAAAAGATTTTTCAAAAGAGGCAATAGGAGGTTAATGAGAGGGAGGGAGAGAAGTGTGAAACGGTCAGAAAAGAGTATTAGCCGTGTCCCAACAGGACTGCACCTCTGGAAACCTTTCTAGTGTTCGAAGAGAGAAGCTATTTTGGTTCACAACTGCTTCTGTATTTGATTGTGTTGGTAGCGCTCTTTCATTCAGTTTTTATCTCTAGTTCTATCTAGTCCCTTTCTGTAATCAGCTTTCGTATGCTTGATCACTAACCATGAGGGAGAAACTTGTGCACCATTAAAATTGCACTTCTTGAAAGGTGTTCAAGAAAGGAATTTTACATTTATAAATCTTCATCCTTCTATCCAAAGTAAGGAAGATTGGACACTGGTTCCCTGGCCAAGGACTTGAAACAACCATGGTGCTGGAGATATTGAACACTGAAGTATTGCTTGGGTCCAAGTCTTTTTGCCCAGATTTTCTAATACCATTAGGCCATATTGTTAAGAAGACCCCCTTGACCCATCACTGCAAAGGGTTGCACAAGCAGGCTGTATGACTCTCACCCGTAATACCAACACACATTTTATGTGTACTATGAAAATGTCTCTATCATTTGAGAAGGCAATTTGTTAAGGATTTAGGTGAACTGTGAACGCAGCTAGCCTATACTAAATACCCTATTGTTATTGTTACCTTGTCTTTCCTCTCCTCTCCCCCATTTATTTGTCTGACTCACCTATAATGTCTGGTTGGGTTGCTCGGCGTATATCTGCATAAGGAGCCTAGGGAGAAGTGGAGGGTTGTGACAACCTAAAGATGGAGCCATTCCAGCTTCATTTCCAGCAAGCCATGATTGTTTTTACTCTCACGTAGAAGAGAAAAAGAGGGTGAGAAAGGGAACCTGCTCTCCTTCTGCTTCTCCCTCTACTATCTGCTCTGCTCATTCATGGGTGGGTTCTTGATCCATAGGGAAGCTTTGTTTCCATGGCTCAGAACAGATTTTGCTCACTGCTGCTTCAGATGAGGGGTAGGAAGCCCTGCTATAGAGCTCTCGCTGCCACCTGCTCTTTGGCACTGGTCCACTACTTTGCTGGCCCAGTCAGTGCCCATTTGCTGTTCTCAATGGCCACAGTGAATGAAGCCTGTTCACTGGTCATTCCTCCAAGTATCCTGCTGGCACTATTTTCACTTCACCAGTTGGCTGGTTCCTGGGTGAGGGTGCTATAAATTTGCTTTACCAACACAGTAGCTGCTCCAGTTCAAAGGAAGGGCAATCCGCCCTTCTGTACCTCGATAGAGCACAGCTGCATAAAATTCATCAAGTGGAAGAACTATAGTTAAAGGTGACATTGGCAGAGAGAGGGACATAGGCTGAATACTGGGGCAGGGAAGCAGAAATTCTTCAAAAGCACATTCTGCTCTGCTATCGTACATTTTAGTTTGCGATCTTACTCATGCCTCTCCCTCATGTCTCCTCAGATGGCTCAATCTCTGTCTTTCCCAGCCTCAGTCTTGTAGCTAGCAGCTGTGAATGCTTGAATGACAACACACTATTTATTTTAAAGTGTTACTGGGTTGTTGGTTTTTCTGTTTGCAGCTTGTTTTGTTTCCATCAGTCCAGTAATAAACAGATTTGTTTAGCCACAATTTTGTCAGGTAACAGGTAATTTGGCAAAGAAATTCTTGAGCACATCAGTTAAGTGAGTATGAACATCATATGTGATATTTTATATATTTGATTATCATTCTTACTGTTTTGAAGAAGCTCTCTTGGGTCACAGATGACCCAGATATATACTTCTCTGGGAACTACCATGCCCAATAAAGGTATTTGATAGAATAGTAAATATTTAATGCAGTGGTTACAGCCAATTTCTGTCTAGTGTTAGCTTTGAACTTCTGTCAGTCGATAAAACATAATGAAGCATTTGTGATCTCATTCTGGTGGGAAGAATTCCAGATCAAAGGAAAACCTTTCATGTTTCCTTCATTTTATTATCCAAACTTTTTATTCTATAGTCTGTGGACTATAGGATAAAAAGCGTAATTAACAGTTAGTGAGTTGTGTTGACTTCAGCAAAATCATTAAGGAGCTTACTTCAAAGATGCTAGCTGCCAGATGGATTATGTTTAAAACTAGGTTAGCATCCTCGCTCTATTTTTAAGGGAGACACATTAAAAAGATATATGTGCACTTACAGTAGGAAGTGAAGATCAGGTCACAGCAAAATTACACTGGGTTACAATTTAGTGAGATCTGTGCTCCTATATTGAACTTTGAACAGGGCATTATGTTATTTTGTTTTCCTAAATCAAAGGTCCACTCTCCTGCCTATAAATTATGCTAATTGATATTTGCACGCTGCAGAATTAAATAGACTTTTAGTGATAAATATACTTATCTACTGTTGGACTCAGGGTGTCCTTTTTCAGTGGCAATAGAAGAAACATCAATGATATACATATTTCAATTAATGTCTTGATAAGTTCACTTCTAAATTTTAAAATCTAGTTTTGTAAAATGTAGCTAGATCATGTGTTATATTCTCCTAAATTACACTAGTGCAAGCCATTGGCTTCAATGGAGTTGTGCTAGCATGACTCAGTGGAGAACCTGGTCTGCAAGTGCTGGAAACATTTTTAGCTTTCAGCTCTGAACCTGAGGATTTTTATTCACCTTAGTGTTATATCTGCTGTTCAGTGTTAGCTGTAACTAATATGATTACAGGTATTTAAAAGTTTATTTCTAGTAGACTGTACTTTGCTTCACATACCACCAGTTGTCCTGAAATGCTGGTAGCAATAGTAGGGAATGCTAGCAAACATTTTATTATGATCTATGTTAGTGTACTGCCATGGCCAAGATCAAGCTGGACTATAGAAGGACATAGTGATAGTCTGTCATAGGGTGACTGGCCCCTTAAGAGAAAGTGGGGTCCAGTGGATCTGTGACTTGCCCACTGCCTCTCACTTGGGTTTAAGAGAAGGCGGCTGGGCCTGAGAAGAGAAGTTATGAAGGGGCACTTGAGAGCTCCCTGAAGAGGTGAGAGACATCATGCAGGCAGAAAGAGGAGCAGCAGAGGAGAGCTGGTATAGAGAGCTGTTGGAAAGAACAAAAGGTGAAAAATGTTGTTGGTGGGGACTGTCCAGAGCTGGGGAATCACTTCTGAGTTATCAGAGATCTTGTGCAGCGGGCCCTAGAAGGAAGGGGAAGAGCCTGCCTGATTAGGGGAAGCCAAGCCCTAGCAAGAGGGTTGGTGCTGGAGGGTGGATCCACAGGGGTAGGACTCACAGGCAGAGAGGCCTGGGTGAGTAGAACACTGAGGGAAGCCCCCTTGCAATAGGTCTGAGTGAAGGGCTGTCAGGCAGGGAGGCCTGGCTGAGTGGAAGATGCCGAGAGTTCTCTTGAGGGAGCCCTGACTTGGGGCGGGAAAGCAGAAAATCTGGGAGCTTTCCAGTGGCTGGCCTTGGAGAGTGGAGTCCTGGAATAAGGGCAGAGAGTCTGGGAACAGACTCAAGATGGATTCTTGGGAGGATGAGCTGAAAATGATGTCCCAGAAGAGGGCATGGAAAAGTGCTGTCAACCTGTTGTACTTTGGGATTTGGAGAGAATGGTTTTGTCATGAGGGGTCTGGACTATTGAATCTGTACATGAATAAATTACGCCTAGAGATGGGGTTCTGAATTAGGCTGTGATGGGGCGCGCACCCCACACCAGGCCTGGTGAAGTTAAAGGGATAGGCAGGCCAATTAATTGCCCCGGCTGCACCTAAAAAAGGAGACAGGGAGCAGGCCACTAATTGGATATGGGCTCAGCTGTGCAGGAGCAGGAGGGGCCTGTACAGGGCCGGCGCTTCCACTAGGCAACCCTAGGTGGTCACCTAGGGCGGCAGGATTTGGGGGGCAGCATTTTGCCGCCGTCAGCAGAAATTCGCTGGCGGGGGGGTCCTTCCGCTCCAGGTCTTCGGCGGAAATTTGGTAGTGGGTTCTTCACTCGCTCCGGGACCTGCCGCCGAAGTGCCCCAAAGACGCGGAGCGGAAGGACCCCTGCCGCCGAATGCTCAGAGGAGGAGCGCTGCCGCCTAGGATGGCAAAAACCCTGGCGCTGCTCTTGGGCCTGTATAAAGCCTAGGAGCTGTGAGCAGCAAGGAGGCTGCAAGGAAGTAGACTACAGTCACTCCCTGGGAGGAGGAAACTTGGGCTGGCAAACCCTAAAAGAGGGGGAAGCCAGATATTTAGGAGGAAACCCAGGGAAATAGCAGCAAGGGGTAGGACTGTACAGACCTTGGCTCCTTGTTCTAGGGTCTCTGGGCTAGAACCCAGTATAGAGGGTGGGCCTTCCCAGCCACTGGAAAGTGGTGGAGGGTGCTGGAGACACCAGCTGGACCGCTGGTCTAGAAGGACTTTGACTTCCCTGCAGGGCCGGCTCCAGCTTTTTTGCCACCCCAAGCGGGGGAAAAAAGAAAAGATAAAGCCGCGATCGGCGGCACTTTGGTGGCAGCTCTACTGCACTGCTTCACTCCAAGAGGCACTGAGGGACCCGCCACCAAAGAGCCAGACGTGCCGCCCCTTTCCATTGGCCGCCCCAAGCACCTGCTTCCTGCGCTGGTGCCTGGAGCCGGCCCTGCTTCCCTGGAAAGGGAAGACAGTAGTGACCTGGCTGGGGGGCCAAGTCACAAACAGGAACTTGCAACTCCGGTAGCAAGAGGGGCCACAGGGTGAAAGAGACAATGGATAGAGACACTGCCAGAGGAGGGCAGTGCCTGCTAAGAGCTAATCCCCCAGAGCCACCAGGAGGAGGCACCATGTGCAGTGAGTGGACTCGTGGACCAAGTAGAAACTGAGGCAGGGGTACCTGTCAAGGCATGGTCTGCCACAAGGCAAAGCCCTAGGCAGGGGCCTCCTTATCATACCGTTGATGCTGTGAAGAGCTTACAGTCTAAAGAGGCAGGACAGAGAAAGGATGTGAGGGAAAACAGAGGCACAAAGAGGTGAAGTGATTTGCCAAAGGTCAACCACTAAGTCAGTAGCAGAGTTGGTATTAAAAGTCAACTCTCCTGACTCACTGTACAGTGGCCTGTCCACTGGATCATGCTGCCTCATTTCCTAGTGAAGACTGTCAAATTGTTTCAGTGCAATTGCAATTCCATTCACTAGGAACTCTCCTTGTTTCAGTGCAATTGCAATTCCATTCACTAGGAACTCTCCTTGTTTCAGTGCAATTGCAATTCCATTCACTAGGAACTCTCCTTATACTGGCGTTCTGTGAAAAAGAAAACTCTTCAGGGCAAGAGCTTTCCAATAGTCTGACTGTATTTATCCAATTTCATATGTCTATAAACTTGAAAGTCTATATATAGGCTTCTGAAAACAAAGGAAATGGAAATAGAGCCACAGAAACATGTGTCTGTCTGTCTGTCTCCAGGTTGGAGGTTTCAGTTGGAAGGCTTTTAGCAGATATTGTGCTCCTGCAGTCCATGTGTAATGGTGTTGTGTTGTGGTAACAGGCAAGGACAAATATGGCAGCAAGACATCAGTTTCACTCCTACACCTGGAGGTAATTTTCTCCAGAAAGTTTATGCAGTAGAAAACCATTTTCAAAGAGCAGTTCTTCCAACCTGGTTGCTATTTTATTATAGTATAACAGGAAAAAGAATAAAGAAAAGAACTCAAGGTACTTTTTTTTCATTATAAAGATATATTTGTGTCTCCACTCAAGCCAGGAATATATGCTCCTGTTTTGATTAACTCACCAACACTGTTAGTAAAAGCATCAGAAGAAAATAAGTCCTTTGTTTTATAACAAAACAAAAGGATTGCACTGCATGTGAAAACTCTCAGTAGGAATTCTGCAGAATGTCAGTCCAAACTTTCTACAGCTTGTTTCCTTAATAAGAGAGCTACAAAGGAAATGGTTAGTTTACAAAGAAACTTATGAAGAAACAGTAACCTGAAACTGGAGAGCGAGATGAAATAGACATTAAATGCAGAGGAAAATAAATAACAAACTAGACATTACAAAATAGGAAGCCACAAAATCAAATTTGCATTTATGGCATTAAAAAACCATCAGGAACAGTGGGAAAACTGGAACGTTTTTTCTGTTATCGTTTAACTACCAAGCTAGATAGTACTCATTCCAGTGGTATGCCCTATTGTAATTAGAGGACAATACAGTAGGCATACTCGAACTGCTAATATCTTTACAAAGGTAAGA
The DNA here is from genome assembly GCF_027887155.1 of Malaclemys terrapin pileata. NCBI lineage: Eukaryota > Metazoa > Chordata > Testudines > Emydidae > Malaclemys > Malaclemys terrapin. The sequence continues at coordinate 80,734,441 of NC_071512.1, forward strand.
CAGAACTTTTTGGCTGCACCCGCTGAATGGCAAAATGACTTGGTGGTAGTCCAGTGCCCTGCTATATCGAAGACCTGTTTAAAATTAATCTTGGCCTCTCAGATCATAATACCACCAAATGCTCTGAATACCACAGAGATCCTTCTTTCAGTCTTCTTGTAAGGATGCAATTCATGATGTATTGCTCACAAGCAGTCTTCTTAACAGGATTAATGGCACAAGAGCTGCTTAGCCCTATTGTCTATGTAATAAGAGGTCACACATAAATTGTGGATATGTTATGAGAAAGGGGGAGGAGATGGCTATAAAGCATCTCCTGAATGGCATAAAGAAGAAAGCCATATTCACTTGACTCAGACTTAGAATAAATCATAAAACAAAAGGCTTAACAAAGAAGAAATTCCCTAAGCCAAGTGGGAAATTCCCATTCTTCTACTGCTGCACCCAGATTGCAAAACCCTCACTTACCCAAATAGTCCCCATTGTCATGAATGAAACTATCTGTGTGAGTAACCACTCACCAATATGGTCCAAAATGATTAGCCCAACTGAATAGAAGTGACCTACAAAACGTAACATGTAACTAACTGCATAAGAGCACTATCTTCAGAAAAAATCAACGTTATGGAGTAGCATCTCTCCATTGGGTGCATCTCTTTAAACAGGACCAGACAATACATGTAGGGATAGAGAATACTCTGTACACTTGTACCATGGACTGTTATAGGAATATGTTTAACTTGTTCATTGTATAAGTAAAAATAAAGGGGGGGGGGAGGTTGTACTACCAATCCTGCGATTTCTTCCTCAGAGCTGAAAGTCAAGCTGAGTTCATTCTTGTTTATGCCCCTTCATTAATAACAAGGATTTTGTACCTGAAACTTTAACAATTTAATTGCTGTAGAAACCAGAATAGAATTCAGCCCTGATAGTTGTAGTGGCTCTACTGGACTACAAGAGCTTTTTTAAAAAGGCTAATGAAAAAGGATTGTGGGTTTTTTTTTTTTTTTTTTGGTCAGTAATGTAAGAAGCTACTATTCTGAAATGTCACAAGGTGCCCCATTGCTACCCAGCATGGCACACGACCTGGCCTGTTTCTTAACCATAGACACAAACCAGGTTGTTACCCCTTTACCATGTGTGTATTAATTCTTCACTTACAAAATATAACAGCGCATACTGCAGGCATACAAGAGGCAGACTTCTATGCAGTCTTCTCTCCTCAGCCCAGGCTCATCCTGTTCCTCCCACTTGTATCTTCCCAATTACTGAGCCAATTATCTCATTAGCCTAGAAATTGCCACCCAAGTGTCAGTAATCCCCAACAGAAACTGATTAAGTGGGTTAAATTAAGCCAGCACTCCAACCAGTGCTGCAGCAATGTCAGTGACCAGGGTGCTACCAATAGTGCCCTGTCACATGAATACACACAAGCAACAGGTCTGATCACATACTATAACACAGGTGTGAGGATGTCTCAGAAGAGGAATCTAAGACCATACTGTTTCAGTAAAGTAACCAAAGCAATGCTTTAGGCCAATCGCCACTTTTAAGTCTTCAGTCTATGATTCCTCTTTTCCCTGCTATATTCCTTAGTAATTAAACTCAATAATTCAAGAAGGAATGGAATCATTTAAAAAAAAAAAACAACCCTTATGCTATAGGGTGGCATTTTAAACTATTCAGTTGGTGGTTAGGACTTAAGTCTTAACTTATTGCAGCCACAGTCTCCATAAGACTTTGAACAACATTAAGGCCTTGTTGTTTTTGTAGAAGAGTCTCAATTTGGAGCCTTTCAGGCTCCCACCAATTAGGGGCAGCAGCCAAAGATTTTCCTCTAGAAATCAATTGCAGAAGCCACCAGAAACCAAGCTGTCTCTCTGTATTAAATATATGCGCAGCTCACAAAGACTGGATCCCAGAAAATTAGGCTCTTAAAGTGAACTCTGTGTATTGCATCATTTATTTTTTCAGCCATGGACCAGATAGATAATTCAAGGAATGTTATTCAGTTACGAACTGCAATAGAAAGAAAATCTCAAATTTAATAAAAGGGTATGTCTTACTTCAGAAGATGCAGAGCTACTGCAGTAATGGAATCTTCCTGCACTCAGAATCTAATAGAAGATGGTTTGGTCTGAAAACTGTAAATCAGAGAACATATGGCACAAATTATACTGTGTACGCTAAACAGCTCTTAAATTGTAAACATCCTCTGTCAGACCTTCTCTTTAGAGATGCTAGAATGTCTCTGGCATAGTCTGATGTCTCTAATAACTCCTTTTAGTAAAACAAGGTTTATTTCGTTTAGAAGGTTTATGTAAGAAAACTCATTTTTACTAGCTTAGTGTGACAGGCTGTCTGTATAAATCACAGTACCTGTGGCGTGACAAGTGTTGGCTCTATGTATGAGATGGGTTTAAAATAAAACCTGCCAGTTGTAGAGCCAACCAAATTCTGCTCCAAAAATTATTGATATCAGTCTGCTTCAAGTTTGAATATCTAGGAACCCACACTAGCTTATTTGTATGTAGATTGTGATTTGACAAAAAAGGTTTGCAAAAAGCTTCTGTCTTTAGGTTTCAACAAATTTTTATTTATGGTCTATTTTGATTTCAAGACTTGCTCATTGGACTACGTCAAATGGGGGAAGTTGCATGGTATAGCTTCTGTGTTTTTGATTCACAAAGCCGCTCACATGCATAGGAGTGTCAGCTTGAACTAAAATCCTTACTTCAAACATAAACCAGCATTTTAGTACAAACTTTACTAAAACTCACTGATGTCAGTAGGAATAATTCTATCGACTTCAAAGGGCAGTGGATCAGGTTCTTAGCCTTCTAGCAAATCTCTGTCACTCAGTATTATTAACATATTGTCTGATAACTAGTACAAAATAATCTCCGATGAGGTTCTTGTTGTTCCAAGTGATGATGTAATCTTATGTTTAATCATAAGGATGACAAAATGTTCTACTGATCATGAATGAAGATCACTTATATAGTACAATAAGTTTATACAGTTTCAGATACAGGATACACGTTACCCTACAACAGAAAGTTTACAACATAAAGGATCCCTTAAGATTTTTGTAATCTTGGGAAGATGGTAAATGGTAGGAAGGTTTTTGACTGCTGAGGTGAAAAATAGACAATCTGAAAAATAGAAAAACCCTTAAACCTCCTGGAAACAGATCTGAAAAATAATCAGTTTGTAGTTGGGAAGATGCAAATAAATATTCCAAAAACTAAATACTCCAAAAACTCCAAAAAACAGGTTTCAGGAAAAAAGTATGTGTGGCAATGATATGAGAAGGCATGATACATAGTGTAAACTAAACCTGTGGATTTAGATGCAGGAAACAGATTATAAGTGTAAAAGACCTGTTCAGGATGACATGAAATGGGGAGGGAAGTTGTTTCCTTCAAAGAAATTGTAATCATATTCTAAATGAATAATTAGGCTAGATTAGTCAAATGTTCTGAATTTTGGCTTTCTGTTTCAAAGTAAAGAATTAGAAAATGATCATTTTGGTTCCCTACTTTGTTAAATAAAACAGCAATTGAATTAAAATGAAGGCTGTGATACAAGGAAGAATTGATATTCTAACTTAAGACTCCTGCTTTATCTTGGTCTCCATCTTGAGTAGGCACTGAAAAAAGAGCATGAAAATCATGTGTGTACCATATGTTTCATTAATTATCCACAATGGAAAGAATTATGAAGTTGTTAAAGTCTTAAACTGGAATTTCTTGGCTCTTGTTCACTTTGGTTATAATCTCAAAGTTAGTTCAATTCATCTTTTTTTTTTTTTAATCTTACAAAAAGGGTTCAAAAAGGGTTAAAAAAGAAGTTACTTCCACTTTGATTCTAGGAAACTTTGTTGAGATCTTGCATCTCAATATATCCTGGAAGCACCACAAGTAGGCCTGATGCTTTAAAAAAACATAGCTCTGTGCTATTCAAGACACGGAGGGAGCGCTATTATGGATCAGTTAATACATGCATGATTTAAGTCATCATAATTTATATTATCAGTGCATAGCAGAAATTCCTTAACGTATGGACCATTGACCAAATGTCATAACAGAATGTATTATTAGTGTAATCTTAATCTTTAGATTATTTACAACCACTGTGATGAATGGTGCCAATGCATGCTACCAGGGAGTCTACCTGCTATGAATAAAACAAAGCAACTAAGTCTTTGGAGTTTGTTCTATCTAAGCATATATATTGCATTATGTTTTTATATATCATAGAATCATAGGGTTAGTAGGGACTGCAAGGGTCATCTAGTCTACCCCCCTGCCAAGATGCAGGATTTGTTGTGTCTAAACCATCCAAGACAGATGGCTATCCAGCCTCCTTTTGAAAACCTCCAGTGAAGAAGTTTCCACACCCTCTCGAGGCATCTGATCCATTGTCCTACTGTTCTTACAGTTAGGAAGTTTTTCCTGAGATTTAATCTAAATCTGCTATGCTGTAGTTTGAAGCCATTGCCATTTGCCCTGTCTGCTGTGTCAGGAGAGAACAACTTTTCTCCATCTTTTTCGTGGCAACCTTTCAAGTGTCTGAAGACTGCTATAATATCCCCCCTTTCATCTCCACTCTTCCAAACTAAACATACCCAGTTCTTTCAGCCTTTGTTCATATGACTCACATTCCATCCCTTTGATCAGGTTTGTCGCTTGCCACTGGATCCTTTCCAGTTTCTCTACATCCTTTCTATACATTGGTGACCAAAATTGGACACAGTACACCAGCTGAGGCCTAACCAACGCTGAGTAGAACTATCACCGCCTGTAACTTGCATGCTATGCCTCTGTTAATGCCACCTAAACTTGCATTTGCTTTTGCAATAGCATTGCATTGCCGACTCATGTTGAGGCTGTGATCCATCACAACTCTCAGATGTTTCTCAGCAGTGCTGCTGCCAAGCCAGTTTCCCCCCATTCTGTGTTTGTGCGTTTGGTTTTTCTTCCCTCAGTGTAGCACCTGACATTTGTCTTTGTTGAATTTCATTTTGCTGGCAGTAGCCCAGTTCTCCAATTTATCAAGATCCCTCTGAATTTTAGCTCTATCTTCCAACGTATTGGCAACACTCCCAGTTTAGTGTCATCTGCAAACTTGATCAGTATGCTCTCAATACCTACATCCAGGTCATTAATTAAGATGTTAAATAATACCAGACCCAGAAGAGATCCCTGTGCAACCCCACTTGAGACCTCCCTCCAATCATTCCATTAATAGTTATTCTTTGTTTGTGCTTGTTCAACCAATTATGAATCCACTTAATGGTAGTTCTGTCAAGCCCACATTTCTCCAGCTTATTTATCAGAATGTCATGTGAGACTGTGTCAAAAGCCTTGCTGAAGTCCAGGTATATTATGCCCACCACATTCCCCCTATTCACCAAATCAGTTACCTTGTCAAAGAAGGAAATCAAGCTGGTTTGGCATGATTTGTTCTTGGTAAATCCATGCTGCTTTTAGTGATTAGCCCTTCATCTTCCAGGTATTTACAAACTGATTGTTTTATACATTTCTCTAGTAGTTTCCCAGGCATCGAGATCAGGCTGACTGGTCTATAGTTGCTCAGCACCTTCTTTTTCTCCTTTTTAAAGATGGCCACTACGTTAGCCCTTCTCCAGTCTTCCAGGACCTCTCCTGTCCCCCATAAGTTTGTAAATATTATTGCCAGTGGCTCAGAGATTTCTTCAGCTAATTCCTTCAGTAGCCTGAGGTGAATAGCATGCGACCCCACTCATTTGAATTCACTGAAATTGGTCAGAAGATCTCTGATGTGTTCTTTACTTATCCTGATCTGCTTCCCTTCCCCTTTATTGTCTATGGTAACTTCACTAATTATCCGGTCACATGTTATTTTTTGTGAGAAGACTGAAGCAAAGTAGGCATTGAGCAGCTTGGCCTTCCTATCTTTTCTGCTCAGATGCACACACACTTTAATCTAGCTCCTCTTTATTAATAATTTGCAGAAATGTAAACAACTCCCACTGGAATTACATAGTCAGTTTTCTGCTTCATTTGAATTGGTGCGTATCTTGAGGAAGCTTGCCAGTTGTGGTGTGGGGAGGGAGGGCCAGCAAAGTATGCACTGTTCAAAAGACACACAATATCAAATCCAGAAGGTGAAAGCAAATTACATGAACTTTTCATCCACTACATTGGAAAATAATTTAAAGCTGCTCCTAATTGGCTTTAGTAATATGTAAGATTTGTTCTCAGTTCAGACTTTGCACAGCATTTTTTCTAACTGAAATTATCCATCCTTCTTTCATATTAGCCCAGATTCAGGAAAATACTTCTATCCAAGACAACATTAAAGTCCCATTGAACTCAATAAATTTGCTTAACTGCTGCCCTGAATAAGGACAGACTAGAGCATATGCTTAACTGCTTTCCTTAGTTGGAAACCTATTGACTGCTATAGAAGTGTCCCTGGATTGTCATAAGATTGTGTAGCAGTAGCAAAAACAAAATGGCAGCTGAAGATTTAAAGGCAGATGCTGATGGATTTTCTTTTACACAGAATTCTTTACCTATTTAGAACTACTCATTTCATGTAGCATACAATTTTTATTTGTAATAACTCAGACAAGGTTTGTAAGGCCTAGAGCATTTATTTGTCTCGTTGCATAAAATAATAAAGGTTTGCAATTACATTTTTATACATTATGTATTAGATATTTATGAACTATAAATCTTATAAAATAATGTATATACCATGCGGGCCGAGGGATGTGCTGGCCGCGGCTTCCCGTTGCACCCATTGGCTTAAAGCTGTGAACCGCGGCCAGTGGGAGCCGCGATCGGCCGAACCTGCAGACATGGCAGATAAACAAACTGGCCCGGCCCGCCAGGGTGCTTACCCTGGTGAGACGTGTGCCAGAGGTTGCTGACCCCTGGTATATACAATAACCCCCCACACATTTCAGTGTATAACATGTGGAATTCCAATAATTCTGCACCATTAACCAATCTCAAGAAGAATGAATTACAGATGAGAGTTTCCCAGACCTAAAGAAGAGCTCCCCACACTAGCCCTGAAAGAGCTGAATTAGGTGAGGTGGGCTCAATCAGCTAATTAGGCTGCAAATAGGGGAGCTTTAGGCTGTAGGCAGTTAATTAGAGAGAAGCTCACCTGTGAGGGACAGGCAGAGCTTCTACAAAAGCCAAGAGGCTGGCAACAGAAGGGGCTGCAGGGAAGGAGTCTGCAGTCACTCCCTGGGAAAAGTTGCCTAAAGTTACACCCTGGGAGGAGGAAGTGAAGAGACTGGCAAACCCAGAGGAGTGGGGAAGGCAGGAGATATGGAAGTGGCTATGGGAAAGGCAGCAAGGGAACCTAGGAGGAGGAAAGAGTGCCAGCACCCTGGTCAGAGCAGTGCTGCCAGCAGGGACCAGGGAAGCTAGAGAGACCTCCTGGCTAGCTGCTAAGACTGGCAGGCTGAAGCCCTGAGGTAAGGGTGAAAAAGGTGCTGGGGGCCATGGGGACGTGGCCCAGGGATATGAACTGAGGAGTCACAGGGGACGCAGCAAGTGGCAGCCATATACAAGGTCCCTTGGCCAGGATCTGGAGTAGTGGGCAAGCCTGGGACTCCCCCACCCCCACTCGCCACTGAGGAAGTGCCTGGACTGAGGGACTGTGATACTGTCCCCCAGAAGAGGGGAGCACAGAGTGCGGCACAGCTGGAGGGCTGAAGAGTATGCTGCAGTCCTTGGAGCAACACGGGTCCAGGAGCAGAAGTGATAGCAGCAAAACACCACCAGCAGAGGGTGCACTGGCTAGCAGAGCTAATACTGGGACAGCCAGCAGGAGGCGCCACAGTGGTGAGTGAACCCTGTTACAGGTGGAAACTTTGGAAAATCTATTTTAGAAACAATATTATGCATATATTGCATCTTCTATATTTGTTTTCCATTGATCTTTATTATAAAAATAGGTGTATTTAAATTAATTAATAATGCATTTACTCTTGGTGGTGGTTTCCCCTGGATAGCCATGGCACATTGTTGCATCCTAGTGATGACTATGAATTTGAGTGAGGAGTCTTAAAAGCGGATATTGGTTTCTTGTACATGTAGACTGTAAAAAGAACACGGATGGTAAAATTCAGAACATATGCTATCCACAGTGCTGTTCCTAAATTATATAGTTTCCATAAATCAGCTCTTGAAATCCGACATTTTAACCACAGATCTAAGGTCTTACTTTCCTGTACTTGTCTTTATATGTTTAAAATCTGTGACTTTGAAACAAAAGAGTAAATCTTTGGACAGGGACATATATACAATTTCGATATTAACATACAGCAGAGAGATTTCAGCTTTCATATGAAATGGAACCAGTTTTTCTGTTAATACAATACGCCTCTAACTTTTTATTAAGCTTCTAACCATATTCCCCTACCGATCGTTGCCCTTCTCTATTTTAGAGTGCTGTATCAGAAAAATGGCTGTCTTCCTTTTAATTTCATTTGTGCAATGATACAACCACTGAAGTCACTGTAAGTGCACAGATTTTATTTTTTATTTTTTTTAAATAATGGCAGCAAACCTCATGGAGAGACCTGGTAGTGATGGCTGTTAAGATTGTCTAGGACTATCCATTATATAGAGATAAATTTGAGGCCTCTTTGGAGATGTAAAGGGCAGTGGTGGTCAGAGTCTTAGGGCTGTGTCAGCTCATCCATGTAGAGAGACTCCAGGTGGAGCAAACCAGTGAGTGCTCCATTAAAGAGCAGGGGGATAGCGAGGAAAGGCCAGTGAGGTGGCCTGGGCCCCTGTCGCCCACATATGAAGAGTCATGGGACGCAAAGTCAGAGCAGTTCACGTTGCAAGGCAGACCGTCCAACTGTTAGGTTCCCAGGGCTGTGGGAGAGTGGACCTGGGCTCCGTAGGCTGCCACCTTGTGGAGATGGTGCAGACACCCCTTGTCAGCAAGGGGAGAAGGCTCTGGTTGGAGCCCAGGAAGGCAAGAAGTTGGAGAAAACAAAAGGCTAAAGACTATTGCATTCTAGCTAACTTTGGAAAGGATGGATTCCTATGACTTAGCCAGACTAGGTCATTGCAGTGAGCTAACAGTGCTGAAAGCTGGTGGATGTCTTCTGAAAGGGGAAATTGACACAGCATGCTGAGTGGACAGGTCTGAAACCAGAGTGGGTGAATCCCTGCTATCAGGGCTGGCTCCAGGCACCAGCCTGGCAAGCAGGTTCTTGGGGCGGCCGCTCCGGAGAGCCGCCCCAAGCGGACGGTCCCTCACTCCCACTCTGAGCAAAGGACCTCCCGCCGAATTGCCGCCGCAGATCGCGATCGCAATCGCGGCTTTTTTTTTTTTTCCCCTTGGCTGCTTGGGGCGGCCAAAACCCTGGAGCCGGCCCCGCCTGCTATGGGTCTCTATAAAAGCCTAGCTAAGCATCTAGGGCCACATTCTCTGCTGGGGTAAATGGGTGCAGTGGTATTGACTTCAAGGGAATCTCACAAACTGACACCAGCAGAGAATTTGTCCCATAAAAGCTTCACTCTGCTTAAAGCTCCCAGAACTCATACTTTGGTGGCCCTGCAGAGGTAGCAGGTTCCAGAGGTGTGAGCCCTGCTACTTTAGATGGTTGTCTGTTAAAAGGTGAAGAAAGGAAAACTTTCAAATCATTTTCTCACTGTTAAGCCCAGCAGATTAAAATGATATTTTTCTCCCTTGCACAGATACACCAGTTATGTTACAGTAGAATTGGTTGTGGCTACTGACGTTGGTTTTCTTTCTTCAATGATTTTTTTCCTGAAGCATTTGCTTTGTAAAACAAATTGTAGAAAGAAATTGAAAAGAGATGCTAAAAATTACAATAAATCAAATGTTAGGACTTGGCAACTGTGCTTTTAAGGATCATAATGATTACTTTAAAAAATATCTGGATCTTGCCCATAATATTGTAACCATTTTACCAGAGACTGGCTGTCTTGTCTCAACAGAGAGTGCATTTCTCTAAAAGTTTTATAGTATATGATTCCTCTCCTGCTAACATGCCGGTTCAAGTGTGGGCACTAGTGTCCATATTGTCCCACTGTAGTTGGTATATTGCCATTGAATGGCACATCCCTCCAGACTTTCTAACTGAAACTATATATTTCAGACAGGCAAATCCTCTGCTGATTGACTCTCCTGAGCAGGAGGATGCGACTATGACACACTGTAGAACATTCATGTCAAATATGCTCATCTATCTTAAATCAAATCTACTGAGTTGGGGTAGTCATTCCAGTACTATACCTCATGGGATTTATGTCTGAATTCCATTGGTACAATCACCCGTTTCAGCTGTGAATAGACAGCATTCATTGGCAGGACTGTCAGATTTAGTCTTTGAATTTGTAGCAATGAAGCCATAGCACTAGTATCTAAAGTTTATTAGAATATTCACTTACAGGAATACTAGTTAACTGGTGTTTACTTTCATCACCAGTCGAGTGCCAGTTATTCAACTTTGTCAGTATTTGGACTCACTTGATCATTAAAAATGTTTCTCATGCTGCTGAAAAGGCATTTGGATGTGCAGTGACAGCAAAGTAGGTGTTTTACTACCATTTAAACTGAAGCAGTGATTCTTTTAACTGTGGATACTGAAACAAGGCTGAATTGACTCTGAACCTTTTTAAGAAGGTTCTCAGCAAGACATTATATTAAAGGAAATAACCCCCACTGTTTTGGCATTACAGCTACAAGACTTGGTCATTCTGGGAGTATCATTTGGGTAATGTAGGAAGAGAGTGGTGTGATTTTTGGAAAGAGGTACTGAAAAGTGTAGGGTAGAAGATTATTTCCTTCATTTTTGAAGAAAGGAGGCTTTATTTTGAGTGATGCACTGAGTTTTAGAAGGATTGTTTATTTACAGAAAGTCGGTCTCTAGCTTTCTTAACTAAATCATGCCTCTTGTTTACACATTGCAAAAAGGGAAACATTGCCATATACCATTAAATTATTCCCTCAAATTGGTGGATTCTGCAGGATTAGAGTGGAATTAGCTGCCCCAGATGTAGGACAATATGACAGAGCTATGTGGCCGTCTTAGAATGTAACTTTGGCTCTGCAGTAATTGCCATGTACAGCAACTATGATTGCTCTGTGTTTTTCCTCACTCTGTGAACCGGAGATGGCCATTAACAAGGCCTCCTGTTGATCGCTGACAGGAAAAGATACCCAAAGAGACTCCAATTCAAACAACACAGAGTGAGACTGCAGTTGTAGTGGGTGGTGCTATTCCAGGGCAGGTGCAAGCAGCAGCATTTTCAGACTGCTTTCCCTGCAGTTTCTGAAAAGGGGAAAGGTAGAATTATAGGGAGAAAAGAGGAGCAGCTGGTAATCCTTTGAGTCCATCTCTTTGTAGTAAATTAGCAGCTACCCCACACCTTAATGCCCTCCTTTACCTAGATACATCCTCCTCATTCCTTCTAAAATACTTCTTTATATTATTTAAAGGCTAGTCCTTGTTAAAAAAGTTGGAGGAGGAGGGGATGGCAGCAAGGAGGAATAGAGGGAGACAGGAGAAGGATTTTAAACAGGTCTTCCAAGGAAACAGACAAAAGAGAAGTGAAAAGAAAAATCTTTGTCTGGAGCTACCTGGCTGGCGTGAATATTGGGATTGGGAAGAGGAGAGAGGGAATGAAGAATGGAGTTAGGGACAAGAGAAGGAAGTGACTTCAGTATGAGAGATGCATCTTCTCCTTTCTGCAGAAAGCAATCACAAAGTAGCCGTACACACAACACTCCCAGAATTCAGCCTGTCAGATTAATGTGGGGCAACTGGATGTGTGGGGGTGGGAGAAGAGGGAAAAGGAGTTTCCCGATGCCTCTTGTGCCCCTTGCAAGGGTCACTCACAACCGCAGTCCTTGTACTGGTCTGTGGAGGGGGCCCCGCTCTCTCTCCCTGCAGCCCCAGGGATGCACACTGCTCCAAAAGGAGGCAGGACCATGGCCCCTCCACTTATCCTTGTACTGGTTTGTGGAGGGGTGCCCCGGGAGAGTAGATGTCAGATAAAGGATCATGCAACTTACCAGTTCCCCTGCATTCTTATATTTAACCACTCCAAGCTTAGTTTCCTGCTCAATCCTAAGGCCTATCCCCTCCCTGTGGGCAGTGTGGTTCTTCACTACCCCCGAAGAGCCCAGTGACTAAGTGCCAATGCCACAAATTGGTTTTTAACCTATTATCTTCTACACAGGAATAACCCTCTGACAGATGCCAACGGCCCCACTCCCTTTCCCCGGAGAGCTCCCAAGATCTGTAAGTCTCAGAATCTCTGCAGTAGGAAGGGGGCATCCAAGCAGATGTCCCTGGCCTCCCTTATAGTAACTGGCCCCACTAGGAGCAGTGCAGGGACCCTCTCAACTGCCCCCTGAGCCCTCCTTCCCTGCAAGGTGGTGTTCTGCAGCACAAGTAGTTTAATGCAGCTTTAGTCCTATATTCGGTTCTCTTATAGATTTGGGGCAGGAGAGAATCTAGAAAAACCCAACTGATTAAAAATAAATCACTCATTCTTTACTGAGTCAAAACTGCCATTGATTTTAATTGGAGGTATGATAGAGTAAAGACTTCAGGATTTGGCTCCAAAATACTTTCTCTTAAAATCTGTTGTCACAACAAAAAGTGAGACCTTAGCTAATCATAATCTAGTGCCTTTACTGGTAATGACAGCAATAACATTCAGTCTTTGGTGTGATTGGAGGTCAGAAGTACATAGTAAAGTGCCATACATGCTGGGGATGGGAAAACACATATTTCTGACAATCAAGATCTCACAAATATCACAAACCCCAAAATTTGATTTGAAGGTTTGTGCTCCATCTAGACACTGTTTGAAAAGGAGTGAAATCCATAGAGGGGAAAATCTGATTGACAAATAGGATTTAAAAAGGAGTGGGGAGCAGGTAGAGTGAAAAACCAATCCAGTCAGTCTGTGAATTAATGAGTAGGGAGGGTGAGGGAAAATTCCGGATGCAAAATATACTATTTGTGTGTGCAAGGCTTTAGGAGCTGAAGGAGACCTCTTTCCCAATAGAAGGAAAACAGTCCTCTTTCCCCCCCCCCCCACTCATAGAATTACCCTCTGGGTGCATGGGGTGTATTATGAGTTTAAATTTCAAAGGAAAAGGATTGAGAACCTGGACTACTTTTGGAAACCAAGAAAGAAAATGATCATTTGAGACAGTACAAAACCTCCGACTGTAGAAATCTCCCATTCTTATTTAATGTGTTGCCCCTTTAACCTAGGAGACCTGAATTCAAGTCTTATTTAAGCTGTGAGTGATGGATGTACAAAATAGCTCAGATAAGGAACCTTAAAATTCCAGCCCATCTTGCAAGGCAAGTTCCACTGAATAACCCTGACTTCTTGTAAAAAGGACACATCCTTCCTGCAGAATGGGACTCTATAGTCCCAGGACTGTATTATTATTTGTATTATGGTAAAGCCTAGAGGCCTCACTGTACTAAATATGCTCTGACATTCTCTTCCATCTTGCTTTCCTCTCATGTTGATTGTTTTTGCATCATATTAGCAAATTCTTTCGTCATCTTTGTAAGTTCTCTTTAACAACACTATTAGAAAAATGTACTGCCAGACTCTCCCTCTTTATATAAAGAGTGAAGCACTACCTGTAAGTGCAGTTCTGTCCAATACACCTAAACTGGGCATCACATGATGAATTAGAAGATCATTTGATGCATCCCTTAAAACAGCTTGGCATTAGTTTTGGAGGTTTATTTTAAGTGTGCATCACAGCAGACTGACAAATTGAGTTTCACTTCCATTCAAAGTTGTTTCCTTCAAAAACTGCAAAACCTGGCACAGTTACACACTGTGAATTGTTCTGTAATTAAAAAGATCCTGGGCAAAATGCCCAAACTTGGCTCAATCCGTATTCAGGCATCTAAGTGGCCTGATCTTTCAGAGGTGTTCAGCTCTTAGTTTCTACTGACTTTCTTGAGAGCCATCGATGCTCAGCACCTCTCAAAATCAGGCCACTTATTTAGGTGCCTAAATATGGATTGTGGTGCCCAATGATAGACAACTGTGACGAGGCAGCCCCGCCCCGCACTAGCCCCAGCGACGTCAGACCAGTAGCTCTGACAGAGGAAGTCCCGCCCCATTTGTACTGGGCATGCTCCAGATGCTCACTGAGTATAAAAGGAGGGAACTCAGCTCAGTCGGGGCTGGCGGCCGCAGGGGAAGGACCTAACTGGGAAGCTCTTGCAGAGGACCAGCCGACGCTCTTGAAGCTGCCAGGAACAGAGGCTTCTACAGGCCAACACGAACCCCTACTGCGGGAGGAACCAGAGGAGGCAACGGATTCGGAGACTCGCGGAAAACCCTGGGATCCGTGGGAGACCCCAACTCCCAAGCCATTAGGGAGCGACCCGGGGGAAGTGACGGACTGGTACCTTGACCCCGGTAAGCCTCAGTGTGTTTCGGTAGGACCCCCTCGCTGAGCCAGTAGTAAGGTCCTATGGCCCTGCAACTAGGGGCAGTTATATGGACTCTGGCCATTAGGCCATGCTGCCCTGCAATCAGGGGCGGTTACATGGACTTGGGCCTTTAGACCACGCTGCCCTGCAACCAGGGTCACTTATATGGACTTGGGCCATTAGGCCATGCTGCCCTGCAACCAGGGGCGGCTACATGGACTTGGGCCATTAGGCCGTGCTGCCCTGTATGGAGGGGCATAAACCCTCACACGTGGTGGAGAATGTGGGCAACGATCCGGGCCTGCTGAAAGGTCCATGAGAACAGGGTTTAACCGTGGGAACCCCATTAAACCCCAAGATGGAGACGGAGAAGCTCCTAAAGTGGATGCTGGACCAGCAGCAAGAGCAGGCGGCCCAACAGCAGCAGCAACAGGCGCAGTTGATGCGGCAGATGGCCAGCCAGCAGCAACTGCTGCTATCTCAGCATCAAGAGCATCATCAGCAGCTCCTCCGGGACTTGGCCATCCAACAGCAGGCGCAACAAGAACGCCTGTGGGGCCAGAGGCTATCCTGATTTGCTTTGAACCCACATGAAATGAAATATTCCCTTTTGATTTTTCACAATGGGAAAAAGTTTTCAGCAAAATCAAAAATTTCCTACATGAAACTTCAGATTTGTGAAAAACAGTTTCCATTGGAAAAATCATTCTGATAGAAAACCAGAGCTAAGGTTCTGGCTCTTTTGTCAAATTTCATGAAGCAGTACCAAAGAGTCTAATAGGCTCAGATAAAGAGGATCCTTTTTAAAAAACAACCTCAAGGCAAGACCAAGAAGCAAAACAAGTTTGAGAAGAAGCAGAATGAGGGTTGTATACAGATATACTAAACTGACTGATAGCAACAAGAACTCAAGATAATATCTTATTGCAATACATGTTTTGTTTGCATATTCAAACACTGCTTAGCAAAGGGCCAGTCCCAATGGAAGAGTTGCCATAGATGTAATTGGGATTAAGGTTTTACTATTCACCAGCGCCTCCGCAAAGAACAGTACCCTCCTGGGGCCCGACCCCAGGCTGTGGCCCAACGGATATGGAACCATTGTTGGAGGTGGCTGAACCCGGAAGGTTTAACCGGGCCCCAGGTAGCGGAGATGGTGGCGCTGTAGCAGTTTAACCAGATCCTGCCCCCGGGAGGAAGGGCTTGGGTATGCCGACACTGACGGGCAACCCTCTCAGCGGCAGTGACCTTGATGGAAGACTATTTGTCCACTGAGGGACCGAAGCGACACCCCGGAGACCAGGAAGCTATGAACAAAGGGGCAGACTGGGCAAAGGGAATCCCCAGACAGCAGGGGCTCGGGAGCCACCGTCCGGATCTTGTTCCGTGACCCTGAAGCTCCCCAGTCCAGAGCCCAGACACAGGGCAGCCCGGGTAATGACCCACAGGGACCCGCTCCCACAAGAGAGAGGGAGCCCACCTGGTGGAGACCCGGGACCCGCCGCGGCCCGAGAGGGTTGCTGGGAGTGCGGACAAGAGGGGCACTTTCGGCGGGATTGCCCGTTTATGGACTGCAATTATGGACAAGCCTGGGTCACCGTAAGAATGGCCCATAAGAGAGGACTGGGAAAGCTCGTGGTCCCCATATGGGTCGAGGGGGATCCTCACCAATGCCCTAGTGGACTCGGGGTGCAGCCAGACCCTCATACGTGAGGGGCTGGTCCCCAACCTCAAACTCTCTGACACCCAGATACATCTACAGTGTGTACATGGGAACATCCGCCCTTACCCCTCGGCCTGGGCGAAGATAGAAGTCTGCCACCGGGAGGGGGGCCTTCGCGTGGGCGTGGCCCCCAGATTGGCCTACCCAGTAGTCTTGGGACGAGACTGGCTGGGCTTCGGGGAGATTCTCCAGAGGTACCAACCGCCGACCCACGAACCGACGGGTTGAGGCCCCCACGAGTGGGGCTGCTTGAACGCACGCCACGGGATGACCCCAGAGAAGGGACATCGGCTCCGGGAGAGTCCCCCGTGACCAACCTCCCTGTAAGGGCCCGGTCAGTTGAGGATGCTCAAATGGAACTGGAATGGGATGTGGACTTTGTGCAAGAACAGAAAGAGGACCCGATCCTAAGTAGGGCCTGGGAACAGGCCACCAGCCTCGGTCCCGACAAAGACTCAACCCCTGGGCCCCCACATGATCCACGCTTTGAGATATGGCAAGATCGCCTGTACCGGGTAGTACAGGAACCGCAGGCCCAGGAGACATTCCGTCAGCTATTGGTCCCTCGGAGGCTGCAACAAAGCCTCCTCCATCTAGCCCACGCTAACCCCTGGGCTGGGCACCTGGGGTGGGAGAAGACCCTCCAGAGGATAGCTCATCGGTTCTTCTGGCCTGGCATACACCAGGAGGTGCGAGACTACTGTGCGTCTTGCCCAGAATGCCAACTGGCGGGACCAAAAGGTGTGGCCCGGGTACCCCTGATCCCTATGCCAGTCGTCAGCATACACTTTGAAAGGATTGGGATGGACCTGGTTGGACCCCTGGACAGAAGTAAGACAGGAAATCGCTTCATCCTAGTGGTAGTGGATTACGCGACGTGTTACCCTGAAGCCGTACCCCTGAGGACGGCCACAGTGCCGGCGATCACTACCAAACTAGTGAAGATTTTTGCTAGAGTCGGGATACCGGTGGAAATTCTGACGGATCAGGGCACGAACGTGTCCTCTAAACTGATAGCGGAATTGTGCTGCCTCCTCCATTTATGAACCCTCTGGACGTCTGTCTATCATCCCCAGACAGACGGCCTGGGTGGAACGTTTCAACGGTACACTCAAATCCATGTTAAGGAAGTTCATGGAGGAGGACCCTACGCATTGGGACACCCTGTTGCCAGCCCTGCTGTTCGCCATCAGGGAGGTACCCCAGGCACCGACGGGATTTTCACCCTTTGAACTCCTGTATGGTAGGCAGCCCCGGGGGATCCTGGACCTCCTGAAGGAGGAATGGGAAGCCCAGGAGACCCAAGTCCTCAGGACCACCCAATACGTGTTGCAACTCCGAGAACGGCTATGAACGCTAGGTGCGTTCACCCGGGAGAACCTGGTACAGGCACAAGCGAACCAAGAACGCTTCTACAACTGAGGAACTAGGGGTCGGAGTTTCGGTCCCGGGGATCGGGTGTTGCTTTTGTTCCCATCGGCCGAATCAAAACTGCTAGCCAAATGGCAGAGACCCTACGAGGTAATCCGGAGGATTGGACCACTAGACTACGAGGTCCGGCTACTGGGGCGACGGAGGGAGACGTGCATATACCGCGTAAATCTTCTGAAGGCCTGGAAGACCAGGGAAGCCCTGCTCATCGGCCCATCCACCCCGGAATCAGAACTCGGACCCCTAGTAGGGGACCCCCTGGACCCGAGGCCAGTGACATTAGGGGTGGGCCTCGCCCCTATACAAAGAAAGCAAATACAGCAATTGACAGGGGAGTTCCCCGACATTTTATCCGCCCACCCTGGGCGAACTGCTCTGATGAGCCATCATATAGCAACCACTCCAGGTCAGAAGGTAAGAGACCACCACTGGCCGTTACCCCAGAAGATGTGGGACACCATCCGAAAGGAGCTGGAGACAATGCTGGAGATGGGGGGGGGGGGGGTTGTGGAGGAATCAAAGAGTGAGTGGTGCAGCCCCATCGTCTTAGTCCCAAAGCCTGACGGGACTACCCATTTTTGTATTGACTTCCGAAAAGTCAATGCTATCTCCCGCTTCGACGCATATCTGATGCCGCGGGTGGATTAATTGTTGGAGTGGCTTGGGGGAGCGAGGTACCTATCAACCTTAGACCTAACCAAGGGATACTGGCAGATCCCCCTCACCCCAAACTCGCGGGAGAAGACTGCCTTCTCAACCCCGTTCACCCTCTTCCAATTTATAATGATGCCATTTGGGCTACACGGAGCCGCGGCTACATTTCAACTGTTGATGAATAAGGTCTTACAGCCCCACGACCAGTATGCGGCGGCGTATATAGACGACATCGTAGTCTATAGCGACAACTGGGAGGACCACCTACACCATCTGGCTGGGGTGTTGCAGGCCCTTCGATCAGCTGGCCTTACAGCCAACCCGGCGAAGTGTCACCTCGGGAAAGGGGAGGTAACCTACCTTGGATATACGGTAGGGGGTGGGAAACTGACGCCTCTAATCAGCAAAGTGCAAGCCCTCAGAGACGTACCCATCCCCAAGACGAAGAAGCAAGTGCACCAGTTTTTGGGCCTAGCTGGATATTACCGTCGCTTTGTGCCAGACTTTGCATCCATAGCTGCCCCCCTGTCAGACCTTACAAAGAACTCAGAGCCTCGACAAGTGCAGTGGTCGGAAGAGTGTAATAAAGCTTTTGAAGCTCTGAAAGAACGACTCACTCATGAACCAGTCCTGCAACACCAGATTTCTCAAAAGAATTTATACTTCAGACAGCTGCCTTGGAAGTAGGCCTGGGGGCCGTACTCTCCCAGGAGTTGGAGGGGGAAGAACACCCGATACTGTATTTAAGCCATAAACTGTTCCCCCGGGAACAACTTTACTCCACAATAGAGAAAGAGGCCCTGGCAGTGAGATGGGCCATCGACGCCCTACGTTATTATCTGTTGGAGAATAACTTCAGGCTGATCACAGACCATGCCCCCTTATGATGGATAAATAGTATGAAGGACGCGAACCCCCGGATACTACGTTGGTACCTCTCGCTGCAACCCTATGACTTCCGCATATTTCATCGCCCGGGTAAGGCACACGCTAACACGGACTTCTTTACCAGACAGGGGGACGAGGGGGCGGACCAACCAGAGGGATCCCTCTTAAGGGGGAAGTGGTGTGACGGGGCAGCCCCGCCCTGCACTAGCCCCAGCGATGTCAGACCAGTAGCTCTGACAGAGGAAGTCCCGCCCCGTTCATACTGGGCATGCGCCAGATGCTCACTGAGTATAAAAGGAGGGAACTCGGCTCAGTCGGGGCTGGCGGCCGCAGGGGAAGGACCTACCTGGGAAGCTCCTGCAGAGGACCAGCTGACGCTCTTGAAGCTGCCAGGAACAGAGGCTTCTACAGGCCAGCACGAATCCCTACTGCGGGAGGAACCAGAGGAGGCAACGGATCCGGAGACTCGTGGAAAACCCTGGGATCCGTGGGAGACCCCAACTCCCAAGCCGGTAGGGAGCGACCCAGGGGAGGTGACGGACTGGTACCTTGACCCCGGTAAGCCTCAGTGTGTTTCGGTAGGACCCCCTCGCTGAGCCAGTAGTAAGGTCCTATGGCCCTGCAACTAGGGGCAGTTATATGGACTTTGGCCATTAGGCCGTGCTGCCCTGCAACCAGGGGCACTTATATGGACTTTGGCCACTAGGCCGTGCTGCCCTGCAAACAGGGGCGCTTATATGGACTTTGGCCACTAGGCCGTGCTGCCCTGTAAGGAGGGGCATAAACCCTCACAACAACCAAGCTTGAAAATGGTCACCCTGTTCCTTATTTACAGCATAATATATGCATAACCTTCAGTTGCTTAACAATGTTTAGTGTCTCTTATTTAATGCACTACGCAGGGAGGAGCACTCTGTATTTCTCCTCAGTCTGAACTGGATCTTCTGTATGTTTGCTTGCAATGTCTTCAAGCCTTTTGTCCTCTAGAATGCCGGAACTGCCAAGTTCAGGCAGGAAACAAGAGCCTCATGTGTGTCACTGACACTTTGCACTAAGTGCTAACATTGGCTCGAAGATGCTATAGATCTTAAGAAGGGACTCTCACACTTATTTGGGTCCTTTATAGCTGGGAATGTTGGGTGCCATATTATAGATATTCAGTTAAAGGTAGTTGTATATTGAAGGGCTTTGGGAATGCTGTTAAATCCTTGAGAAGTGGAAAATAAAATGGATAATGATTTACTAAACTCACACAATTGGCTTTTTATTCTCCAATTCACATCTCGGTTGTCAGTGTATTAAAAACCTGACTTGTCTCTGGGCTTGTGTTGGCGAACTGGACACTGCCTTACATAGGCCAGCTGGTGCTGCACTGAAGGCTGCAGCATTATTAGCTATTTGAAACAGCTGCCGCCAGTAGAAATGCATGCCAAGGGCTGTATCACCGAGTCCCCATTACACCAGTAGTGGTGATCATCTGGATGGGTACAAAATGACTTCTGTATTTAATGGCTTTTTTCAGTCAGTCAAGGCTTTTCTTCAACAATATTTTCTCCATTTCTTTTCACTGCTAATGATCTATGTAAAGCGACTGGGAGAGCTGCTGAGACAGCATGGGCTGAAGTGGCAGCTGTAGAGGGATGACACCCACATCCCTGTCTTTTGTGTGTGTGCGTGTGTGTGATGCCTGGATCAAATTGGCACACCTCCATTGACGAGCAAGTGGATAAGGCCAGGTCTATTCTATGGACCTTACAGCGGCACGGCTGTAGCGCTGCAGCTGTGCCACTGTAACGTCTCCCGTGTAGGTGCTCTTTGCCGGCAGGAGAGCGCTCTCCTGCTGACATAATTAAACCACCCCCAATGAGCCGTGTTAGCTATGCTGGCAGGAGAGGTTCTCCTGCCAACATAGCGGTGTCCACACCAGCACTTTTGCCGATGAAACTTATGTCGGTCGGGGTGTGGTTTGTTTTGTTTGTTTTGTCACACTCCTGACCAACTAAAGTTTTACTGACAAAAGTGGTAGAGTAGACAAAGCCTAAAGCTGATGCGAGGAAAGACTGAGGTGATGCTGGTAGGAAAAGAAGAAGCACTTTGAGGAATATGTCTCCTCTATAAAATCCCCTCTCATGACCATAGCTTGGTTCAAGCTAAGACCTAGTTTACTCAGCTGGGAAAAAGAAGAATAGACAGGGCATTGCTACTCCTCCTCCTGTCTTCTATAAATGTTTTCTTCTTTGATTAATGGCCTGTCCTACCACTTAGAGCAGGGACATATTTTGTATTCCTGTAGCCAGCTTAACATCCTTAATTATATGTGTCTTTATATGTCTAAGGAAAATGTAAGGTTTGAAAGTGAATGAAAAGTTACTATATTTGTAACGGTGTATATATTTTTTTCATCTAGCACTTCCTGTCAGACATCTGGGACTGATTCTCACTGACAGTAAGGCCACACTACTGCTCTGCCGGTGTGAAGGGGCTTTAAAGTGGAGTAAACTATATTTACTGCTAGAGCAGTGCAAAGTGGCCTTAGTGTAAATGAGAATCAGACACATTAGAGTCCAGCTGTCAACTTGAAAGTGATGGTACTGTTTGGGGTGCTATCGCTGGGGAAATAACTTTCTACTCTTGAATCTTACAGACAGTTCTCCTGAAACTCTCTCACACTTGTGATAGTGTCTGTGCCAGCATGCACACAAGAATGAAAGCATACTGTACAGAGTTAATGTGGGAAGCTCTCAAAATAAGTGGGAGAGAGAATCACAGTTGTGAAAATCAAAAAGGCATCTGAGTATCTGTATTTGAAGCAGTTTCCACTGAAGACAAAAATGCTTTGAGAAAAAACAGCTGAAACTCAGTTTTAGGGCAAAACCTTAATCCCAATTAAATCTATGGCAACTCTTCCATTGGGACTGGCCCTTTGCTAAGCAGTGTTTGAATATGCAAACAAAAACATGTATTGCAATAAGATATTATCTTGAGTTCTTGTTGCTATCAGTCAGTTTAGTATATCTGTATACAACCCTCATTCTGCTTCTTCTCAAACTTGTTTTGCTTCTTGGTCTTGCCTTGAGGTTGTTTTTTAAAAAGGATCCTCTTTATCTGAGCCTATTAGACTCTTTGGTACTGCTTCATGAAATGTGACAAAAGAGCCAGAACCTTAGCTCTGGTTTTCTATCAGAATGATTTTTCCAATGGAAACTGTTTTTCACAAATCTGAAGTTTCATGTAGGAAATTTTTGATTTTGCTGAAAACTTTTTCCCATTGTGAAAAATCAAAAGGGAATATTTCATTTCATGTGGGTTCAAAGCAAATCAGGATAGTTTTTGGCTTTTTTTAGTGGACCCTAGACACTTAGTTCAGCAGAACATTTAAACTGCATGTTCCTATCAGCACATTGCCTTACGGGAGTTGTAGTTTGGAGGACTACATCTCCCATAACAAAATGCAGATTTTTCCCACTGACTAAGCTGCATGCTAAATCATGGGAGTCTCATGGCTCTGGGCTCATCATGGAAGATGTAGTCCACCAGGAAGCCTGGCCCATAGGAAAGAATGGGGGCATCGTAATCTTAAACTACAATTCCCATGAGGCAACTGTAAGGTGGTGGACTTGGTCACCAACTTGGGACAAACAATTGGCCACACTCAATTCAGTCTATAGCCTCTGGTCAGGGTTATGTTTATTCTTCAACACACAAACAAAAGGAAATGTGGAATAATAACAAAAAGCAACAGTATTGTTCTCAAGTGAGATTTTGGGAACCTTTGTCTTCAGGTAGCTAAAGGTCTGGACCTTCCCCAGCCTTAGGAAGGTCCACAGGGCCTGCTTGCCCTCTTGCAGCCTTCTGCTGAAGCCACAAGAGAGGGTACTCTCAGCCCTCTCCTGGTCCCAGGCTCCCTCATGGGGCTTAGGCCCTCATTTATATCCCCCAGCTGGGAATAATCCGACTAGGGTTGCCAATCCTCCAGGAATTAAAGATTAATCTTTTATTAAAGATTACGTCATGATGAAACCTCCAGGAATATGTCCAACCAAAATTGGCAACCTTAAATCAGACCCAGTTACTAGATGCTGTCCAGCTGGGTTGGCTGATCCCCAGCACCTGTCTACTGGGCTTCTCTCCAGAACAGGGCTGGCTGTTCTCTGGCTCTCCCTGACGCTTAGAGTGGCAGACAGTCCTATTACAGTTTACTGTTGAACTGACTAAAACAAAAAGGCATTTTGTGTGATTTGAACAAACCAAAATGAAACATTTCAAAGTCAGGAATGTTAAAATGTGTTGACACTTCCAAATCAAAATTTCTCAGTTTTCATTCCGCAAAAATGTTTGAAATTCATCTTCTGTCCTGATTTGGGACAAAAACAAATATTGACGTGTTAGAATTTTCTATGGATGGAAATTCCATATTTTGCTCAGATCTATTAATGATGGTTAGGATTTTCCCCAAAATCTTATGATGGACTATAGAACCTCTTCAGACATTCTTTAACTTAAAAATCATGCATTATGATCTGAAATGAGTATTAAAACAGCCACAGAAGAACTGTACTTAACAAAGGTTTTTTTAAAAAACTTACAATAAAAGGAACTATTAAAATTACACTCTACTTTTCATTTATGTTTTACACTGTCTGCATTTAGATGAGCAAATATACATCCGTTTTGCTGAATACTGGATCAATGATGGAATTTAAAGTAATGGATTTTGAACACAGGTGATCATTTCTTGCTCATGTTTAGAAGAGGAGGTTCAGAGGTTTCTCCATAACTGATTCACAGAAATGTATATTGTTACCAGTTATTTTCACTTTCTGAATATTTACAAGATTTCTCTTCCCAAAGGAGCTACCTACCAGAGAGACTGAGTTTACTTCGGTCTAGAATAAAAAGGCAACATGACAGAAATTTACATAGCTTTTGCTTGCTTGCTCAAACCACTGTCTTTTTTTCCATTTCCTCTTCTTAAACAAGGCTGGAAAACTCATCAAGAAGACAAATTCATTCATTTTAAAGATGTTGAATCAGGAAATGAAATGGAAAACTCATTTATGCTAGATACTTTGGGGTGGATTTTACTATTTAACATTCTGATGGACAATTGTTTTGTGTGCTTTATCAGACATAGTTCTGTTTTCTGTTGGATTATTTGGCAGCCTGCTGTTGTAGCCATTAATAATATCCTAAGCAAAGGATAAAAGTAGTCTGATGGTTGGTTTGACATGTCAGATGCTTATAACCTGTACATATGTAATTAAGCAAAAATTATTGGGAACAAAAATACTTTCTTTCTTTTTCTTTTCTTATAATGTGAATTACTTGTTTATATATACATTTTTCATAGTGTCCCAAAAACCTTACACAATGATTTTTTGTTTTTTCCAAATAAAGAAACTTGTATTCTAGAGTGGTTAGATCGGACAATAAAACTAAACACTATCTTTAACAAAGGATTTTGTTAAGACACAGGACTTCATTCAGAGATGAATTACCCCTTGAACTGGAGATCACTCTAATAAACTAGAACATTCAAAAGGTGCAAATCCCATACTTTCCCTGTTTACTCATCTTCTCTTATTTCCAAAGTGGCTAACTCTCAACACCCAAAAGATGTACAAATCAAAAGAAGAATAAATTGGCCTAAAGAAACAATTTAGAGCAGGACACAACTCTGTTCTTGCTAAGGATAAAAACTGAAACCCATCACCAGAAAATTCATTGAGACCAATTCTGCTCTCCAACCACCAATGTAAAGCTGGTATAACTCCAAAGCAGTCAACGGAATTAGTGCAAAACCAATTGAAGTGAAAAGGGAATCAAGCCTGTTGAATTCAAGTGGAACTCGTCAGAAGCAACTTCAACTCTCAGTACCATAGTCTACTTTGGATTGTATTTAACAATTTGCTATTGTGTTCTATATATTAGTTTTCCATTGAGCCAAATCATGCAATCCTTATTCTGGCAACTGAATCAATGGGAATTTTGCTGAATAAGGACTATAGGGTTTGGTGCCCTTTAAGAGGTTTGTTTGTTTGTTCTTCTTGATAGTTCTCTAAATATGTGCAACATCATCAACTTCAAAGTTTGGTTCATGTTCTCTTTTTTTCTAGTTAGTTTTAAAGGCCTTCTGTTTTGTTTACGGAAACCATGGATTTAGTAAACCACACTTTCACCCATTTCTGGGCTAACATATAATATTGTGATCCATCATTTCCCACAGTAGGAGTGTGACGCTTCATGTTAAATATTGCACTGCAACTGGATGGTCCAGATGCAAAGAGCTGTGACATGTCTGTGCAGGAAATCCTTAAAAGTCGGGCTCTCTTTTTAAAAAAGTGTTGTAGCTTTTGTATTTTTTTTTTAAATGTTTTTGCAGGTAGAAATATAAAAGAAAAGAGGATGTGTTTGTCCCATTCGCTTATATTTAGTTTCAAGCAAACTAGAGAGGTGAGCTTCTCGGTAATTCCTAACAAAGAAGGTGGCACTCATTTCAAATCCTGCCATGTGGGTTGTAATGCTTCTTTATTAGCACCTGTGGATGCTGAAATATTATATAATTACTTCCCAATTTAGTTCTGATACAGGTACACTGCTCCCATTAAAGTTATTGTGCAACTCAGTACCGACTTGATCCAAAGCCTCTTGAAGTCCAGCAGTGTCTTTCCATTGATTTCAGTTGGCTTCGGATCTGGGCCTAAATGTTATGTTTTCCTACAATCTATAGATAAAATCTTGTAGGGGGCACATCATATGATATGACACTTTTTCTCTAGAAATAGTCATTTGAGTAAGCTTCACATAGGCCTGATCCTTCACCAATGTAGTCAATGGGAATTTTGCTATTGAGGTCAAGGGGAGCATACTGGGCCCCATATGAATTCCAAATATACCAATTAAGTTTGTGACCAGCCATCCTCTGGGCAAAAATTAAGGGTTTCCAGTCCCTGTTGTTAAGCAGTATACATGCAAACTGTGAGCCAGATTCTGATCTCATTTACACCAATATCAATTCAGAGTCACTCCTTTGAAGTCAATTGTCACTACAGACTTACACCACTGCAACGGAGACCATAATTTAGCCCATAAATTGAAATTTTTATTTCTGGGCAAAACATAGCATATCACTGAAAATACAGGCATTCCAGGAGAAATTTGTAAAAGATTTACTGTCATATTCTGTTTGTGAGAAGAGCTACTGTATTGAATACAGGTTTACATAACAATGAGTCAAAGTAAAATTAAGAATGACCAGAAGAATAAGGCCAAAATAATTCCCTAAGGAGGTCTGCCATTACCAGGCATTAGAGAAGCAATTCATGATTTTCATGCAGTTGAATATAACCTTTTCTGAGCTGAGCTACACTGTCAACAAGCAGCTAAGAGTAACTTAACAAATGGTAAAAAATCTGGGGGGAAACAGAAAATGTATGAGAGTCCATGGACAGGGTAAAGTGATTAGAAGATTTGTCAGAAGAAGGGGGAAATTAGTAGGAAGATTGTCTCTACAAACTTGAAAGCAGATCTCATTGGGCAGCTTTTCTGTCTACTAAACACTCCTTTGTTCTCTTTTCAGAATAATAGGAAAAATTTATTTCAAAATGCTGGCCAATTTCTCTCACAGAATGAATGAAAACAATTAGGTTACATGTGTAATAACTCAGCAGAATTTGGTCCTTAGATTTTAAGTTCTACATATGCACCAGTGAACAATTTCTTTAAGAAGCATGTAATAGGCTATGAGAATGTATAACTGCTATTGGAGGAAAAACACAGCATTTCATTGAAGGGAAAAAGCTTGAGTCAGGGTCATGATGTACATATCTACAGAAAAGAAGAAACCTGGATTTGTTTGTAAAATATGATAATCCTGAGCCAAATTCTGCTGTTCTTAACCTCTTTATGAAAGGTTATTGAATTATTTTAGTAGGTGTTTTATTAAGGGCCACAACACTTTGAAAGTGCAATATACAAAAGCAGACCGCTATGTACAACACACAAAACGGGCAATTCTCAACTAGATGGATAAACCGGCTGTGTGGGAACCCCCTCTATCTCCAGAGCAGCACAAAAGAGCCATAACAGACCAAGAAATCTGGCCTGAGATATCCTAGTGTGAAACAGACAGTCAATCCAGGAAGCAAAATATAAATGAACCACTGAAGCCATATGAGGATCTTGATCACGCTTGAGCCTAGGTTGTCAGATCTATTTGCATTAAACTGTAAAGATTACCTCTTTCTAGTAGACTACTGCTTACTAGTTGGGCTTTTTTAAAATTGAGTAGCAATATCATAATATATTGTAAATTGCTGTCTGATCATCATGAGATTCCAGATGAGTTAATAACAGATAAGCACTCACATTTCGGTAATTCTCTTTGATAATTAGTTCAAGCACACCGTGTTGAGCCCTTACTATGCACACACAAATAGGTTAGCGGAAATGTCAGTGCAAGCAAAGAAAGTGCCAACAACAAAAAAAGCCCTGAGATCAATACCTGTCATTGTTTAAAATATCGACACACAACTCTCAGTGCTTTATTATAACTTGTGGACCAAAAGACAAAAAAATCCTAGTGCCAACATCAGTCAAGCTTTTTGGGCTGAAGATAAGTAACCCTGAATCAGTTTCTAAAGAGCAATATGCCAAGGATCTGCAGCAGAAGAATTACTGTAATAAAGAATGACACAATGATGCCTGCCATTACAGGTGAGAGAATTAGAGTTGATTGGGAATTTTTTGACAAAATAGGGTTTCATTGAAAAATGCTAATTTGTCAAATACAAAATGTTTTGCGAAAACATTTCTGGTTCAATGAACTCTAGTTGAATCAAATAGGTTCTGTCAAAAACTGCCTGGTTTTCTGACTGGTTGCTGGAGGCCTCGAGGCTGGGTGTGGGGTGGGGAGGAGTCATATGGAGGGTCATGTGAGGAGGTCATATGCATCCCCCCGTATGGGTAAGAAATGGATTCCACTTGCTCCACTGCCCAGACTGCAGGAATTGGGAAGCCCAAGGAGGAATCTGGGCTAGTACTCTGGATGCCCTGGGTCCCTAGCCCAGAACAGTCCCGGCAGGGCTGCTGTACAGGTGGAGGAGACCCTCCGTGGAAGGGCCGGTGGCAGTACAGCTGCACTGGAGGAGCTGCTGGGCGGCCCCATGTTCTGCTCCTCCCGTGTCTTTCCAGTACGCCGTACCAGCTATAAATATCTTGCTGATACAGCATACCAGACCATACCACCGTACTTGCATTTGTGAGCCTGGAGAGCCAGCTGGCCTGGTAGTCTTGAAGCCCTTTATCTCCAGTTCTGGCTAGTCTGCAGGGTAGGGCTGTCCCTGAACCACAAGCCCTGGTAGTCCCTTAGTGAAATTGACACGATCTTTGTTAGTTTCAAAGCTGTGCAGGGGAGCACTTCTAATGTTACAAACACCAGGTGTGGGTGTTTCTAAAACAAATTACCAAATTTTTCAAAATTTCTCATGTCATGGGATCTGTCTCACCCAAATTTCATTTTGTACTGATTATGTCAAAATGTCCTGCAAACTGGAAATTCTGAGTTTTGGCCAGCTGTAGAGAGAATGTTAGACTTCAAACTGATGCTAATTGGCAGACTCCCAAGGTAACAGCTACACTATGTTCACCAAAGTTATATGACCTAATCATCTCATATTTAGTCCTAGAGGAGAAAGAAAACCCCCTCTAAATAAAGCCAAAACCAACACTGCCTGTAGGATTCTTAAGAAAACCAGAATGCTACTGACTGTGTTCTGTGTTGACAGAATTAATGCAAGACTCTGTTCATCGATGATGGAACAAGAACAGGAGCAGCACACATAGGCCTCAAAGGCCAAATTGGTCTTAGCAGCTGTATAGGCCACTGCAGAAAGTACTGTTTTGAGACTAGGAAGTGAGCGTGTGATTACAATATTAATTGATTATACTAGTGGTCAGTTTTGATTATGAATTCTATATGCATTTGATAGTCCCTTTATAAGTATGTAAGAGTAACCACTGGAGCCAGTGCATACTTGTGGCACGGACATTTGTCTTCAGAACCGTAACCCAGGTCCATTTGACTAAGGCCAGGAAATAAAACTTCAGGTTCTTACCAACATTGTTGTGCAGCAGACTCTTATTAAAATACTTATGAGCACACATTTTAATCATATTTACAAATTGTACCCTGTACTCTGTGCCTATAGTAGGTAGAGAATGAGGAGTAAATATTTCATTTAAAGCCTCTCTGAGCAAAATAGAATAAAACCAAACATCGGGTAGAAGAGAAGAATGACCAGATATGTACTGCATCTATGGAGTATCTCAATATTATTGCTGTTAAGACGCTGAATCATTACATCTCTCAGTGAATGTGTGCATGAACGCCTCCTCAGGAAGGGTACATTGAATCAGTCCTTAAAAGCTTTTCTCCACACATTCAGAACAATAGACAAATATCATACTGACAAGGGAGACGATTCATTCAGACATGCTGTTTGGAACAGACCAAGAATTAGCCAAAATCCAACCAGAAAACAACTGTCTGAGGTAAAAATTAGTCTGAGTTATATACTGTGCATTTTTGTGCAGTTTTTTAAAACATGACCATGAGAGCAGGGAGATCCAGGTCATTCAATGAAAAATACCTGCTTATACAATAGGACCTGGATAGGGCGACCAGATGTCTCTATATGAAGGGCTTTGTCTTGTATGCAACTATATCCCTATTGGGGGGGGGGGAAGTGTCCCGATTTTTCACACTTGCTATCTGGATAGACTTTCACTGGTTTCTGCTGGTGTTTGAGGATCTTCACTAGAAACAGAATCCCATTAAAAACGTTGGGGATACTTTGGGGATGGTTTCTAAGGTTAGAGGGTGATCTGCTGGGGGTAGCTGTTAGTTCAGTCTTCACTACATAGGAAAACATTAATTTGGGTGTTTCATAGAACTGGAAGGGACCTCGAGAGGTCATCTAGTCCAGTCCCCTGCACTCATGACAGGACTAAGTATTATCTGGATCATCCTGGATAGGTGTTTGTCTAACCTGCTCTTAAAAATCTCCAGTGATGGAGATTCCGCAACCTCCTTAGGCAATTTATTCCAGTGCTTAACCACCCTGGCAGTCAGGAAGTTTTCCCTAATGTCCAACCTAAATGCCCTTGCTGAAATTTAAGCCCATTGCTTCTTGTCCTATCCTCAGAGATTAAGAAAAACAATTTTTCTCCCTCCTCCTTGTAACAACCTTTTATGTACTTGAAAACTGTTATCATGTCCCCTCTCAATCTTCTCTTTTCCAGATTAAACAAACCCAGTTTTTTTCAATCTTCTCTCAGAGGTCAAGTTTTCTAGACCTTTAATCATTTTTGTTGCTCTTCTTTGGACTTTCTCCAATTTGTCCACATCTTTCCTGAAATGCAGCACCCAGAACCGGACACAATACTGCAGTTGAGGCTTAATCAGCACAGAGTACAGCAGAAGAATTACTTCTCGTGTCTTGCTTACAACACTCCTGCTAATACAGCCCAGAATGATGTTTGCTTTTTTTGCAACAGTGTTACACTGTTGACTCATATTTCGCTTGTGGTCCACTATGACCCCCAGATCCCTTTCTGCAGTACTCCTTCCTGGGCAGTCATTTCCCATTTTGTATGTGTGCAGCTGATTGTTCCTTCCTAAGTGGAGTACTTTGCATTTGTCCTTATTGAATTTCATCCTATTTACTTCAGACCATTTCTCCAGTTTGCAACCCCTCCCAGCTTGGTATCATCTGCAAACTTTATAAGTGTACTCTCTAGGCCATTATCTAAATCATTGATGAAGATATTGAACAGAACCAAACGCAGAACCGATCCCTGCGGGACCCCCTCATTATGTCCTTTTAGCATGACTGTGAACCACTGATAACTACTCTCTGGGTATAGTTTTCCAACCAGTTATGCACTCACCTTATAGTAGCTCCACCTAGGTTGCATTTCCCTATTAGACCATGCTGTAGTAGACCAGGTTGTTGTAATGCAGTTTGAGTTTGGGCTAAAGTCATATCTAGGGTAAGTGACTAAAACTTCACTGACGTTACACCCACTTAAGGTCTGAACTTAACCCATCATATTTGTTTGACTTCAGAGTATAAAGTCAAATTTATGTGCCTCTATACAGCAATCTACCAGTCCCAGAAATCACAGTAAACCTTGATTGGTAATTCAGCATACTAACCATTAGAGCTCTCCAAGTTTCTGACTACTGTCCTTGCAACTAATCTATTCTGGATCCATCACAGTCTATGTATATGCTTTGTAAACACTTCCTCTTCCAAAAGGCTACAAGTATCATTTTCAAACTTTATGGAAGATTATCAAATGACTCAAACAGCTGAACTAGAGAGACTTAGGAAAGGATGGAAAATAGATGATGTAATATTAACATGGAAGTGACTGTCTTATTGTTAAAAAATATTTCCCTGAGTGCTGCACTATTAAAATATTTATGAAATTGGCTTAAAATGATATCCTGACACAATTCAGATGTGGTGATTTACATTTCTTTTCCTGAAGGGATTATAACTTATATATTGTTTTTATATTTTTTAAATAGGGAAAAAATTAATCTGTGAATTTACTGGAAGTTTTCATATTTGTAGTGGATTTAGGTGCCAAATAGGCTGAAGAACACATGACAGAAGCCAGCAGAGGCAGTATGGATTTCCCTACACTTCCCTGCCAATATGCCTAACCCTTGCCTAGAAGGACTAACTGGTGATGATGATATAGTTCAGCCTCCGTGCACGTTCGATCTTTGGCCCCTCAGCTGAGACTACTGACAAGGCTATTAGTTACAGTGTGATGTCAACATTTGTCCATCGCAATTTAGATCAAAACCACCAAATCCTCTTATACAGAACATCAAAGAGGCATCAACTGTTAATGGCTTTTTTTTCCACTGACAACCTGGCCTTGATTCAAGCCAGTGACCTAGAAATAAGAGCCTTGAAACCCAGGGGCTTTCTCCTGATTTACACCAGTGATACTAAAAAAAGAGTTTCCATGCGGTTCCCTCACTGCATAAAGGGAGCAACATAGTCCAAGAACTCTGTGGCAGTGTTAGAACTGCAGTTTAGGTGAACATTCCCTCCTGAGTCATGGGACTGGCCATGGTTCAGGGCATGCAGGGGTAGGACCAGGACCAGGAAAAGGACCAGAGGTTGTGGCCTGTGAACCAGATCCCAACCCCATGACTGTTCAAGAGACTGCATAACATGGCTGATGTAGTTGCCAGGCTACCAATAGCTATCAGGCCAATGCTGTATGTCCCTTCAAAAGGGAATCACAGAACACGGAGCCTTAACCATACATTTATTGCCTATGTTATGCAGTTTTCCCAGGGAAATATACCACTTAATGTTCTGTCTTCTGTCTGCCCCCAGACACAGCCCCTTCACTTTCTAGGCAGTTCCTTGGGAATGAGGCTGTTTTATGGAAGACCCTAATCTATGCAGAGAGGAGAAGACACTTCCTATATAGCTGCTTTTCCCCCACTGTGCTGTCCCAATATGAGACTCTATCAGCACTGTGCAGTGCTCTCTATCCTTGCCCACAAGTAGCAACTTTCCTGTCTGTTAAAAGAACAGGAGTACTTGTGGCACCTTAGAGACTAACAAATTTATTAGAGCATAAGCTGTTGATTGCTTACTTGTGTGGTGATTTATACATTGGTGAGGCCAGTATTTAAACACTGTTAAAGATCCAATGGTGCCTCTTGGTAAAATAAATGATAACCAAAGGCCTAGTGTGGCAAGGTGCTGAGTGCCCTTAATTCCTGCTGAAGTCAATGGGGGGCCCAGCTATACGCATGATTGCGCCCCAATTGAAGATAAGCCAAATGAAAGACTTTCCTCGCTTGGCTTCTTTCTTAGGAATCCATCTCACTTAAAACTTTCATGCCTATTTTAGTTACAATAATAAGTGTTACCTTTTTGAGCTACAGGAAAACATCCATTAGTTCCTGCAGCTGTAGCAGATCTAACATCCGCTTTCAAGTACCCAGTCCCTAGAAGAATGAAACTATTCTGTTTTCCCTCAGCCATTGGATTATGTGACACATCAGCTCACTGACACTCACAGACTGTTTTCACCCCAGGATACTTTTGTGGGTTTGAAATGGATTTGTTTTGGTTTATTTTCCTTTGAGCTTTAAACGTTATAAAGAAGGGGGCAGGTGGAAAAGTGGATGCTGATAGTGCTGGATGAGATTTGAGCACCTTTTATGATTGAAGGAATTTTCAGAAAGTGCTGAGTGTATTAAAACGGGGTTACATAGGCTGC
Organism: Malaclemys terrapin pileata; assembly: GCF_027887155.1. Lineage (NCBI taxonomy): Eukaryota > Metazoa > Chordata > Testudines > Emydidae > Malaclemys > Malaclemys terrapin. The sequence continues at coordinate 80,767,935 of NC_071512.1, forward strand.
CCCTTGACTCTTTCAGGCCCTCATCTCTGGAGACACTAATACTGCTTTTGCTGGCATCAATTACTAAATTTTCTTCCTTTCTCTCCTCACACCTTTTATCTCTTTGTATAGCAATTTAGCATCTCTTGGACTGACAAAAAATATGCAGATTTTTATAAGATTTTTTTTTAATTATGCATGCTGCAATCCCTGTACTATGTATTCTGATGTATCACTACAGTGTTTACTTTATTGCGGTGAATTGTGTAGACTCTCATTTCTAATTTAGATACATTGTAATACTTTCCCCTATTAAACTAGAGGTTAATCTGGGCCACAACATTTGAGCTGAGTTTGGGTCTGGATTTAGAAATCCCCAAAGCTTGGAGTTCAGATTTGGGGTACTCAGTCGGTCCTAGTAAAAACATAGTGGGGGAGATTGTGCCCTTAAGACACAGTCCTGCTTTGGGAGCACTGCAGAGCAGCTCCAACCCCCTGGGTGTGAGCTCTGAGCTACAGTGTGCGTCCAAAAGGAACAATACCTCCCAAGCTCTTAGTGCACATCATGCCAACCACAACTACTCAAAAATCCTGAGATTAGTTTATAACATGAGATTTTAAAAACAACATTTGATGTTCTTTTGATTAGGCTTCTGGGATTTGAGCCATTGGGGTCTCTCTCTCCATAGCCAGGAGGGATAAAAAATTTGTGTGTGTTTTGTTTGTTTTTTAATGAAAGCTGAGATCCTCACCTAGTCACATGATTCCAGGAGCTGAGGCTTTACGAAAAATGCTAAATAATGGGAGACTTCTGATAAAATCATGAGAGTTGGCAACACTGCAGGCCCCTCTGTCCCACCATGGCACCACCTGCTGTCATTGGAATACTGGGAATGACTGCCTGGACTACAGATGTGCCTCGTTTCTGTGTGGAGGAGCTGTGAAGAGGGTAAGGTCCTTTTCCCCCTCCTGGCTGGCTCACTCACAGGTCAAACACAACCTAGCCCATTATATGGTTACTATTCTTGGTGGGAGCTTCTTTTTTGTTTTGTGATCATCTCCTGAGCTTTTTCACAGTGGCCATTGTTTTTATGAGTTACTCTGAGCTGTTTTGTTCCTATGATTTGAAGTGAAATGTGCTAATGGAGATACAATGGGCGCAGTTCTCATTTACACTAAGGTCCCATTAGACCATTTCAGCAATGCACAGGGGCCCTAAACAAAATGTCATTTCTTTAGTACTATATAATCCCTGCCTTCTTTATGGTAGCTTGCCTTGCAAGGGGTACTAGCAGGGCGCAGTCCTTGAGCTCAGGAGAGCACAGACTTAATAATGTTTAGCCCTTGCACTGGTGGCACACCAATGGGAAGGAGGAAGGTATTTTGTACTCTCCCACCTTGTGCACCCTCAGAATACCAGACACAACCCACCCTTTTGAGTAGGAGTTTTGTGATTTATGAACACTTGCACTTGGGACTAGTATGCAACTGCCAGATTCCTTTCCACTTTTGTCCTAAGAAGCATTTGAACCTAAGAATATCATCTCACAACCGAATCTAACTCCCCAACAACTGACATCTTAATTGCAGGAAAACCCAGCCAGCAACCAGCCCTTTGTGACGGAAGCTCTGAGTGAGACCAATGCAAAAATTAGACATGGTGAGACAAGCATAGAGATGATCTAGTTTGAGAAAGAATCAAGGGAACAGATAGTAGGCATCACATTACCAGCATTGTGACATCAATCATGACTGCTGAAGACAGTGGAAAATTGTGTGACGGGTATGTTGGGGGAGGAGGGGAACTTGGTCAGTATAGAAGATCATTGGCCATGAGGTTAGTAGAATTGTTTATCATCAACAAAAAACTTATCTGGGCAATTTTGCTCTGGAAAATTGAGGATGTGCTTGATTACACTTTTCAGCTGGCACTAAAATGACAAGCTGTCTGAGATCAATGATCAGTGACATAAAACAGATGTTTGATTTCTGGAGCTAGAATCTGTGAAGCCAGATAATTGAAAAATACTGGCATACCACTATGGGACCTTTGTGAAAGTGCTCTTTATGAATTAACCTGAGATCATTGCAAAATCAAAAATCTCTCTCTCTTTCTCGCTCAAGAACACATCAGATCTGATCTGTAATGAAATGTAAAGCATGCCATTGTGAATAAGTAGATAAATAAAGTAAGGACAGTGCTGTACACTGATTCCCTATTGGAAATGCCAATGAGGAAGTGAGGGTACTCACAGACAGAAGGAAGCATGTGGACTATATTTGGTCAATAGAGAGTTGTTACATTTATTATTGATCGTTCTTGTTTATTTCAGAATCCTTGATTATTCCTTAGAGTTTATTGATTTCTAATCCATTTAAAGAAGGAAGATAGTAGGGATAAATTAGATGAGGATTGGTAACTCCACTTTGTGGGGTTAATTGAGAAACTCTTTCTTTATGTATTTTGTTTAACAGGACTCTTTTATCAAATTGTATAAGATAACATGTCTGCTTTGGAATTTTAAATAAAGTGAGCTACTCCACCTAAGGGCCTGATTCCTAAACCAGAATTTCTGGTTTTGTCATTTTTGAATGAATGGAACTCAACCTCTGTCTCTCGCTTCCCATTCACCTACAAAGTAATATTGTGACACTCATGGTTGCAGTAGTGAAACGCTTGAAATTGCAGTGATGATTGAGACGTATTACACAAAATCTCAGTTTACTGTGTTCTGCAGTTGTCTTGGCAACTCTTAAAATGTCAAAAATAAATCTCGGCCTTTTACAAGGTAATGCTAATTTATAACTGGTCTGCAGAGATCATTTAGACTAATTATTTCACAACTGTACAAATAGTTATAATCAGTTCAAGATAACTGCATCTAAGGTATTTTTAGCTACAGCCTCTAGATGTTACAGTTGGCAGTTTTAAGAAAATGTGGACATTGGCACCTAATCCATGACCTCCCTTGGAAGCCTGTTCCAAAGCTTAACTACCTATATAATTAGAAAGTTTTTCCTAATGTCTAACCTACATCTCCCTGGCTGCAGATTAAGCCCATTATTTCTTGCCCTACCTTCAGTGGACATGGAGAACAAGTGATCACTGTCCTCTTTATAACAACCCTTAACATACTGGAAGACTGTGATCTGGTCCCAACTTGGTCATCTTTTCTCAAGACTAAACATACCCAGTTTTTTTCAATCTTTCCTCAGAGGTCATGTTTTCTAAACCTTTTATCATTTTTATTGCTCTCCTCTGGCCTCGCTCCAATTTGTTCACATCCTTCCTAAACTGTCGTGCCCAGAATTGGACACAGTACCCCAGCTGGGGCCTCACCAGGGCTGAATAGTGCAGGACAATTACCTCTTGTGTCTTTACATACAAAATGCCTGTTAATACACCCCAGAATTATATTAGCTTTTTTTTTTTTTTTTTCTTTTTTGTAGCTGCATTACATTGATGGCTCATATTCAGTTTGTGGTGCACTATAACCCCCAGATCCTTTTCAGCAGTACTACCACCTAGAAAGTTATTCCGCACGTTGTAGTTGTGCATTTGACTTTTCCTTCCTAAGTGAAGTGCTTTTCACTTATTGAATTCAGACCAATTCTCCAATTTGTCAGGATCATTTTAAATTTTAAACCTGTCCTCCAAAGTGCTTGCAACCCCCTCCAGCTTGGTGTCATCTGCAACTTTTATAAGCATACTCTCTACTCCATTATCCAAATCATTAATGAAAATATTGACTAGTACCAGACCCAGGACTGACCCCGTGGGACCACCTTAGATATATAAGAACATAAACATAAGAACAGCCATACTGGGTCAGACCAAAGGTCCATCTAGCCCAGTATCCTGTCTTCTGACAGTGGCCAATGCCAGGTGCCCCAGAGGGGATGAACAAAACAGGTAATCATTCCCTGTCACCCATTCCCAGCTTCTGGCAAACAGAGGCTAGGAACTATCCCTGCCCATCCTGGCTAATAGCCATTGGTGGACCTATTCTCCATGAATGTATCTACTTCTTTTTTGAACCCTGTTATAGTCTTGGCCTTCACAATATCCTCCCAATACACCCTCCCAATTTGACAGCAAACCAGTGATAACTACTCTTTGAGTATGGTCTTTCAACCAGTTGTGCACCCACCTTATAGTAAATTCATCTAGAACACACTTCCCTAGTTTGCTTATGAGAATGTCATGTGAAACTATGTCAAAACCATTACTAAAATCAAGGTATATCATGTCTACTGCTTCTCTCCTATCCATTAGGTCAACAATCCTATCAAAGAAGGAAATTAGATTGGTTTGGTATGATTTGTTCTTGACAAATCCATGCTGACTGTTCCTTATAGCCCTAGTATCCTCTGGGAGCTTACAAATTGATTATTTAATAATTTGCTCCAGTATCTCTCTAGATTCTAAAGTTAGGCTGACCAGTCTATAATTCCCTGGGTCCTCTTTTTAAAGATAGGTACCATGTTCACCCTTCTCTAGTCCGCTGAGACCTCTCCTGTCCTCCAGGAGTTCTCAAAGATAATTTCTAATAACTACGAAATTGTTTCAGCTAGTTCCTTAAGTACCTTAGGATGAATTTCATCAGGCCATTTGACTTGAATACATCTAACTTCTCTAAATATTTTTTAACCTGTTCTTTCCCTATTTTGGCTTGTGTTCCTTCCCTCTGGTTGTCAGTATTAATTGTGTTGAGTATCTGGTCACCATTAACCACAGATTTTAGTGAAGAATGAAACAAAATAGGCATTAAGCACTTCAGCTTTCTTGATGTCATCAGTTATTAGCTCTCCTTCCTTGCTAAATAGAGGACCTACACTTTCCTATGTCTTTCTTTTGCTCCTAATGAATTTCAAGAACTTCTTCCTATTGCTTTTTATGCCCCTTGCCTGATGTAACTCATTTTGTGCCTTAGCCTTTCTGATTTTGTTCCTACATACGTATACTGATCTTTTGTATTCCTCCATATCAATTTGATCATGTTTCCACTTTTTGTGGGATTTTCAGGTCATTAAAGAGCTCCTGATGGAGCCATACTAGCCTCTTACTATTCAACTTATCTTTCCTTTGCATCAGAATAGTTTGAAGTTGTGTTTAATGTTGTCTCCTTGAGGAACTGCCAGCTCTCCCAAACTCCTTTATCCCTTAGATTTTCTTCCCATGAGACCTTACCGACCAGTTCTCTGAATTTATTAAAGTCTGCTTTTTTGAAATCCATTATCCTTATTCCGCTGCTCTCACGCCTTCCTATCCTTAGAATTATGAAATCTATCATTTCACGATCACTGTTACCCAAATTGCATTTCACCATCAGCTTCACTACCAATTCCTCCCTGTTGGTCAGAATCAAGTCTAAAATGGTTGTTCCCCAGCTACTCCACTTTCTGAAACAAAAAGTTGTCCCCAATACTTTCCAAGAACTTACTGGAGATTTTGTGTTTTGCCAAACGGATGCTCCCCAGGTTACGCAAACCCGACTAACACAAACCCGACTAACGCAAACCCGCACTTACAGAAAAAGTTCCGTAAGTTCTGTAAGCGGGGTTTCTTTTGGTTTGTTTTTTTGCGTAATTGTCGGGTATACGTCCACGTCCTTGCGTAAGTCGGAGAGCATCTGTATTATTCTCCCAACAGATGTCTGGGTAGTTAATGTCCCCCATTACTATCAAGTCCTGTGCTTTGGATATTTCTGTTAGGTGTTTTAGAAATAACTCATCCACCTCCTCTTCCTGATTTAGTGATCTTTAGTAAACATCACTCCTATTTTGTAACCCTCTTATTTTTATCCAGAGACTCTCAATTTGTCCATCTCCCACCTCCTTCTGGACCTCAGAACACGTATATATATCCTTTTTGTATAATACAATCCACCCTCCCTTTTCCCCTGCCTATCCTTTCTCAACAAGCTATACCCTCTATAGCAATATTCCAATCAAATCTCTGTGATGCCAATTAAATCATAATTTAGCTTAGGAAGAACTGGAAGTATTAGTACATGTTTGTTCCCGATACTCCTTGTATTTGTGTACAGAGATCTAAAATGCTGGTCAGATTCCCGCACTGATTTTTCTGGTTGTTCCTTTGATCCTATTGTACTTTCCCATGCCCCTTCCCCACCCTGCCAACATCTAATGCTCTGTTAATGTCAACTTTTTTATACTGACCTGTGGGCTTTTGTCACCGGTCCCCGTCGAATCCAGTTCAAAGCCTTCCTCATTAAGTTGGCAAGTTGGTACATGAAGATGCTCTTCCCCTTCTTGGTCAGGTGGACCCTGTCTCTTCTGGGAAGAGCATCACATGGTTGAAGAAGCTGAAGCCCTCCCAGTGATACCATCTGCACACCCATGCATTCATCTCCAGGATGCACGAGTTCCTGCCTGGATCCTTACCCTCAAGTGAGAGGATGGACGAGAACACAACCTGCTCCCCCCTGACTCCTTCACCCTACCTCCCAGATCCCTGTAGTCACTGCTGATCTGTTAAGAGTCAGACCTGGCAGTATCCTTAGAGCTCACATGGATGAGCAGCGTAGTGTTGTAATCAGAGGTGCTTATCAATATATCTACTAGATTGCATGTAACATCAGATCTACAAGAGTCTCTACTGAAAATAGATGTTAGTGAAGAACAAATTGAGAGAGTTGTGAGAAGTGCACTTGATTCTGATGGGGGACACAGGTTCTTCATCCCAGTCAAGAAATCTGAAATCAAAAGACAAAATTTAAGTCTGGCAAAAGAGAGGGCACCCACAGCAGCTATCACTCAAGAAATTCTTTTCCACAAACCCCTGTCCTTAGCCAGATGCAGAGATGATGTTTCAGTGGCAACTGTTCTTAGTCACCCAATAGGATCTACGTCTATGTCCCTCTTTCAGGCTGATGGAACCATGAGAAGAACAGAAAACGCTGAATTAGGATCTAAGCTGGAAGCTCAAGTTGAAAGAATCCATGTATTAAGAGCATGCAACAAAGAAACCACAGTGTACCTCAGAGATGCCATTGCTGTCATACAAAGATAGCTGGAGACAAATATCACACATTCGATGAATTGGCTGCTGAGCACTTGAGGCAGGTCCAAAAAGGATTTGACAAAGCTAATTCTGTAATCAAAGTCTTTGACAGATCTGACAAGAGATACTCTGTGAAAACTGCAGAAAGACGACATCAGACAGGATCTAAAGTTAGATTCCAGAAATACAGGTGATTGGCGCATGCCCTATATCTCCATGGAAAAAGTTTCTAAACATGGCATTCAACAATCAGTCACTTGTAAAATTCCTCTGTGAATATAAGATTCAGAATGCACCTGAGAATGTAGGAGCACACACAGCACAAACATGACTTCTTGCTGAAGGCTTTTGCAAGGTGAAGTAGCAAAGTCCATCACCAGCATAGGTGTTGAAGAAGCACAAGACTTGTATAGACTCAAGCGGAAGTGGACATAAGTATGTTTCTGCATGTTCCCATATAGCTTTTGAGTCTCTTGGTGCAAAGGAACAGTAGTAATTAGGTCACTTGATTCAGATGTTTTAATCCTTGCTGTTCACTGCTTTCCAAAACTGGAACACATAGATGATATGTGGATTGAAACAGGCACCATTACCAGCACAATTGACAAGTGTTGCTTCATACCTGTGCATGCAATTTGTGGTGCACTCACTCCTGACTTCTGCAGCATACGTCCTGCTGAACAAGCATTAACAGGATATGACCTTGTGTCATCCCTATTTAGAATTGGAGGAGGGAATCTGTTTAGTGTTGTCAAAATAAAGGGAGCTTACCACTTCAGAGATCTTGCCAAATTGGGAGAGAATCACAGACAAGCTTCAATTTCTGCAGCAAGGAAGCTGGTAGGCACGTTGTGTGACCAAAGTGAGAAAGAAAAAGAGATCCTCAAAGACCTGAATTCTTGCACCTCAATCTAGTTTAAAAAGGGACAAGTCACTGGTCAAACTCCCACTACGTGAGGACAGTTTTGAAGAGCATGTCAAAAGAGCATCTTGGCAAACAAAGCCTTGGATGTCTTTGCACATAAGTAAATCCAATATTGGATCACCATTGCAACACTGATGGAAAAATGTGGATGATGAACTATTTCCTGTATTTTTCAAGGGCCCAATGGCATCTGACCCTGTATCAGAAGGTGTCACTGCACAATCAGCTATGTCTGTAGTCAGAACAATCTTCCCAGCACAGAACTATGTACATGCTAAGGCAATGAAGACTCTGGTAACTCACGCACTCTGGGCAGGGGTCATAATGATGAACAAGATGATGATTACAGTGTTGACTAGACATTTCACCAGTACTATTACATTTCGATGATACCTCTACACATTTATTTGATTTTTGTCTTATCTTTTTGATTGTTTTGATGCTTTGAGGTCACAAAGAAATCCAATTTTATGTCTTGAAATATTCATAATCATTAAACTAACAGAAACTAATGCAAATATTTAAAGTGGTTATTTTTAATGTATTTAGATTTATCCCTGTTTCTATGGTAACAGCATTCTATGGTAATACTTGACAGCTTCACATCATACTCCCCAAAAATTAGACATAATAAGCTTTCAGATGATGTGCATGTGTGGAGGGGTACATTAAGTCAACCAAATTGGTGGTGTCGGCCACTTGCCTATGCAGAGAAAAACAGATGAAATTTGTTGGGTAGCTCTGAAAAGAGATTTTTCCTTGGAATGTTTAACAGGTTGTATGCCAGTTTCCTCCGACTTTTTTCCCACTATTTCACAAATTTGGCTTCCTTGGGCCATGGGGCTGCACCAGACAAGAACTCTGATATTCCTGACCAGTTTTCAGTAGAAAATCCTTTTCAAATTCATTTCATACTTCCTCAACTATCCCACTGAACTGCACAACATGAAATTGACATGCTTAGGTTATAAAGATCATTAAACCATAGGAAGGGATCTTGTAATCATTTTAATTCCACTTCAGGAGCAGGACAAATCATCTGAAAACATGTAAGGAAATACATCCAGTTTTTTTAATGTATATTTTAATTGTTAAACATCTTTCCTACAATAACTAAGATTCTCTTGTAAAGGCAAGCAATTCTTTGTCATCCAATAACAAACTCATTTTGCAAGAAAATTTCTAAATTGGTTTCCTCCATTTCTGTGACAAAAGCATGACAATGTGTCAGCATACTTTATGTAAGACAAACCATTGAAATATAACAACTAAGGGTTTTGTTCATGATGGAAGAGATTAGGCCGTTTTGTATGTCATGCAATCTTATAGCAAAGCTAAAACATCTGATAACCATAAATGCCATTATTGTGAGTACACTCCAATGACATGAACACTTCTTAAAATTAGAAAAGTGATCCAATAAATTTAACAAAATACAGAGAAAAAAAGAAGGGATGTTTTTTTGCCTCATCATTATTGGAATGGTCTAAGCTGCAGAGCCCTCAGACTTTCTACTCCAAGGTGGTTGCTTTGAAGGCAGTGCTTGCATGAATTAGGGTGGATTTAAAAAGTGATTTCCCTTGTGGAGCACAGGTAAAAATTATACTGTTTCATAGGGGAAAGGAGTGATGTAATTGCATATAAATAATGTCACTAGGGATTTAAATTTATTTTGATTTTTATGGGCTGTGATTGTCTTCATACTGTATAAAAAGAAGAATTGCAGTTTGCGCATGCCCACTAGTGTAGCTAGAGCTTGAATAAATTCCTTGAAGATTTTGTTCATACTGGGTATGCTCTAACCTGGGGAAGAGCAGGACTTTCCCTGTAACTGTAGTTCTGGGCTGTTGCAGATTTGTGTGAGGGCTGGGTCCATGTACCAGAACTGAGAACAGGGAGCCTGTTTCTACTGTGCTTTTAGTGATCCACCAGCTCAACCCAGACAGCATGGTGGAGGAAGCTGCCTGATTTGAATACAGGTGGCAAGAGGAGTAGATTGGATCAAAAAGCCTAGGGGAGCAGAGAGAGAGGCATAATGGGACTAGGAGAAGGGGTTGGGGCAGACTGGGATGGGGAGAGGGATAGCTCAGTGGTTTGAGCATTGTCCTGCTAAACCCAAAGTTGTTAGTTCAATCCTTGAGAGGGCCATTTAGGGAGCTGGGGTAAAAATCTGTCTGGGGATTGGTCTTGCTTTGAGCAGTGAGTTGGACTAGATAACCTCCTGAGGTCCTTTCCAACCCTAATATTCTATGCTGGGGGAGTGACTGAAGGTTGGGCCTTGGGGAGACTGATCAAATGAAGAGCCAGGAAGGGGGAGACTGGGAACAAGAAGCTAGAAGGGGCATTTGGGAACATCTGGGCAAGGACATTGAGACTGGGAAAACCCTGATTCATCCCCACAGCAAGTCCATCCTGTACATGGAATGAAGCAGGAGCCTTATAGGGAAAAAATAGTATATGATCACTTAATTAATGCATATGCCCAAAGGAGGTGAATTAAGACAGCACAGGTTCCTAACATCTGAGTCATTGACTTTACAACCTTCATAATGTTACTTTAATATGGAGATGTTTTTCTGTGTGTAATATAAATATAGATTATATATACAAATAGTTACTCATACTCATCTGGTGTTCAACTGTTTGGACTATTTTTAGGGCAACATCTGAAGATTAAACAAACCATGATTTTATAGTTCATTGTATTAAAAATTCTTCTCCCAGCAATTCTGGTCTGATGGATCTCATGTTTAATCTGGGGAGGAAAACTCCCATGTCTGCTGTCCATCTTTTCTCTAGACTTTGTTACTAGGGATTTTCAGTTGGTTGGATTTGGATTTGTTTTTGTTTTTTAATTACCATCCACTTTCTGAGAATATTCAGTGCCATCAGATATGCTTTCTCTGGATTGAACCCACATTGGAGCTACTTAAGGACCCAGTCCTTTAACCCTCTTGAACAATACTCACTCTTACACATAATCCAGTTGAAGTCAGTTTTTTTCAGGATCTAGCCCATGTCTACACTGCTGTTACCCATGCTATGAAAATAGGCTATTAAAAATACCATGCTATGTTGATACTACAGCTGTAAAGGATTTTAAAAATGTAATTATACTACAACCTTAAAAATACCAGTGTTGAAGAGCTACACAGCCAATGTATTTTGGTCTACTAGCTCCATGTTTTCAGCTGTCTGCTGTTTTGAGAGGATGTCTACTTAAAGAATCCACTTAGGAGTTTCTGAATAGAAACTTGTTTTGCTGCAGTCCTACATGCCTGATCTATAATTCTTAATTTAGAAGTGAATTGCCTATGATACAAAAATGAGTCATGCTAGGAGATACTTTTGACTTTCTCTCTTTGGATTCTGAGCGAGAAATTGCTGACCCATAAAGATGCCAAGCTCCAAGGGTGCTGGGTTGGTTGTGGGTTTTTTTTCCACTGTACAAAGAACTAATGAGCATTGAAAGATTTTGATCTCAACATATTTATTCCAAAAAGGAAGGTGGGAGATGCTGTAACTTCCATTTTAATTAGTATACAAATACTGAACTTGAACGTCACACTAGAGTTTTGATGAGCTTTGTCAACAGATATCATTAGCAGTAGATTACTAACTTCAGTGATCTGTAGCAGTTGTTTTCTGATGGTTCCATATAATATGTACACAGTGTGGTAAAACAAACTCTTAGGCTGTTTAAAAATCACATTGAAATGTGGAGTGACTTACTTTAAAGAGCCAAGTAATTGTCTGTTAGTCAAATGTTTGAAACAACTGGCTGTGTGGCCTTGGCCAAGTTACTTAATATCTTTTGTGCTTTGCTTTCCCTGTGTGTAAAATGAGGCTAATACTTATTCACCTTGCCATTTACTTTGAGATTTTAGGAAGAAAAGTGCAAATTATTTCATCATTATTTTGCTATGATTCATACCTGGGACTATGAAAATGGAGCTTACCCAGCCACTTTGTTTCCATTTGGCATCATTTCTAAGACCATAGACTGTAGATTTTCTGTGATTTTTTTCCTCTTCTGTGATATAGCTTAAAATATAGTCAATTGTTATTAAAAATATTTAAAAGATCAACTAACCAAAGTTAACCAAATTTATTGCCTAAAGACAAACAGTTCAATACAAAAAGCAGACATACATAGCCTCCTTCCGGGAAGCGATTCACAGTATGCTGACCTTACACAGAAAGTGTGCTTCAAAGATACACCCTCAAAACCACTTCTATTTATATTGTGTTGTTTACAAGCTAAAAGACCCCTATACGTCACTTAAAGTTTAAATTTAACCCACTACTTTGCCAGCTTTGTCTTTGGTATCTCCGTATGCTTTCCTGTATCTTGTTTTGAATACTACGTTCCAAGTGTTGATGAGCCATGAAAGTACTCCCTAACTGAACTTGGTATACAGTATTCATTCATCTTTGCTTTGACAGGTTTCCTATTTTCTAGTGCCAAAGCTGACTTCAACTTTGCAAAGTGTTGTGGGATATTTGACGTATGAACAGAATTGTGGGTAAACCATAATACATTCAGTTAACATAACTTCCCAACACCCCCATATATAATGTGTGGTATTAATACTATAGGCATAATATCTATTTTGGTGTATACTACATTTAACACAAGTATTGGCTAACAGTGATCTGGGAGTAATTTTTGACTATGTTTATGTGTAAAAACTTGCATCAGAATGGAGTTGGAAATACAGTGTTAGCCACTGACATCAACTCCAGGTCAGATAGTGGGTGGCTGAGTCTTTGCCAAATCTGGACACAGTACCTCAGTTTCCTTGCTATTGCCAGGATGTAATTTGGCAGAAGCAAACTGAGAACTTCTGTTGGTGACTGCAGTGGGAATGCTTCAAAGTCAGAGGAGATTAAACTCTTGTAACTTACAAGATAGCACTGAAAAAGCTATTTATTCCACCAAAACCTGGAAGTGCAGTATTAGTTTTGCCATGAGAGGAGGTGGAAATGGTCATCAAGAAAGGTTTTTTAGGAGTAAGGAATTAAGGTTTTTTGGAGTTAACTATCCCTTCCATTGATTCAGAAATGGCTTTTTTTTCTCAAACTCTTCCATAAAGGATAGGCCTAGGAGATCTCAATTTTCTAGGTTTGGGAGCCTCACAGTGGATAATTGTCAGGTGTCCATGCTTATTCCTCTAATAGTATCAGCGACCTTTAATACTACCATGAGTTTTGTTAGCTGGTTGGCAGAGCCAGGCTGAGGTGGACAGCCTCACTCTAGATTGGTTGGGTGTTTTTTTCTCTTTTTGCCAAGGTGTGTTTTTAGGCAAACATTTATTTGCCCCAAGGGATTTCTTGTGTGAGTTTTTGCAAGACTCTCCATTTTCAACCCCTCTGTTCATGTATGGGAAGCCACTGGGGAAGATTGCAAGATAGGTTGGTGTCATAACTAAAAGGGAAGGGTAACAGCCCTCCTGTGTACAATACTATAATCCCTCCTGGCCAGAGACACCAAAATCCTTTTACCTGTAAAGGGTTAAGCAGCTCAGGTAACCTGGCTGACACCTGACCCAAAGGACCAATAAGGGGACAAGATACTTTCAACTCTTGGTGGAGGGAAGGCTTTTGTTTGTGCTCTTTGTTTTGGGGGTTGTTCGCTCTTGGGACTAAGAGAGACCAGACATCAATCCATGCTCTCCAAATCTTTCTGAACAAGTCTCTCATATTTCAAACTTGTAAGTAACAGCCAGGCAATGCGTGTTAGTTCTATCTTTGTTTTCTCAACTTGTAAATGTTCCTTTTGCTAGAGTGTTTATCTCTGTTTGCTGTAACTTTGAACCTAAGGCTAGAGGGGGTTCCTCTGGGCTCTTTAAGTTTGATTACCCTGTAAAGTTATTTTCCATCCTGATTTTACAGAGATGATTTTTATCTTTCTTTCTTTCTTTCTTTCTTTAATTAAAAGCCTTCTTTTTAAGAACCTGATTGATTTTTCCTCGTTTTAAGATCCAAGGGGATTGATCTGGACTCACCAGGAATTGGTGGGGGGAAAGAGAAAGGGGGGGGGAATGATTAATTCCTCCTTGTTTTAAGATCCAAGGGGTTTTGGATCAGTGTTCACCAGGGAATTGGTGGAGGAGTCTCTCAAGGCTACTCAGGGAAGGGAGTTAGCACATTGGGAATGGTGGCAGCAAAAGCAGATCTAAGCTGGTAGAGAAGCTTAGAGGTTTTCATGCAGGTCTCTACATCTGTACCCTAAAGTTCAGAGTGGGAAGGAACCTTGACAGTTGGGCTGCAAAGTCATGACTATGTGGATGACCACTATTGCTGACTTGGTTTCGTCAGACCTGAATGGTGCCGTGGCTGTGGCTTTCAGATGCCCATCTGAGATTGGGATTTGAATGACATTCAGATAAAATGGATATGGTGCTAGAGGAATGGAAGAAGGATTTTGAGAGTACTCCTGCAGTTTCTTCCCTCATGTTTGGAGGAGATTGCCTGCTATTATCCCAAGAGAATCACAATGTTAGGAGTATTCTTAGACCCACTGCCACTTCTGGAACCTCAGCTGGCATAAATGGCTGACAGCACTTCTATTTTCATCTATGCCAAGCTAAATATTTACAAGCCGTTTGTTCTGTTGCTTTCCATAGCAGCAGGTTCCTCTAAACTCATAAGGATTTCTTTGCATAAGATAATGTTGACCTTGTCAGTATTATTTTCACAGAAACCTGCTTCACTCTGTCCAATCCCTCTCCCAGTTTGGTTCAGGCATTGGTGGAGAGCCACTGACAGCATGGCTCCAAATGGAACCATTCCTGTCATGGGAAAGAGGGTCTGGGGAAGTAGCACAGTTGCCTTGGCATTCTTTGTTTGCTTTGAAATGCATGGGATTTCCCCAGGGATTTCTGATCTTCTATTGGCTAGGAGATTGCATCCCTACTCCCTGATGGGAAGATTTGTAGGAAGATCCACTGATTGAGATCGCTGTTGTTCTCTGTTTCTCGGGGCTTTCCTGTGGAGGTTATGATTTGACCACGTGAATACAAATTCTCTATCAGATCCAAAGACTCTTAACTATGTGTGTGTTTTCGGTACAATGAATATCCCAGAAAAAAAGCTTATTTCCAAACAATTCTATCCACTGTAGGAATGGGTATTTCCAATTCTTCTCTGGGTTACAAACTGTTCTAGCAAGGATGAGATAAAGAACAAATAAAGATTAAAATCACCAAGTTCTTTCTGGATCCTTTCCAGGCTCTTCCTTTGTCAATTGCAAGGGGGCTGCAGATCCCCACTGTGAGATGAAAATTCACCATGCCTCTCTCTAGGCGGTCCATTGCCAATGCACTCTTAAAATTCTCACATTGCAGTTCCCTTCTTGCATCTTCTCCCCCTCCCTACCCATTGGCTTATCACTTTCCTAGTATTTCCCGACCGTCTTTTTCTCTTCCCCTTGGTATTTTCTTGAGTGTTTGGCTAGTTTTCTCATAATTCCTGGGATGGCACATGCTACACCATCACTTAAATAAAGCCTCGCAGTATCTCAGTATCAGGTATAGAATTTCCTCTGCATGGTTTGTATTAATAGTGTATGTTAATCTTTTCAACAACTTTTTACTCAGCTTTATGGTGGTTTTTTGCTATTGAAGCGGCTTTATGAATGGGTGTTGCCAGGTCTTAGTAACAATTGCAAGTATGTTGGCTTCACTGCAACACCTTTCTCAGTCTGAATCACAGGAACCTTGTGGTCTGGAACCTTTGCTTCATCTCACAGTTCACTGCTCTTTTCTCTGCTTTCTCATTCCTTACTGGGTATATTCCTTTGTTGTTGGCTCTAAATGAATGTCTTAAGGAATCTAAGTGCTGCTTGGCTATTTTGCCTTTGTGATACATGCCACATTTAGTATACAGGCTTGAACTCAATTGCTGTTCTCTCTCTCTCTCTCTCTGTTTCTAGATGTTGTTCCTGCAAGACAGAAAAATATGTTACCCTACAGTCTGAACTCAGAACTATGTAACTGTATGCTAATTACTTTTCCAGTTTGCTAATAGAAAATTTAAAGGGATAGAATCCATTTAATAAGTCATATGTATTGTGCTCATTTTAAAGGCCTTTCCAGACTTTTAGTCATAATAAAACCAAGAGTTAGAAGATACTGCATTTCATACTAATTTCTTTAATAGACAAAAATGTATGTAACTAGAGTTAAAAACAAAAACAAAAAAACAAGAAACCTGGCTTGGTTATTTCAATTCTGTTCCTTTCACATTCTACACAGAACTGAAAAGTCTTAAAAAAACGGGAGTCCATCTTCTTTTTAATTTAGCCAGTTAATTTAGCCATCAAAAACATGCTGTAATTCCTTCCATTTCTTGGATTTCCTAAATCCATATTTGATAGCTTGGCAATTCTTTCTTTTACCAGAGCAGTGTTATCTACTTTTTGGCTGCCACTGATAGAATTCTAAATAAACATTTTGCTACATTACATTCCAACAATTTAGGTATGTAGCCTACCACCATATATTGTGATGTACAGGGAAAATAAATCTCCTAAGAGGGCTCAGTTGCAGTGTGGATCTGTTGCCAAAAATCTCACATTGTGGGACTGAACCAGAAAATATGTACAGGTCTCATCCTACTCCCAGTGAAATCAATGGTAAAACTCCCCTTGATTTCCATGGGAGAAAAATCAGACCCTAACTCTGAATCATGGCCTAAACAATGTTATGCCCTACATTAATGGGGGAAAATCCTATCCTATTATATCAAGGTCTTGGAAAAATTCTGACCATTGCTGTCTATAGAATTTCCTTTCTAGAAAGAGAATCAGCTGTATGAACCATCTTCTATGCCTCAGACCAGTTCACATCATCTATAAGCCATTCCTGCTCTGTGCTTTGAAAAGTGGAGTTTAGCAGTGTGTCAGTGAACAAGCTGGTTCATGAAAGGAGAGAACTGCTAGAAAAAGAAAAAGCTGAAACAGCCTGCAGCCCTGGAAGAAAGGCAAAAGCAATATTGAGAGAACTAATTTTAGATCCCAGTAACCGCAGGATTTGCTTGAGAGATAAGATAAATCAGTGATACACTGAGGTCAAGGAGAAATGGCAAGAGATACTGAAAAACTGGAATTGGAAAAAAATCATCTTAGGAAGTGCAACTCAAATTTCACTGTCCATTGCCAAGGCAAGTTGACAAATTTGGAGCTCAAGCACAGTTTTTATTGCTCAAAAATATACAGACCACTATATATAGTTCTGGAGATAAACACACGTAACTGGATAGCTTTAAACATAGGGGATTTTGTCAAAATGCATGGAAGGCTGTTATTGATTGACTTTTAGTACAGTATAGTGATTAATACATGATTTGCAGTATATTTGAAAAATAAGGCACTGGACAAGGAGTTGGGAGACCTGGCTTCTGTTTTCAGCTCTGCTACTGGCTTGCTGTGAGAACTTGGGCAAGTCATTTGATTTCTCTGTACCTCAGTGTCACCATCTGTAAAATGAGAGTAACAGTGCTTACGCACTTCTGTTTTGGGAGCTGTGGGTGAAAAGTGCTGTGTAGATGTGTTATTTTTCAGTGACATTAATTTAACAATAAATTGACAAATCACGTTAGATACCTTAAAAATACAAAAGGTGGTTGGCTGCCAGCACAGGTGAGGAACATCAGGGGAAGTGAGAAACTACCTCACAGCCTCACCTGAGTATGGACACAGCTAAATCCTACCCTGTGATGTGGGAGTGCACTGGTTGAAATGGGGGCCAAAAAAGAGGGTGCAAGGAAACCCTTCTCCTGTTCCCCATAGCCACCCCTGAAGCTAGCTATGCAAATTGTGGGGACACTGGTATGTGTGATGAATGGTGCACCACACTCCCATGAGGGCATAGTCAAAATCATCAGCCCGTGGGTACGCTGTGCGTACAGTAAGCCTTAGGCATGCTGCTCCTTTGTCAGCACAACTATGAAGTGAGTTCCACCATGTAGTTACTCTGTCCCATCTTGCCTTGTGCTGGCAGGATGGCTCCCATATGCACCAAAAGACCGGCACTGCTCTACTTCATGTCGGTGTGAAGGGCAGGATTGATCCAGAATTCAACCTTCCCCCAAGGTTTTCTCCATCACTTTCTTACATCTGATGTTAAAGAGTTAACATGTCACATTGTTTAAAAACTCTCGTTATATAGCATCCAGTTTAAGTGGTTCATAGACTTTTGCTGATTCTTGGAAGTTCCAAATGAAAGATCTAATGTACCTGTTTTAGCTCAGCTTAATGCAAATACACAAAAACTAATTGCTTGATTGGTTACACTGTAGTTGTTGGAGCTCATTCAAGTGGGGTTTTAAATCGAAATGCTAACAGAACCTTCACTACAGATCTGGTGAGGCCACCACTATAATACTCTAATGAACAGGTATTCCCACTTTAACAAACACATACATAGCCATGTTCAGCTGCTGATTTTTTTATGAAAGAAATGTGGGTAGGAATACAATATGTTGTTGACTTTTCTTCCTTTCCTTTCAAAAACTGAATAAATAGGAAATATCATGGTAGCCAGTGGGACAATATACATTTTGGATGTTTCCAGATGTTGAAATAGGAATATATGTGTGTGAAGTTAAATGCTTAAAACTTTAAGATAACTTTTCTAGATCCACCTTTATTCTCTGGAATTGTAGCCCTTGTTAGTGCAGAAAAATCTTTAATGTCCTCACCCAAATAAAACTGCTGAAGTCAATGGGAATTTTGCCCAAGTTAGCACTGTGGGAGCTGGTCATTTGGCTTTGTACTACTCTTTCTGTAATGTATATAGTGCACTGTCTTGTATTATTCAATTCTATACCAGGCATGTTTTGGAAGGCAGGTTGACGCTATGTAAGATAACACTATATAATATATTGTTACTGAGGCAGGGTAGGAACATTGGAAAAGAAATGAAAAAGACAAGGCAGAAAAGGGTGTCCTCTTTCTTCTGGCATTATAGAGCTTCCAATTTACATCTGTTCTTCATACATTTTCCAGAGGGAGTTTTCTTAGATCCTGGTTTAATTACATTTGAGATGCAAAACCTCCAGCAAACTCATTTTTCTCTATATATCATTTCATCCTCTTTTTTCCCCATTCCCCACATTTTATTTGAGCCTATATCTTTCTGCCAGGACTTTGCTGCTGAACCCCAGCAGGAATCTAAGCAGATGCTAACCATTTAGCTTTATTAAATACATTCATCAGTTTTATGTCTCCCCTCCCCTTCATTTTTAGCCTGAGGGCACCACTGCTAATCCGTTTGGGTAACATACAAACAGCAGATTGGGGTAAGGACTGAAAAATTCTGGTGTCATTGATTTGCTCCAAAAACAAAATGAAACAAAACCTCCCCTCTTTATTAAATTGGTCATACTTAGAAAGAAGGATTCACTGTATAATGAAAAGGAGACTTGGCAATGTCTCTTTATTAAATGAGTAAATATAAGGTGACAAGGCTGTAGGTAAGTGAGGCTGTCATGGAGCAGGACAGCGGAGTTTAGCCCAGGGCTTCAGTCAGTGGGCGCTGGAGCAGGACCATGACAAGAAAGGGAAGTGGACTGCTGTTATCCGGGCTACATTCCGCTCCCAGGGACGTAGATGTAAATCAGAGGGGCTCTTAATTACTTCATTGGCCTTACTCTCATTTACCTTGGTGTAGAGCTAAATCTGGCTACCTGAGAGCTTTTGGGAGAAGGAGGGCAAGGGAAGGAGCCGACCAGAAAGGAAGTGTCTGGGGGAGAAAAAGCAGATCAGCAAGAAGGAAGGCGGGAGCAGGGACAGAGAAGATGCTTTAAGAGGCCACCTCTGGACAGATGCGTTCGGGAAAGGATCACAAAGGCTGCGCGACTCTCCTGGCCCTTCAAGAGGCGCAGGGCTCCCAGGAGAGCCGATGCAGCAGGCGGCTGCTAGAAGTTGCAGACAGTGCTGCGGCCGAGAGAGGAGACGGCGGCAGCTCCCTCCCCAGACAGGAGCCCCGAGACCGCGTGCGCCCCGCCTCGGGTCAGGCGCGCGCTCTGCGGGGCTCTGCGCGGCTCGGCCGAGGCGGGTTTGATGATGTAATCGCAAATCAGGGAGCGGTGAAATTTAACACCGAGCGCGGGCGGGGAGGGTTTGCCTTGGGTCGGCTGGCGGCTGTGCTCCCCAGCCAGAGGCAGGCTGCGCTCAACGCTGCACGCCTGTGCATCGCCACTAGACACCTCGGCCAAGTGCTTTGCAAAGGCTCTGGTAACCTGGGCACCGTTTCTTCACCCCAGCCAAGGATTTCTCCTGCACGTCCCCTCCTGGCCCGCCCCATCCCCGCCGCGGATCGCCGAGTCCAATGCAGGGCTCCGCGGTACTTGCAAAGGCTCCTGTCTGTGAATCACGTGTGAAGCCGAGCGCTCCGCTCTTGTTTATACTGATGCCAGCCTCTCCCTAACTCCTCCGAGAGTGAGACCCCCAAGTCACGCCCCTTCACCATGCGGGGGACGCACTAGGGCTTGCTAAGAGCTCGGAAGGGACCTCTGCTCTGGGGTTGATTTCATGGACAGTACCTGAACCTTGAGCGGTTTGGAGCTGGCTTCTGTTTTCGGTTAGATCTTCGCTGCTCGGACAAATGCAGACAAATGCATTTAGGAGCAAAAAGGACAAGGACTGGAAGCATCTCTCCCACAGCAAAAACGTAAGTAAGAGCCCAGCAGTCAAGGGTATGTGTGTGTTGTGGGGGTGGGAGTGAGGATTGCAGTTCGCTGCATACACAGCGCTCGTCTTGTCAGTGTCTGTGAGCATTGCAGGCAGTTTATTTTGGAGCTACGCGTTCCCCTTGTCTTTGCAATTTGTAAAATGCCCTGTTTAAAAGGCCTTCTGCCAGCGGGTCTACAGACGGTTTATGTTAAAGCAATCAAACCGCGCAGAAAGAAAAGTTTATTGGCAAGTTTCCCACTGCCGGCTAAAACAGGCTTCGCGGATTTAGCGACTTCCAGGTCTCCCGCTTCCGAAATGAGTTACGGGATTCACTTATCTTCAAAAACCAACAAAAAACAAACCCCGAACTGCCAACTCATGGGCTTGTGAGTTCTCCCCTGGACGGGGGGGAATTCTGCGCTCCAGGCGTTCTCCCGGGTGGGAGACTGATGAACGGTGCTAGCGTGTCTCTGTTTAGCCTAGTAATGAGAGCACCTTTAAATCGAGGGTAGCAGTTGATGGAGTTTCCCGAGTTATGAATCGAGGGGGTTGGGGCAAGGGGTCGATAAAGAGATGACTGAGTGTGTGTGTTTGTCCGCAGCTTTCTGAGGACACAACAATAGTACAGGAGCTGCTGCTGGGCTAAACCTCCCTGCTGTGAGCCCGGCAGGGGCTGACAGGCTTTGGCTCTGGGGCCGGGGGAGACCGCTCTGGCTGATTGTGTTGTCACTGGGGAACTGCTGCTGATGGAGAGAGGGCAATAATGTGAGGAAACTAAGGGGAAGTGGTATTTCGACTTCCTCCCGGCTAGGGCAGACCCTGGCGTTATTTTTAGAATCGAGGATATGCTCAAGTGGCTTTTTTTCTACGCACTTGTAGGGGGAGCTGCTAGTCCTTAGCTGCAGCCCCCCTCGCCTGTTCAGCCGAAGATTGATTACTCGGGCTAGTGGCTATTTAAAGAGTCTGCAGAAATGAATCATTTCGTAATAGCGATTGTGAAGTCTGCAGCCTCCTAGCGAAGAGCCGGGGGGCGGAAAGTTCCCAGATCAGCAGTTCGCCGCCGCGAGAGGGGAATTGCAAAGACGCCCTCGAATATTTTTATGGACTTGTATGTGCGGGGAGGGAGGGCAGCCCAAATAAGAGGCGCCCCCCCATCTTTACGTGCAAATTATGCCAGAGACCCAGGTGGCAAAAAATAGGTACAAGTACTTTCTTCGTGACAGTCTCTCCGAAGAAAGGGCAGGAGGAGACGGGGCGAGAGGGGGTTAGGCGTTGGGGGCGGAGGTTTTGGGGGGCAGATGCCTGGCTGGGAAGTGTGCGTTATAAACACACCTGTGAGTTGTTTAAACACGTAAGGAGGGGTTGAGATCAAGGCAATGAATCCGATCTGATCACTCCGTCCGGGCGCAGTTTGACTTCGCTCCGTTTCTCCTTCGCAACGGATCCGCGTCCCAGCGAGCCTCCCGCGCGTTCATTTCGTATAGAAACGTCTGTTGGTCTCGTTTCTATAAACAAACACTCCGGCTTGCCTGGTGGTCTCTGGCTCGGTGAGCCGCACGGGCACTGCAATGCGTGTGTGTGTGAGGGGGGTGTTGAGATTTGCACTTTAAAAAGCCCGAAACCCCCGTTTCACAGCCCGGCGATGGAACGTAGGCTCCGTGTTTGACACGCTCACTCTCGAGGAGCCAGTTCGCTTTGCTTAGGTACGTGTAGCTCAAGTGTGCACCGACTGGGGCAGACGCAACATCGGTGAGCCCTGCCTGGAAATGCCCCACTCCCCGGAGACCCTGTCACCAAGGGGTCCAGGCTCCCTCTCACATTCCCGGACCGGCGAGCTAGACAGGCAGGGGGCTGGGACGGGTTTGATAGTGGGGTGCTGCCGATGGAAATTACTTCCGCACCCCCAGCTCCAGATCCGGCGCACACCGGGTGCTGTTCACATTGTGCGTGCGAGGCTACACCCCCCGTGTCCGCTAGGAGCCCTCTGTGCTGCCGGGCAACGCTGATGCGTTCGCTGGGGCTGCCCCCGGGGGAGCAGAGGGGCTGGGCAGCAGGCATGGCGGGGAACTAGGGGACGCTGAGGGAGGAGTGCGCGGCGGAGCTCGGTACTGCTGCTCCCTGTCACACCTGCAGGGGGGGGGGGCATAGCGGGGCTGGGGAGAGGTATGGGGGGGTTGGGAAGGCGCAGCGGGAATTGATGGGGGAAGCGGGCTGAGTAGGGGCGCGCAGGGCTCCCCAGGGCAGTGTGTGTGGAGTCCTTGCTTTGCTGGTGGCCCGGTGCAGACCCCCGTTCAGCTCCGCTGCCTTGGAGCACCGCCGAGCCCTCCCGGGCAGCGCTGATGGCTCAGTGGAGTGGGGCTCCCCCCGCACAGACCCTGCCCCTCTGGCTCAGGCCCCCCACAGCCCTGCTCCCCTTCGCCCTGCATCGTGCGACAGCATCAGGTGGACCCCAGCGCGGGGTGAGCAGCACCGAGGGGGAGCAGGGCGCTGTGGGGAGCGTGGTGGGGGAAGCGGAGAACTCAGTGGTTCCCTAGCGCTGAGGTCTTTGATGAGTCCCCCTTCCCCCCCCCCCCCCGTGGTTTGTCATTGCAGAGTTCCTCTAAACTCTGCTCCCCAGCTCCTCATCTCAAGCCCGCTTCTCCACGTGCACCGCCCAAATCCCCCCACCTCTGTTGTCCCCTCATCCCCTTCCCAGCAGCCACTCCCATATCCCCTACAGATTCATAACCCCCAACAGATTATCCCTATGCCCCTGTCCATACCTGCTTTCCTGTAGCTTCTCTACATCCTCCCTTGTCCATCTGTCCCCGCCAGCACCTATACCCCCCCAGCCTCATACCCTTTTCCATTCCATGCACAATCCATCCCCACTACCTGCCCCTCCCTATGCCTTCCTAATACCCTACCACATTCTGCTTTTCAATGGGAAGCCCAGCCTGGAAGGGGTTATATATTATCAGGACTGAAAGGCTGGGGCCTATGGGGGACAGCAAAGTTGTGTGGGGTGGGGAACCTGGGGGCAATCCGGGCTGTATGCAAGGGTCTAAGAGGGTGTGCGTGGATTGTGGCTCTGTGGGGGTTGCTGCCTGTCAATGATGACAACTAGTCGTGTGAATAACTATCAGAGTTGACATATACACTATTTATTAAAAACCTGGGAAATTCTCACTAACAAACCAAAACCTTTGTTAACAGCTTAGGTTGCTGAATTACTGAAAATCAAGGAGCTCATGAGGTCAGGCAATCTATATTCAAATGCCTCCTTACTTCCACAACTTCTCTTGCATTTGCAACATATAACTACCACTGTGCACACACCAAATTCCTCTATGTAGCACTAAAACATACAACTTTATGATTTCATACTTTTTTCATGTAAAAATAACATTATAGACTTTATCAGTGCACATCATCTGTCAAGTTTATATGTTAACCTAGCTGTGGTCAGAATTAAAGTTGCCTGTAAGTCTGAGTGGGCAGCAGAGGCATTTGGTTTGTACATTGTGACTAGTTATATAGTGCAAGTGCAAGGGAGTTTGTTGTGGAGGTGAGGGATCTTTGCATGATGTTTAGCTATTAAGACATATGAATGTAGGTTGCCTTAATTCAGGATCTTCTTGATCTTCAGTGATTGTGTTGGTCAGATTTCCCCTTGAGCAACCTTAAATCTAAGGTAACAGGTTTTTTAATGTGGGATTAAACAAAATTGTAGAGGGATCTTAATGCTAGATAAATTCAAATACATTTGTTAAAGTAGTACAACAGCACAAACTGAAGTTTACCTAATTGTGTCCAAAACTTGTGGTGTTCAGCTAGTTTGAGCGCTACACTAATGCAAATAATAAAATAATCATCGTCATCATTTGGTTTAAATTACTTTTGTTTTTTAAAAGTCCAGACACACTGTGTGCTACAGGATTGTCTCTGGGTTTAAGCTGAAGTAAAGATCCTGCTCTGTATTCTGTCATTTTAAATTCTACCCCTGACAGCTGTTTAAGCATGAGGGGTGCCTGTGTCCCAGGCACTGGCCTAGAACTGCTGCCCACTATTTCTTACTATCTGACCAAATTGCTCCTCCAGCTCCCCTTCCCAAGCCCTGCATTCTCTGAATTAGGCCCTCAGATGGATTCATGGGTAATTCAGGGCTTTGCAAATTGCGTCCAGATGGGGAAAAATCTGAACTATTTGAAATGGGATGGAAGAGTTTGAAAAATCTCATACATTTGTGTAACACAGCAACATGAAAGTAGCAGCGGGGAAGGAGTTTGGCTTCTTGGGAGACTGCTGCTGCTTCTGGGACACTGGGGTTGGTTTGCACATTCCTGGCAGGGGAGCTGTCTTTCCCTGCCCAATAGCCTTGTGTCAGAATCAGTAGCAATCCATCCATTAATAAACTTCATGTATGTCGCCAGCCAGGGAGAAAAGTATTATAGGAAGCTCCGTCTGGCAGGGTTTAAACAACATGACATATTTATCCAAGATAGTTGTGTTTTCTTAAAGGGCAATGAGAGAGAGAGAATGTGTGTGTTGAGGGGGTTTTATCTCAATTAGAAACAACGGGCAGATGAGTACCCTCTAATGTTTGAGAGAACTAAGTGTAATTCAAGAGCCAGATCCTGCTTGCCTTACACACAGAAATAATTTTGGGACGAGTCTTGCTTACTCTCAGAAATAGTCCCATTGACTCCAGTGAGTTTACTTGCATGAGTACAGTTAAGGGTATTTTGTCCCCAGGTTAGCTGAGCAAGTAGAGAGAATAAGCACCTTCTGGGATAATGAACAGGAGTACTTGTGGCATCTTAGAGACTAACACGTTTATTTAAGCATAAGCTTTCGTGGGCTACAGCCCACTTCTTCAGATGCATAGAATGGAACATATATTGAGGAGACGTATATACATATACAGAGAGCATGAAAAGGTGAGAGTTGTCTTACCAACTCTGAGAGGCCAATTAAGCAACAGAAAAAGTGATAATGAAGATAGCCCAGTACAGACAGTTTGATAAGAAGTGTGAGAATACTTACATAGGGAGATAGATTCAATGTTTGTAATGACTCAGCCATTCACAGTCTCTATTCAAGCCTAAGTTGATTGTATCTAGTTTGCATATCAATTCGAGTTCAGCAGTTTCTCGTTGGAGTCTGGTTTTGAAACTTTTCTGTGGCAAAATTACCACCCTCAGGTCTGTTATTGAGTGACCAGATAGGTTAAAGTGTTCTCCTACTGGTTTTTGAATGTTATGATTCCTAATGTCAGATTTGTGTCCACTTATTCTTTTGCGTAGAGACTGTCTGGTTTGGCCATTCTGGGATAAGGAAGTGTTTGTGTTAAGCAAATAAAGGCCTCATGGAAAGTACACAATTTTTTGTCATCTAGAAAGCACCTTTTTGAGGGGATGCTGTTAGGTCAAATGTGGTTCCAGTGTTCCCTGTGCAGGGTATGCAGTAATGTACCTGATCGTGCATTTCTTGCACTTCCAGGCTCCGTTTGAGTTCAATTGACAAAACCTTTAATTCTTAAATGTGAACCATATAACTCTATGATACTTTTATTTACTGACTTTTTGCATTTGATTAGCTGCAAGTCCTGAATTGTTGTTTTATTTATATCTTATATTGGTATCACTGTCTATAAAATGAAAAAAACCCTAAATTTATTAGTGAAGAGGAGGATATAGAGGAATACTTTAATGAAAGGCTTTCCTTGGGTAGTCCAAATGGAAGCATTTAAGATACTGTGGATAGCAGAACTGGTTAAAATAAAAAAGAATCAGGTAAAAAATTCACAAAACATTTGTAGTAACTTATTTTCTTTTATTTTTCTCAGTTGTTTTATTCCAAATTTTGTCAACATTCAAAAAAAAAAAAGTTCTTCTAGGTACATATTACATGTGTTACCTTATACCAAATCCTATTCACAGTGCACAGCCTGAGTAACTTGGGTGTTCACAGGGGAGTTGTGCAAGCACCGGGGAGGGAGGCATCCTTCCTCCAAATCCATGGTGGAGTAGCAGAACTTCTCTCAGGCCACTACTGTAGTAGTCCTTGTGGCTGTTCTGTTGCAGCACTCTTCTTCAGAGAGGAGCGGAGAGGAATGGTACACTGGCCCCATCTCATCCCTGGCCTGCTGCCCATTCTCTCTCTGTACTTGCAGTGCAATCAGTCTATATGGAGCTATTCTCTGCAGCACGCAGAAGTGTGGACCTCCTGCAAAAGTTCCAGTCATGCTGCCCCCTATTCTTTAGTGTGCAATGGAACCACACCAATTCCATTGGACTCTGGGAGGCCATACTACTATGAACTGGGGATATAGCAGTCTGAGGTGGAAAGAGATTGTGGAGATTTGGACCACTCCATCCGCGTTGGGTGTATGTTTAGCCCCCGTCAATTGATTCTAGGCTTCTTATAATATGGAAGCTGCAGAAGTCATGATAATTGATCACATAGCAATGAATGAAGATCAGGTGCCCTTGCTGGTTCTTTTCGATCTACAAGATGCCCTCAACATCACTGACTGCAAGGTGCCATAGAGTTGCCTGAAGAACCTAGAAGAACACAATGAGGTTGCACTTGGAGAGATCTCAGAGGCGGTAGTGGGCAGATGTCCAGGTCTCACATTCTGTTGCCCCTCTTGTTTAACATGGAGATTGGTCCACAGGGGCAGTTACTGAGGATGTTTGGGTTGCGATATGTTCAGTACGCTGAAGATACCCAACTGTCAATCTTCATTTCATTGGACCAGTCTGATGTGATGGTATGACTTACCAAGTGTCTAATGAACATTGGGAAATAGACCAGGGCTAGCTGACTGAGAGACCAATCATGATAACATTGAGATAATGCTTGTAGGCTGGGAAAAACAACAGAAACAAAACGGAGGAAAATATATCAGCACCTCTTAGTCAGTGAGGTGTGTCTGCAGCTTGTTTAAGGTTCACAACACAAGGATCTTGCTGGATCCCTAACTGCTCCTGGATACTCAAATAACAGCAGTTTCCAAAAATGCTTTTTTTCTCCTCTGTGCTTGGCAAGAATGTTGTTGTGTCCTTTTCTCTCAAGTGTGGACATCACTGTGGGATCCATGCTTTTGTCATCTCATGATTGCATTATGATAGTGCAGAACATGCAGATTTGCTTGTTAAGCAAGCAGCGTTTCACCCTGTTTCACATTACTTCTGTGATCCATGATCTGCACTGGCTAAGAAATTATTTCTAGGTGAAGTCTAAGGTGTTGATGTCAACCTATAAAGCCCCAAATGGTTTGGGTCCCATCACCTTGTACGACTGACTCTTTCCCCATATTACAGCTATTGTTCCAGGCACTCAAGCTAATAGCCCCCTGGTTGAATTGGGTATAACAGCCAGGAGGTGAATGTGAAAGGTCTGTGGCTCACTAATGCACTCTCTGCTTGGTTGATCCAAGCCTGAATTTGGTGACCTGAAACACTCCCCTATTCTCTCAGAGGACTGAGCTGGAGTTGAAGAAGGAAGTTAAGATGGAAGCCATGCTGATGGTTGGAAAGGATGTATGGGAAGTCTGTTAAGATTTAGTATTATGGTAAGATTTGTGTTCATAATGTATGTAATGTGATGAGAGCTTAAAGTAGGAGCAAAAAGATAAATTGAAGTCTGTAATGAATGAATTTTAATAATATTTTAATATGTTATAAGGGAGGTAAGGATACTGATAAATTAAAACAGAAAATGCTCTCTCCTACAAAAACAAATTGCCCTGTTTTGTAGGTCTGAAGCTGAAATCTCACAACAGATGCTTTAAAATGACTGGATTTTTTTAAAAAAATAATGTAAATATAATATGTATGTGTGACCCACTCCCATCAGGCATGTCCCCAGGTGGCAGACAGGGGAACATCCTGCAGGTATGTTATGAATATTCAATAAGTAGTCATGAACCAACTGGTGACATTTCCTAGCAGGATGTGGTGGGATAGTTAGTGGTGTGTTGTCTCTATAAAATGCCACTTAGACCCGAGGATGTCAAGGAGAATAAAAACCACCATAAAACAAATCTTGCCAGGGCAAGTGGGGCTCGTCAGCTTTGGCGAGCAGCTCATCTAGAAGGAAAACTCTGATTTCAAACCAAATGTGTCAGGCTTGGACAGCTGATCTGTAAAGCTCGTCCAGGCTCATGTGAACAGATGTCCATGTGAAATGTACCCCAGAGGGCTGGGGCATTCCCCACAAGCGATATCAATAGGAAAGCTCTCACAATGATTGTGGACAGAAGATGACAGAGGGAAAGACCAAAGACTTGGTACATGGATCAGATATCAGTGGACTTCAGAGAGATCAATCTACACGAGAGCTTGGTATATGATTATGAGTTTTGAAAGAAGGCTATAAAAGTTGCTGACCCAGAATAGGGAAGTAGCAAGAAAGAAGAGACGTGATAATGTATAGCTGCAGTAGTTAAGAACCGATGAACATTCTCGGGACAAGTTTGAGAATCCATCGATCATCAACAGGCTTTGTGGTCTGAGTCATTAAGCCCCTCGTCTCATGCAGAATTTTCACTGAAGTCAAAGGGAACCATGCATGCAAACATCTTTCAGGATTTGGTCCTTGTTTGCTGGTGACTTCTAGTGTAGAATTAGAAAATATTAAATAGCCATTCAAGGGTTTAATCTGCTCATGTGCTAGGCAGCTCCTGAGAGTTGAGAGTGTTTCTTAACTCTGAATGAAGTCATTGATCATTCAGAGCACTGAGCATCACTCAAGCAGTGTGCAAGGAGCTGTCCTTAAATTATGTAAGGAATTAGGGGATGAGTGAGTCCTTAATTTTGCATGTTGGTTTCAGTGTTACAAGGGGTGGATGGGTCTTGAAAATCACTGAAAGATGTGTTACATAATTTATGGATGCCCCTTCAAGACCTCAGGATTGAGCCCTGAAGAATCACTGACTATATATACATTAACAGGAATTCTTCTAGATTAATTTTCATGGGTTTCTGGTGACAAGAACCTGTTGTTCCGCTAGCAAACATTTCTATTAACTTTCATTATGGTCTGCATTAATGAAATGAGACTCAAAAGTGACAGCTGCTGAAAGTGTCCTGTATTTAGCAGTAACAAATATTTTCCATCCTACTTTCAACATCTGTATTTTATTCAGGCTTTCAAAAATACTTTCAGTTCTTTACAGGATTTTGATGTTATTTATGAGAGCACTTAATGAACTTACTTGCATGAAGTATTCATCAGTCTTTATTTTTAGCTTATAGGACAGCAATGTAGTGGAAGTCCAATGAGTGAGGTGGACATGTGGTTATATTTGAACGTGGTTTCCACACGTACATTTTACAGGATGATGTTCAGGTTAATTGCTCATCAAGGGAAAGCTCTAGAAAACTATGCAGCAATCCATCTCTGTTATGCACAAAGATAGATGATTGTGGAACTAAATGAAGTTTAAGATATGTTTAGAATGAGTAATACAAAACTCAGTGATAGGCCTAATTCTTAGGTGTGTAAAATAGATTTCTGTATATAGGCTAATAGGCATCTGTCAACATTTGCTTTTGAAATGATGCTGAAGCCCTCTGCAAAGGCAGCTTCATTGGAAGTTTTTCTCCAAACTGGCTTATCCAATGTGCTTCATCTCTGTTGCGGAGAACGCATCTGTAGGAGAGTGAGGCTAGCTACCTCTGTGCTAGCTCTATCTTAATCTCTCTAATATCACTGCCAATAAGGGGGCTCATTAGTTCCAATTTTAATGTGGGAAAACTAGGAACAGGACTAAAAACACCAACCAATTCACATGTCACCAGGGGTGCAATCGGGGGAAATGGTGGTAGTACAAGATCTGCTCACAAAATAAGCGCCACGCATGTGAATCACCAAAATCAGAAGCTGCTCACAGTAGATTGTGCAAATGTTCAAAACATGAGCATGTGTGCTCTCTGGGTTCTTTGATTCATAGAATCGTAGGTTCCAAGGCCAGAAGGGATCACCATGATCATCTAGTCTGGCTTCCTGTGTAACACAAACCATAGACAAGTTTCAGAGTAACAGCCGTGTTAGTCTGTATCCGCAAAAAGAAGAACAGGAGTACTTGTGGCACCTTAGAGACTAACAAATTTATTAATGCTCTAATAAATTTGTTAGTCTCTAAGGTGCCACAAGTACTCCTGTTCTTCTTTTTACAAACCATAGAACTTCCCCAAAATAATTCCTGGCGTATGTTTTTTAGAAAAACATCCCATCTAACTGGATCTTACTTGATCTATTTTTGTTGCTATCTATGCTCGTGGGTCACCTGAGAATACAGGAGTGCCCCTCTGAGAATGGAGTTTTATTCCTAAGGTGTTCTGTGATTTTTATACCTCCAGGAGAGCATGATATAATTGCTAGTGTTTCCTAGGAGGCAGTGTAACTGGGATCTTGGTCATGTAAGTAGAAAAGAAGGAAGTACAAGACCTACAAAATTATTAGTTACTGCACACCATTTTCATTTCTGGATAAACTGATAGAATATGTGATAAAATGCCCAATGATCATCATGTGTAACAAATTGTCATGTCTTATATTTTCATTACAATAGTATTTTTCTAGAAAGTAGTTTAATATATAATAGCCTCTAAATATGAAACAGATACAATAACATAATTTCAAAATTAATATAATTGACTCCTATTGACAAGACAATGTAGACTGTATCTGCTGGGTATGTGTTGGTTGAAAGGCGAGGACATATATTATCCTTGACCCTTGTGTGAAACTTCCTATTAGCATCAGTGGAAAGTTCTACAATCTGAGAGTACTATGCCTCTGATCCATAACTAAATGAAGTCAATGGGAGTCTTTTTGTTGACTTCAGCTGGCTTTGATTCAGGTCTTCTAAACCCCAGGGAGTTTTAAACTGTTGATTGGTTAAGAATTTTTTCACATTTTAAAATTCTTTTTTCTTTTAGGAAAACCCTCCTCCTTTTTCTTGCGATATGCATAGCTGTGGGTGCCGCACAAATGCCAGCACAAGGTGAGAAGACTTCCTTATAACAGAGTATTTGAATAATCTGCCACTAGAGGGGGGGGAAAGTAAATGGCTTCTGGTAGTAATGACCTTAAATTCAGCTGTTCAAAAGTTACTAATCCAAATGTCAGATAGAGTACAATGAGATCATAAGTTCAAATTAATCATTTGGAAAAGATGACCTTTTGAAAATAACTCAGATTTTCTGTCTATGAAATTGCTTACATATTTAACCAAAGTCTTTATAAAAGAGAAGTCTTGTACAGTGAAAAGGCTTTGATTGTGTCGTCATTGTAAGTGGGTGTTCTTGGGGGTGGTGAACTCGGGCTGAGTTACCTTTGCACTTCTTAAGACTTTGCAAGAAAACAAGGGTCTGTAATAAGTGCTTAGTCTAGATGGGCATTATTAGGCGAAAAGTGAAATTTGCATGTTAGCTTATTTTTGTATTCAAATAGATATTGGTTAGGAAATAGGGTGGTGTTTTGTTTTGGTCTGCTTGGTGTCCTGGGACTGCCAGATGTGAAGGGTTACATCAGAGACAGCTGAGGAACATGCATCCTAAATTGATGAAAGTTAATGTGTCAGGATGGTAATTTTTGGCTTCCAGTAATAGGTCATGGATAGCACTGAGTGCCTGTCATGTAAATTGCCCTTCACTGTCTAGGCGGCACACAAAATGACTTTACCTTTGAAATAAATGTTCACTCTTGGCTGGTGACTAGACTCACCACAAAGAGAACAAACAACTGGAATACGTTTTAAAGAAAAGGACTGATTCCTGATTATAGTGTGCTGGAGTCTGTAGGGATGAATCAGCAGCTGAGTACCCTCCTCCCCATGTACTTCTTTGCACTGTTACCTATCAGTTGCAATATTTTTCTGTTCTCATTTTCTTCTTTGTCTTGCATTTTTTGTTCCTGTATGTTTCTTCTTTTCCTTTCTTGTTCTTAATTTTTTCCTCCACTACTTGTTTATTTCTCCCCTGCAGCATGCGATATGCTGCCTGGGATGTTGCTAATTTCCTAGTGCCACTCTCAACTGAGCCAAGTTCTGCAATGGAAGAGAAAGAAAGTTTGGCCTTGCAGACTGAGCCTACAGCCATATATGTACATGGACTGCTCCCATGGCCAGCTACATTAGGGGCCACCACAGGAACAGGGAGGGAAGGTGGGTGGATTTAAGGAGTCAGCTTCCACTTTTCCTGAAGCAGCAGAAGTGGTAAGAAATACTAGTGATGGGCTTGGCATTATGGAGTGATGATAGCTGCGCAACAGTGAAGGATGAAGCTAGCTTCCCATTATATATCCAGTTTTCAACCAAACTTCTCCAAAAGATACCAAGTTCCCCCAAAATTTCACATGCCACATATCATCCCCAGGAGGAAATTTTCTGGGAAGATTGGCAAAATATCAGAAAAGGAGTTTTAAAGTTACCGGACTAGCTCCTCAGCTATAGCAGAACAGTGCTCCTATCATTAGGAGGTGCAAATGTGCCCTCTGCTGTGCTTGTAAGCAGCCTGATACCCTGAGGGGCTGCTCTATCAGCTGGGGCTTGTTAGGTGAAGGAATGCCCTGTCTATGCTCCTTGTACAGGAGGGGACTTGTGTAGAAGTTACTATTGCAGCTCTACATTACCCAGAAATGCCACTATGAAGAGGAAATCCTGCACTGGCTGCCTGAGCAGTTTTAGGGCTGCTTTGCCTGGGAAAGATTATTTCGTGGTTGGGAATTGTCTTGTTCCCTTAACTGTTAATTTTCAGACTTTTCAACCTTTGGGCTGGGTCTTAAATCCATACAGGGACTGAAGATGGCAGGTACAGAGTGTGCTTCATGCTGAGCAGGTATCTCAGCAGGAGCATGTTACACTCTTGCTTTGTGATCTGCCTATAAAACCCTAACTGGCCTTGGACCTGCATACTTCCCAGCCTGCTTGTCTCTCTGCCACACTGCCACAGCTAAGATCTGTGGAAGCACTCAAGCTGACACTCTTTGAGCTTCAGGGAAGGAGTTGTTAGTAGGGCATTTTATCTTGCCATATATCCACTTGTATAGCCCTCTCAGCCTAGTATTTGAGAACCTTTTGGCTTTGGAACTTGCTTCCCACTTGGTCTGAAATCATCCACATTTATTAATCCCTAGGGCACATTGAAAAGCTTACCTTTTACAAGGGATTTGGGGAAGGGGATTTTGCTGAGGAGCTATCATTAGTTAGTTTTCACACCTTTACTTTGCTGTAAGTACTATCTAATTCAGTGGTTCTCAAACTTTTGTATTGGTGACCCCTTTCACATAGCAAGCCTCTGAGTGTGACCCCCCTTATAAATTAAAAAACCATTTTTATATATTTAACACCATTATAAATGCTGGAGGTGAAGCAGAGTTTGGGCTGGAGGCTGACATTTCACGACCCCCCCATGTAATAACTCCGCAACCCCCTGAGGGGTCCCGACCCCCAGTTTGAGAACCCCTGATCTAATTACTGCTGTGTACAGTGGAGGTTGCTGCAGGTTTTATGTTTATATTGGTGGGTTTAAAATGATTGCCAAGGATGCCTAGAGCTTAGGACACACTCCTGTTCTTAGAAGTCTATGTAGATAAAATACAGTGGCAGAGTGATTTGGAATCATGCGATTTTTCTACCCCAGGCTCATGCTCCTAGGTTAGAGGAAAAAGCAGATCAGCGGAGCCATTCTGATGTATGAAGAAGAAAATGTTCCATATATTTCACATCCACATAAGCAAATGAACTTTCAAAAGGTGTTTGTTTGCCCCTCTATGGACATGAACATAAGAATGGCCATACTGGGTCAGACCAAAGGTCCATCTAGCCCAGTATCCTGTCTTCTGGTGCCCCAGAGGGAATGAACAGAACAGGTATCATCAAGTGATCCATCCCCTGTTGCCCATTCCAGCTTCTGGCAAAGAGCTAGGGACACCATTCTAATAGAATTAATTGTTAAGCGCATACCACAATGTGAAAAGAACCCCCAAAATTACATTAAAAGATAGCGAAGGTTGTAACTTAACCCATCAAATGTATGGAAGTTTTCAGAATAACATCATTACTTAGGCACAAGAGAACACATTATTGTTCTTCTACTGAAGCTTATTGTGACCACTTATTCAGAGCCTGATCCTTAATTCTGAAGCCCATATTTTTTCTTGGTTTAGGTAACAAACTTAACATTTTTACATTTGAATTTCTTTTATAACATGTTTCATGAAGAAATCTTGCTACAGCTATCATTACACTCTTGTAGACATTACCCCCTTTGTAGCTGATATCCCGGTCTATGTAACTCAATGGGAAATCTCCTTAAATGAAAATTCCCCCTAAAGCAGATGTCCTATGCAACACTTCAGTTCTATTTAAGTCCTATATTAAGGGCTTAGTTGGGACCAAAATAATACACTTGGCCTTGCGATGGCAACCTGCACCAGCATGAATTTCGCCTAGCATGTGGTTCTTGGAGATAGTAATAGAAAAGGCTGTAAAAAGTAGTTATGCATACAAAGTCACTTATTTATAAAAGTTTTCTGCTTTAAAACATATGTGGGTTATTTTAAATAAGAAAAGGCATCAGGACATATTGAGATACCCATGTCTGCAAAATTTCAGTTCCTAAAAATCTCTCTTTAAATATATGGTAGATTGCAGAATGATTTGTCAGGAACTGTATTGTGAAAGAGAAAATTGCTTAGATTTCTCAAAATCAAAACAAAGTCAAAGAAAGAATCAGCAAAACGTCAGACAGTTCAAGCAGCCTATACCGCTGTCGAACTACATAGCAGATCCAGAGACAGTACTAAGCTGCTCACAGAATTATCTAGGGAGTTTGCCAAAGATTAAATGCCACCCATTAAGAATATCTTGGTACTTGGTTTCTGATTGATATGTTGAAAGGAGAGGTTATATTGGTAGTTATTCTGCCAAACATCATGTTGCTGGGTGGAGTAATTAATATGCATTGCCTCCTCTCTTGTTCTTACAAGGCAGCCCCTATGCACACATTGCTTGAGAAGCAATGCATTGTGTAAATGTCCTTGTCTGTATGGGGCTAAACCACAAGTCAGTCTAGGGAACTCTGCATGCACAGCTCACAGGTCTAATTAGTACTCACTACTCTACTTATTCCGCTGGGTCTCAAGCATCAGTCAGAGGAGTGCTCCCCTTGTTAACTAAAACCTGACGCAGCACAGGGAGTGCTTAGCAACTGGACTTGCACAGTGATGTTGAGCTGGCCAGTCACATTTACCCTCTGCAGAGTTGACCAAACAGCTAGAAGGGCATATTCCTGCATCCTAGGAGGACTGAAGTGGGGAGGACACCGCAAGTAGCTTGTCCTCTAGGGTGACCGGACAGCAAATGTGAAAAATCAGGACAGGGGTGGGGGGTAATAGGAGCCCAAAATTGGGACTGTCTCTATAAAATTGGGACATCTGGTCACCCTATCATCCTCACAGCTGTCACGTGTGCAGGGATAGCAAAAAGAGATAAGTTAGGCATAGGTTTTTGACCTAAGGGTGCTGGGGGTGCTGATACACCCCCTGGCTTAAAGTGGTTTCATCATACCCAGGGTTTACAGTTTGGTTCAATGGCTCTCAGCACCCCCACTATACAAAATGTGCCAGCCCTCCTGAAGACAGGATGGAAATGCAGAGCCATAAAACAATCAGGGTGCTGTATCCTGACAATGCTACATAGTGATTGCTGCAGTTTATATGTCACTGTTGCCACACAACACTACAGTTTCAGTCTCTTATGCTGTCATTATTTGTGGCTGTTATGATTACATATCTGCTGGTGAACTGGGCATCCAGGTCACCTGACTCCTAGTGCGGTGCCTAGAGCTGGTTGAAAATTTTCTGGCAATATATTTTTCAATGGAAAATGGCTTTTTGGTGGATGTTTACATTTTGACATGTTAACATCCATTTCTGGCAATTTGTTGAGGTTTTAGATGAAAAACACAAAAAACTTTAAATTTTGCAGTTTTCAGTGGCCAAAAACTGGGGGGGGGGGGGTTGGTTTTTCAGTGGTCTTCACTACTTTGGTGGATGGTGCCAAAAAGGGATAGGGAAGAGACAGAGCCAAAGTTTATTCCACCTTCCCCCCTCCCATCCCCCTCCCCCCCCATCCCCGTGCCTCCAATGACGGAAAAACTTAATGAATTTTGCAGGGCATTAGGGAAGAAGGAGAAAAGCATCAGGCTGCAAAAGCCATAGCAATTTGTGACAAATATGCTCTTATTTACCGGGTAAAAGAGTAAGTGAAGACAGATGATGTGCAGACATATATAAGGGAAAACAACTGACCTTTAATGGGTATAGAAAAATAATGGCTTTCATAATGGGGAAAGAGTTCAGAGGATTACATGTTCCTAAAACCCATGATGAATTTTGAAAGCTAAAACCAAACTTAA
This sequence comes from Malaclemys terrapin pileata, assembly GCF_027887155.1. Lineage (NCBI taxonomy): Eukaryota > Metazoa > Chordata > Testudines > Emydidae > Malaclemys > Malaclemys terrapin. The sequence continues at coordinate 80,804,957 of NC_071512.1, forward strand.
TGTATTCAAAAGCGACCAAAAAACCCACACACCTGACCAGAAATCAAATACCCAGTTTGTAGCTGCATGTTAGGACATAGCCAGTGTAAGTATGGCAGTATAGTTGGGGTGATTTGTTGCTACTTAATCTTTTGTGTCATTTTTTTTCATTCTGCGCTTGCTTTGTGTTTAGCCCTCTCCTGAGCTGTCACTTGTTCAGAGGAAACTAGTATATTGCGGGTGTAAAAAGCATTTATGCTTTCTTTTTCATGAGGATCTTTGGTTCTTTTCTTTTTTCCATTATTCTTTCATGATGGAATTAGAGAGATTCTTTTTTACATTCTTTGAAACAAGAAAAACTAAATTTATCCTGCTTTTGTGTCTCAGCAAACTAAGATAATAGCTTCTAAAAACTCTTGGGGCATCGTGTACTTTTCAAAATAAACAGAATGAGGAACCAAGAATTGAGCACAATTTCTCTACAGTTGTCGGCACAGATACTAACACGATTTTCACTCCCATTCATGCTGACTTTAGAAAGTTTGTGTGCTGCAGATTTCAAGTGTCTCAGCAAACAGTCCACCTTTTAGCTCACCTCTACTGTGATGTCCATGTTTACTCTTCTCACTTGTTTAAATGACAACCAGATTCACCAATGACATTTCCACCCATACAGTTTATTGAGAAAAATGCCATGAAATGAAAATGAATATTATTTATTTTAGAAATCATAAGGATAAAAACACTGCAAGGATACAGTTCTCATGTTGATGGATAAGGATATGTAACTTGGTGCTTTGCAGTCACAGGAAGCTTGCCATCTTAGAACTTTCTCCATTTAATATGCAAAATGACTGCTGCTCATTAACTTATTTATTCATAATTTCTTTTAAAGCTCTGTAAACTGAAATCTTTGATTCATTCACCAAATAGTCTTCCCATACTACCTCCCCCCAATGTATCACAACAACCAGCTAGAAGGATAAACTCTAGAGGTGGGAGTGCAGCTCAAATTCCATGGCCCTTCAGTTCTTCACCTGTTAGGTTCCAGTTGTAGTGATGATTTTTGTGATTTGGGCACATGTACTGAACTGTTAAGACCACAAAACTCATTCCCACAGGTCACTGAATAGCCAGTGTAATAACTTTTGACCATTGATCTGGGGATGAAAGGGTCTATATCCTATTACAAATCCTCTGAGCTATCTAGTCAGCCATTATGGGCCAGATTCTCCCTGGTTCTTAAATGGGCGCACAATAGTGGGATTGGGTCATATAAGGAGCTGTGGTCCCCCTTCCACAGCCCATGCAAGGGCCAGATAGCATTATAATCCCTGCACTCTGGACCTACTCCTTTGGTGGTGCACAGTACCCTAAAGAAGCCAGGGCCAGAGCTTCATTTTTCCCTCCCCATGCCAAACACAACATGCACTGGCCAATGGAGCAGGCTGGCTGCACTGGGGGGAGTATACTGCACCCAGCTAAGGAGTGTAGCAGCAGACAAGTAGCCTCTAAGCTCTGGAAGACATTCTGGCTCTTTGAAGCACAATGCCTCCTAGTATCTCCCTAGGGTAGTGTGGCACCTCACAGCACTGCTGCCCCTTTCTCTGGGCTAAGTGTAACTGACACAATCAAGCTCTGTGACAATACTGTGCTGATGCATTTTTAAGAGGGAAGCTCTTAGCTAGGTTACTGAGGGCCTTCTTCCTGCACTGTATTTCTAAAGGCGATAGGATTGTATTAAGTCCATCCACGTCATCTTTACATTTGAACTGCCTGACTTTGGGCAGTTTTGTTATTACTTCAGAGGGAGGTACAGTATTTTTAATGTACAATGATTAAAAAAAATACTTAATAGCCCAGTTTGTTTGAGCCATCTCTGATTTATCCTTCAACTCTGATCCTTCTGACAAAGTCCATACTTACGAGTGTCGTTTTGCAAACACAAACACAATCCATCACAAACATAAGGTGTTTATAGAGTTAAAATGTGCCATTTAGGCACAGCCTGGAATTAGGAGGACACTGCCCCTGGGGGTAGCACCAAACCTTTTGTAGGCTGCAATTTGTTCCATCTTGTGCAGCCAACCACCTCAGCTGGCCAGTGCATAGAGGGTTCAGGGCCATGGCTGCTGCCTCCTTCGGGGTGTGATTTCCTCAGGGGAGCACCTGCACTCCCCAGAGCATAGGAGCTATAATTTTACCTGGTCTTTGCAAGAGCAATTCAAGTACTTCTTTCCCCTGTGCACACATGTCATAAGCAGAATCTAGCCCAGGGCAAATCATGGTTTTTCATTACCAGATGCATTAAATTTGGCAGTTGCATAGCAACCAAGTATTTGCTATTAGTTTATGATGGATTAAAATACAGCCTGGATAAATTACCATATATACACATCTACCTCAATATAACGCGACCCGATATAACACGAATTCGGATATAACGCAGTAAAGCAGTGCTCTGAGGGGGCGGGGCTGCGCACTCCGATGGATCAAAGCAAGTTCGATATAACGCGGTTTCAACTATAACGTGGTAAGATTTTTTGGCTCTTGAAGACAGCATTATATCGAGGTAGAGGTGTACTCATTCATTAGCCCATTCATTTATATGCTGACCCCCCCAAGATGGATAGGTAAAAATAGCAAAAACTATAAGACCCTTTCATAAGCCGACCCTATATTTCAGGGGTTGGCAAACTTTGACTCCTGGCCCGTTAGGGTAAGCCTCTAGTGGGCCTGGACATTTTGTTTACCTGGAGCGTTCACAGGCACGGAGCGCCTCAGCTCCCAGTGGCCGTGGTTCACCATTCCCAGCCAATGGGAGCTGCGGGAAGTGGCGCCACTTCTCGCAGCTCCCATTGGCTGGGAACGGCGAACCACAGCCACAGGGAGCTGAGGGGCTCCATGCCTACAGACGCTCCAGGTAAACAAAATAACAATGTATTAGATATTCAATTCAATGATTCCATAGAGTTTAAAATCATCAAATTTTGGTGTAGACCTGTTTATAAGCCGACCCCCACTCTTTGAGGGGTCACTTTTTTACTAAAAATATTCGGCTTATGAACGAGTATATACGGTAATTACTTTGTGGCATCCTGAGAAATTGTCAGGTATCTAAGATTTTCTCCAAAGATATGCTTTCTGTTGCCCCGGTCTGTGTTGGCTACCTGCCAGTACAAGCTTGGCACTACTGCAAACTCTCTAACATGACTAGAACCACTGCAAGGTGTGTAATTAATTTTCAAGCTGTACAGTGCACTCAGGTTTATGCTTTTAGTTCCAATTTTTAAAATACTTCCAAGGAAATCTCCAGCTTTTTTGTATTTTCTATAGAAACTGAGCCAAGATGTGTCTATTCTTAACATTTGCTACTAATATGCTCAGTAAACAGAAAGTGGGAGAGCTGGAAAAGGAAATCTAATATTGTGAATATCCATTTGTTTCAATTGCTGTCTTTTCATTTTATTTGTAGCTGTGCCTCCATTCCCTTAACCTTGGCAGAAATCCTTAGCCTCCACTGGCCACTCCCAATTTCATTTAAACCATTTAATAGTTAAAAAGCCTCAACTTTATTTACATAATGCAAACACAAATTACATAGCACAAGGTACCCTCTGCCAAAATACGATGGAAAATGCTAATCTCTCCCCAGTCAGGAGTAATAGCTGGGTCCCGCTGTTGGATACCAAAGAAATTCAACCAGAGGCCAACTCTCTCATCTCTATTAATTGATCAGAATATATTCACCCTCTTGGAGGAAATAGGCTTTTATTCCCCACTCAGGGCCAAAACTAGTTTGTACAGCAATGATCCTTCTGAAGTGAAGTGATCCACACAGTTGTAGCAGCAATCTCATGAGTGCTACATGTTAATGGATTACAACATTTTTCTCTCTTCCGCTATAATGCAATCCTAGTTTAAATCATTTCTGTATAGCTGCAGCTTCTTGATTAACAGAAAGGATGGGGGCAGGATGGGGACTTTTTAGCCTAAGAGCCAAACGTTGGAGAGCACTGGCACTTTTGTCCTGCTGATTCCCCTCCCTCACCTGGCCTATTCCTCCTTTGCATGGTCAGACTGTTTTTTCATGGCTTACCTCCTCTATGCCCTTTACAAGTAAACTCAGCAGAGGAAGAGGAATACAAACGTTGTCATTGAGCCATCACCCTTTGTCCCTCTGGGGAAACCTTTATTTTCCTCTTCCTCTGACTGTCCCGTGGCACAGATATCTGCAACTGAGGGCTAGCCCATTCCTTCAAAGCCAGCCTCATTACTGCGTGGTGGGTGGGGCACCCTGATGGAATGGCAGCAGCTCTGTTCCTCACATACCAAATGCAGCATATCCACAATACACTCAATATCTCCGCTGTCAGGCTTACCTCTCTGCCTAACCGGAGGTTCCCTTATGGTACTTGGTGAGCTGTTGCTGTGCTAATATGCTGGTCATCCGTCTTTAAACAAAATTATACCTTGTGTTTTCAATAATGCTATTTATGCCATAGGGTAAAGCATTGTAGCATGGGTGGTTAACAGAAAAAAGGGCAGCATGTTTTGTCTAACTTAAAATAAGTATTTTAAAGGTGGGTACTGTGGTGGTATGTAAGTAATACATGACCTCTTGCCAGCTTGAAAGTTGCAGATTCGTAGTGATGATGTGAATTTAGAGTAAGTGGGGATTCTGCTTTCAGTCTGTTGGAAAACAGAGAGAGGACGGGAATTGGGAACTATTCCATTTTGTAAATTAGCTGCTCCATGTTTTAAGTTTTGGGAGCTTGTTGGAGTGTAGAGTGCTGTGATAGTGTTCTCACCAAGTTGTAATCCCATTGTAGTACTGGGAATAAATGTACATGGACAGTTCTCAATCTCCATGTTATACAGCAGCCGGAGTTATGGCTGGGGAGAGGCTTGGCAACATGCCTGCAGTGGGGTCATTCTGTCGAAGCCAGGGGAGCGTAGGAGGCCAGAACCAAAGTGGAAGCATGGGTACTCTCTGCCTCAATTCCTGTCAAATTTGGGAGTGGGACTTTTGCGGAGAGGGCAGCTCCCCTCCACCATAGGATAATGATGTGCCTGGTGTGTGGGGGGGTGTCTCTATGGAGGAATCATCACACAGATTCCTCCCCTCATAGCACCTCCTGTGGGTGAATCAAGTGAGGAGACAAGCGGGGTCTTAGGTTTTAAAAAGCAAGTTGCGGATTGTTTTGTTCATCAGTTTAGCTGACTTTAGTCAGGTTTCTGCTCTCCGTTTAAATCACTGACTGATGCATCTTACTTTGGGATTTAGTGACATTCTGTGAAATATAATTTTATTCAGATGCTGGTATTGATATTAGGGGGTGTGTGTGTGTGTGTGTGTCTATATGCTATATATGAATATATATCAATTTATGGGCATATGCATGAAACAAAACAATAATACATCCCCCCCTCTTTTTGTTTCTTTTGCAGGCATAGATGTTCTTCACCAGTTAGGCCTTGGTGGGAAAGACATACAACATCCATCAACAGTGTCTACAATGCCCTTGTCATCTGTTCCATTACCTCAGGGGGTTCACTTAACAGCATCAGGCGTTGTTTTAACCAAAGATGCACACATTGAATCCCCTATCACTCAAGTCATACCATCAAGTCTAGGGAATCAATTCACATTATTGATTGGGCTACACTCTTATAGAGTAAACAATGCTTTTCTTTTCAGTATTAGAAACAAAAACAGACTGCTATTTGGTGTACAGTTGCTACCAAGGAAGGTAGTGGTATATATTGGAGGGAAGCAGTCTGTATATTTTGATTACAGTATTCATGATGAACAATGGCATTCATTTGCTATTGACATTAGAGACAAGACAGTTTCAATGTTTGCTGAGTGTGGAAAGAAATATTACAGCAGGGAATCACTTTCTAAAGTACAGATATTTGATTTGGATGGTTTGTTTACCTTAGGACGGATGAACTCTCAGTCTGTCAGCTTTGAAGGAGTAATATGTCAACTGGATATTATCCCCTCTGCACAAGCCTCTGCAAACTATTGTAAATATGTAAAACAGCAATGTCGCCAAGCTGAAACATACCGATCTCTGCCAGCACCTCCCGACACATCAGCTGGGGTGTCTGTAAACTTTCCAAGCAAACAGTTTGGTGACAACACCCAATCTGAACATAAATCATTTTACACACAGAAAGAAGCATTAAACCTTCCTATTAACAACACTGCACCAGTCCATTCCCTACCTGAATCCTTAGCGTTAAGAACTGTTACTCCATCGGAGCTTGCAAAATCTGAACCTCAGTCCACAACAATTAGACCTGAAGCAAGTGTCCAGGAAAACTTCAGTCTGTCAATTCATCAACAGGGCTTGATCAAAAAGAGGAATGGCACCAAAAAACCCCTGGGATCACCTCAAAATAGTTCAGATAATGCCACAGAAGATGCAGGCGGAAAAAGTGAGCCCCCCCTCATTTCTCCTGTAAAACAGAGTAAGATCAAAGATGCGAAAACACAGGTAAAGGCCAAGCAGCATTCAGATGAACCCCTGGAAATGCAACAAATCTTAAATACCACACTATACAGGGCTACCGTAGACCTGTCTTTGGATAATCAGCTCAATCCATGGGAGGAAGGTGCATTTGATGCTGATGAGACTTATGATGCAGAAAACGGTTATGAATTTGATGTTGAAAGTTACAGTTATGATTATGAAGATCTTAACAAAATGTTTGAAATGGAGAATACAAGAGGGCCAAAAGGGGAAACCGGACCTCCAGTAAGTTGTCTTTATTATAAACATTAATATACTATAGCAACACACATTTAACAGAAGGGTCTGAAATAAGCTCTGAAAAGTATGGCAAAACTGAGACAGAAACTTCTTAATGTACTGTATAAATGTATGGTTGCCGTAAGATGTGCTGTCCAGAATGTACTTTTGGCATAAATGTATTTTTTTGTACACTGACAGAGTACGAAGACACTCAGTTGTGGTAAAATGATAAGCAAACCAGATATAGTGCCTTTTTTATTTGAAATGCAGCAAGATATTTATAACTGCACTAGATATAAATAGCTACTTAATAAAATTATAGGGTTGATGCATACAGTACATAAGTGTTAAGACTACAGCGTGACCAAAATGGATAAAATGAGCCAAAGAAAATAAATGAATTTGTTATAAGAATGATAGAAGATTGTCAGATGAGCAGCACTCTTAGGGTATGTCTACATTGCAGTTAGACATCCACGGCTGGCCCATGCCAGCTGATTTTGGCTAAAGGGCTGTTTAGTTGCAGTGTAGATGTTCAGGCTCGGGCTGCAGCCTGACCTCTGGACCCTCCCATCTTGCAGGGTCCTGGATTCCAGGCTCCAGCCTGAGCCTGAACTATTGCACCACAATTAAACAGTCCCTTAACCCAAGCCCCGCAAGCCCAAGTCAGCTGGTATGAGCCAGCCACAGGTTTTTAATTGCAGTGTAGACATACGCTTAGAGGTGATAATCACATGATGGAAAACAGTTTATTCAGGTAGAAAATATTTGCATGAGACAGAACACAAAATCTAAATCAGGAACTCCATTCCTGTGGGATCTGAATATAACCATATATTTAGAGCATTCTGACGCTACTTAAAATTCTAATTATTGAGGCCACTCTGTAGCCCAAGCCCCTAGGACAGTGGTTCCCAAACTTGGTTCATGGCTTGTTATGGGTAAGCCCCTGGCGGGTCGTACAGTTCCCATTGTCCGGGAATGGTGAACCGCAGTCCCTTGTTTTGCAGTTCCATCACAAAATGCATTTAATTAATTATTGTGATAAGCAACTTCTGAAATGTGTGAAAATGCATGTTTGTATTTCTTTACTGTGAACTTAAATGTCCTCTTATTTTATATGTGCAATATCCAAACACCTTCCTAATATTTGCAGATAGAAACTAATTTATGTGAGATTGCAGGCTGACTGTAGAATGTTCCCCAACATGCTTAACTTGAGTAATATGATAGTTGATTCTTATTTGAGTTTCTGGTTGAGCTCCAGAAACCATAGCAGGGAGTAGATAATTCCACTTGTGCTCCTCTGTGTGTTTGTGGTTATTACTGGAAAGTTATTTGATATATGTCAGGCAGCCTCTAATATGTTTGAATAAGTCCATAAATTTAGTGTGTGTATTCTCTCTCAGTGCAGCAGACATCTTTTCATAAAACTAGTCATCAGCAACTAAAAATCCTATCTAAGAGCCCAATTTCTACTTTAAACAAGATCCAGATGCTAAGGGCTAGAGAGACAATTGAGAAACGATGTGTTAAAAAAGTAATTTAAAGATAATCCATGAGTGATCTTGCTTGCTTGTCCTGAATATGAGGCCAGTCCTTCATTTTGTTGTTTTTTGCCCTTTGTAACAATATTTCTATAGTTATATCGTTAAGTCCTTGCTGTCATCAAGATGTTGTTAATTGTTGTTTTTAAAGATGAGGACATTTTATAACTACCAATAGATTGTGTTGAATTGGAAAGGATAATGCAAAAAAATTGCATGACAAGATTTCAGTCATTCAGAAAATCAAATCTGTTCTTTCACAAATAGCACTGAAATCTTTATGGGACATATTGTTTATTCTTGGTACTACAATAGCACCTGGGGGCCTCAACCACAATCAGGGCCCCATTGTGTTAGGTGCTGTTCAGACATGTAGTAGGAGACAGTCTGTGATTCAGAGGTCTTGCAATCTAAATAGACAAGATAGACAAAGGAAATGTTAATATCCCCACTTTATAGAAGGGGAACTGGAAAATGCAGAAAAATTAAGGATCTGATCTAGCAAAACACTTAGGTATGGGCTTAACCTTAAGCATGTGAGTACTCCTATTGAAATAAATGGGACCACTTGCATGTTTAAAGTTAAATGTGCTTGGGAATGGATCATTTGATGATTACCTGTTCTGTTCATTCCCTCTGGGGCACCTGGCATTGGCTACTGTCGGAGGATGGGATGCTGGGCTGGATGGACCTTTGGTCTGACCCAGTGTGGCCGTTCTTACGTTTTTATGTTCTTTGTTGGGTCATAGATCCTAAGTATCTTACTCAAGGTAACCCAGAGGGAATCTGTGGAAGAGTCAGGAATTTAGCCTAGATCTCCTGAGCTTCAATCCAATGCCTTCACCACAGGACCATCCTTCTTCTCACATGGGGGAAGATGTAGAAGTTTACTGCCATCGCAGGAGCTCCTGACGCTCCTAGCCTTCTCTACAATAAGGTTTTGGAGGTAACGTGCACCAATGGGATCTCTGGAGAAATGCAGCCTGTAAATCCAGAAGAACACAGGGACTGCCACTCTGATTGGCCCCTATTTCATGGGGAATGTTCTTTGCTCCCTCTCTGAGTCTTGTACACCTCTGAAGGAGCCAGTGATAATCTGGTTCTTATCTATTCAGTCACATCACTCCGTTTCCTCACTAAGTCTGCTCCCTTGAACAGTAATTCACCTCCAAACCAACACTTGAATAGATTCATGTGAGCCCTACCCCTAAAATCTCATCACTGGAAAACCTGAGAAACAGCAGCAAAGAACTTTCAAAGTTCCATCACAGTATGAAAATGCTGACGAGACATGAAAAAAAAAATATTTTTTCATTATGTCATCGCTGGTTTAAACCTTTTTTTCAAGGATTCAACACAGAAATAATTTTCAATCTATTAGAGTTGACAAGCAATAACTTGCTTTTGTGGTTTTCAAACTCCTCAACTTTGCTTTAGCTTTATAATCATCCACCCTAACCGACTCTTGCCTAGTATAATTAGGGCCCCCTGAATTCCATGATCCCACAGCTATGGAATTCACCCTTTGCTACAGAAATTTAAGCTTTCATTTATGGATGGTGTATGAGTTAGGCACCCTTTTCTTTAGTATTTTTTTATAAATCTCAATAAAATACATAAGTGCTAGTGGGTTTTTTTATTTATGATTGAAAAAATCCCCTTCCAAATATGGATGAATATAAATTGGAGCAATGTTGTCTTCCTGACTAAGAACTGTCTCATTCACCTCAATGGGCTGTTGTATTGCAGTAATCCCTAAGGGCCTCAGTGATGGACCAGGACCCCATTGCGTTAGACACTGTACAAACATAGAACAAAAAGATGGACCCTCCCCCAAAGAGGCTGTTGACTTGAAACATAAATATGACAATATAAGTAAATGTCATCATCTTTAACCATTCCATTGCTGGTCATTTTAATGGAAATTGAGCTAATGTGCTTATTGCACAATCGTAAGTCATCTCCCTTGACTTTCCAAATACCCCATGTCTTCAGTTTCAAAAACCTCCATCCTCATCTCTGCCAGCTTATTGAAAATTTAGGGCTAGAATACAGTAAGCAGAATTTAATAGCAAAATAAGTAATGGAAGATGTACTATAATTATGTATTATTTATTTTCATACTTAATTAAACAAAGCCTAAATTTTTGAATTTGGATTTTGCTGTGAAATTTGGATCTGGTACACGATGCCTTGCATACAGACCTCTGATATTAATGGTATCACTTTAGCAATCCTGGAAATTCTAGCTTTCCTAATTCACCATGGAAGAGATTTCCATAACTGTAGGAGAAAGTGACCAGTCACACTATTGATTGGATACCCTCCGATTGTGATTCATGATGCACTTCCATGCAATTTGTAGGGATTAGTGCTTGCCATTATTTTTGGCTGGAAATTTTGAAAATGAAGTGGCATAAAAATAATCCTACATAATGCTGAAAGATTCTTTTATTTCAGGACTATACGTTGCTTTGTCAGCACTTAGGTGTTTTACAAGATTGGCTAGGAGGCATAGTTGAAATCAAACATGAATATGAATTCATTCACTTCTTAATTCTTCATTAAAAGGAAATGGTAGTGACTGGTTCCAACACCTTAAGAGAGAGAATCCTATCATTACTCTGCACATCAAACTTCCATTAAAGTCAGTAGGACTTCTGTGTGCTGAACTGTAACTAGACCACCATCTAGGATCTGATGTTGCAAATGCCAGCTACTGAGTATAGTACTTACTACTGTGGAACTACACCTGATATTAAGCACTATGGGTCTGATTCTGCACTATAGCACTCACTCACAAAACTTCCCATTGGGACCTATGTGTCATAGTAAGACCCAGATACTGTACTTCTGCACCCATGAGGAGCTGTATTGAAGTCAGGGGACTCATGAGGGTGCAGGAGTTTGTCCTCATGAAGTCATTGGGGCCTGAATGTTTGCAGGATTGGCCCCTAATTATTTGTGACTTTTGTAGTATTTCTCAACATCTGAAGGAAGCTTTCACAGTTTTTAGGTGCACAGTAAACTCAAGCATTTATTAGAAACATACATGAAGAAAATATACAAGAATTATTGTTATTACACCATTCCCATTAAACCAAGTTATTATTTTCAATTTGCATCTGTAGTACCATTTAGAAGATAATGTACAATTATTATGTTGTTTGATCTACCAAACAATGATTTGGTTCATCATATAAAATGTAATATGCTATGCAGTTGTTTAATGATTAATTACAGTTTATAATTATTGGAGGAAAGACTATTGAAACAAACCACCAATTTCCCTAGGTTGGGAACGTATCAGATTGATTCTGGAATTATTGACTTTGTGACTTTCGTTGGTTGTGTAGAAGCTCTTGGGAGTCTTTGTGTAGGTATCTAGAACTAACTTTCTATGTCAGTATAAAAACAGAAGAAATAAGTTGGTTTCAAGCTGTAACTATTGTAACTACTTCCACAGGCAGTAGAATTCTGTGCAGTGGTGTAACTTGCGAATAATTGAAAAACAGTTATCAGCAAACTCTCCAATGGTCTCCACCAAATATACAATAAGTTCAGTAGTTGCTTTAGCTAAACAGGGACATCCGTTTCCTAATACTGCTCCGCTGTCAATTTGAAGTAGCAGCAGTTCAATTAATTTAATTAAGGAGTGTTTTTGTTAATAACTTAACCAACTGGCTAAACTGTTGGTGTAATAGGCTAGCAATGTTTGCCTGAAACACACTACCCTAGTAGCAAATGATTATGTTGAGAAAGGTTTAAGTGGCTTCTGCTGACTCAAGTAGCAGGTTGCTCATTATCCCACCTGGATGTAAGGTAGGTGATAGTAAATATTTAGAGAGAAGGTCGATAGGGGGTGAGCTGAGCAGTTCTGAGGTAGGAACCTTAGTGGGGAGGTTTATGTTCACACATCTTTATAAAGATTCTGGCTACTAAGTGCAATGTTCTAGGAATTGTTGGCAGTTGGTTTTGTTGTAATGGTGGCATCCATAGATCAGATCTTTATGCCCTATGAAGAAAAATTAATTCTTTTTATAGCATTATACCATTCATTGTCCTTAGACCAATAAAAGCAATTACTCATTATTTCATTAATTCATAAGTTGCCTAGTGCATAGCACATAGGTGCTATACAAAAGACAAAATAAAACAAAAAATAAATCTTTAAAAATTAGAAGCCAAACAGGCCCAAATACACATCCAACCGCACCGAACAAATCTGGAACAAGGATCACGAAGAGATGTAAATAGGAATTAGTATTTTTATAAGGGGAAAATAGGGATTCCAGCTATCAAAACACTTTATTTTAAAGCAAATGTAATCAGTGTCTGAAATAGGGTGTAGAAAGAGCTTCACATTACAATTAAAAAAGCAATGTACCATAACGTCAAAATATTTTACTTGTCCACCTTTTATGAAGAAATGTAGTTGACTCTTTCCCTTGTGTAGCCCCAGGGTAACTTTCTGTGCATGGTGCATCTCCTAACTTCAGTTATTCAAAAAGGAAAGAATAGGAAACAGTTCCTCCAGATGTAACAAGATGCGGAAACTCCAGGCTTTTTTTAGTTATATTTTTGGAACTCTCCCTCAACAAGAATGCCAGGTCAAGCTCTGTGTGTCTGTCTGCTCTTTTTTTATTCTTGGAAGTGAAATTCACTCAAATGCCTTGTCTATGCTAGAGAAATTTGGCATGCTAACCAGTGCTTGTGTGATGCCTGCCATTTTGGCTGACTCATCAGGATGTGAACTGGGGACTTAAAGAGCTAAAAATATGAGCTGCTACAGCATGAGCTATAGAGCCAAGGGCCTATAGCAGCCAGTGTAACAGACTCACATCCTCCTCAGATCAGGCACAGAGGGGAACCTGTAACATACACTCACCAGTGGGTCATGGTTGGTCCCTGTAGCATGCCTGTAATGCACCATATGTCCACACCTACAAATGTTCCTAACAGTCCACAGGCAACTGCATTAGCTCTAGACTTAGGCAAGGTTAAACACCCTGTTGACCTCCACCATGCCAATCTCTACCTGCACAATGCTAGGGTGTATGAGGGTTGCTATAATTGTGATCCTGACTGCACACAGTTTTCTTTCTACTGTGTCACAGTGCACCGGTCGCTACTTAAATAGCCTTCTTGGTCTACTCTCTTCACTTCATGGGGGTTACATTTGCTGGAAACCTACTACCTGAACAATTAGCACTGTACGGGGGCTTGACCTCTTGTCCTACTATTCCCCTGTACTCCCAGAAAGCCTTTTGAGGTCTCCCTGAAGCCACTATCTGCATTCTACTCCAGTAAAGACAATTGGTCTGTCATTGACTGATGTCCCTCGTCAGTGTTGGCTTCCCTGCCAGTGAAGTTATCCTTCTATTTCAAAGGGAACTGATATTCATTTTTCCTAAGATTTAACATTTTTATTCTGAATTTTAATCATAATAAAATTATGCAGAAGGGGTTCATAAAAACCAATGGGAAGTTATGTGGATAGTACTGTGCACAAACCATCTTTACATTTCCTGCACAGGTTGTTTATTGCTATCTCAGCCACAGTAGTAATCCTGGTGCTATCCTTCATCTCTCCCCCGATTTTAAATAATTTTGAACAGCATCAAGCAGTACAGTCAGAGCTATTTAATGTATTTTACCCAGTGCACAAGCTGAGTAATTGGGTTGCATGCAGGAGATCTTGGGGTGAGTTGGGGTATTGGTGTAGGGAGTGGTGATGGAATCCTTCCCTCAGGCCATTCCATGACTGGTAGTGCAGAGTTAAGGCTTGCAGTAGCCTCTGGATTCACCCCAACCCTCAATTTCTCACCCTGCATACTGGGAAGCAGAGGCAGTGAGCCCCACCAGTGAAAAACTGTGTGACACATGGGGGACTGCCTGTATAAAGTCCTAACATCTTGCCACTCACCTGCCTCTGCTGTGAAAGGGTATTGATTCTGCTACAGCCATGGCCCTCTCCACCTGCATGGAGATGGGAATTTGATTTGCTCTTAAAGGTGGAGGCCTGAATTAGACCCCATTACCATGCAACCTCATTGAAGTAGAAGTGATGGCATGCAGTGCAGCACAAGCCAGTGCAGAATTTGGCCTAGAGTTCTCCCCACAATTTGAGCTCAGATGAAACACTGTTTTTGCTCTCAAAAGTTAATAAGTACAATGTAAAAGGAAAGGGATCTGTTTTAGGGACAAAGCTGTTACCTAGCTCAAACATGGTACTGTGCCTAATATTGTTACAATTATTTATGATCAAATCTATTTGCAAAGGTTACATCGGATCATAAAACAGTATATGAATTTATTTGATAAAAATCAAAATGTTTTTTCTTTGAAAGGAGTTATATCAGTTCAAAAATATGAATGTAAAGAATCAAATAATGTGCTACCAATGATTTCTATGAGAAGTTCATACTTGGGAAGTCAAACAAGTCTTCAACCATGTCTGTGGTGTTTCTATTTCTTCGTCTTTCTTTTCTATGGGTTATTATTATTACTTAGTTTCTTATAGTGATTAACTGTCTGAATTGCCTCAAATGATATATACATTGTTTGGGATGTAAACGTTTGAATTAGTATGCCATGTTTTTAATTTAGTAAATTAACTGTTTTCTCTTTTTTTGAAATACATTGTGTTTCCTTGGTTTTAGACTTTGAAATGGATTCTTCTTCCTGTAATAAAAATTAATTTATTTAAGTTATGCACCAAACTGAGAGTTACAAGCTTTATGTGTAACATAATTTTAACCATGAGTCTCCAATTGGGAGCCCGATTGGGAAAAAGCACACTGTATTTTTAGTTTTGAGCTTTGCTTTCAAAATGAGAAGGTTTTGTAATCAGAAAATCAGCTGGGTGGCTGAAGGAGGGCTAGTCAGATTATGACCTGCAGCACAATGATTGGTCTGCTCTTACCTTAACTATTTGGTTTTTGTCCCTCCAGGGTCCCCCAGGTCCTCCAGGTTTACCTGGTCTGTCGGGGAAGAGAGGTCCAAGGGTGAGTAGAAGGGCTATATTTTTCTATAGCTGTATACTGGACATTGATAGTAAAACCAAACTTTGTATAATCATTTGATTGTGGAGTGTATTCATATACTAGTCAGCAAGGAAGATGTTGCTCTTTAATCTCAGCATATAATGGGCTAAAACAAAGTAAGACAAGACAGATAAAACAACATGTATTTTACAATAAATACCTAGAGGAGGTATTCTGAGTAAATGTGTCCACAAACTGCTATTTAGTTTGCAGTATAACTGTTATGCTGCTACTTGTAGCATTGTTTTTTTTAGTTTTTCAGTGTTGCCATCTGTAGCTGAGAAGGTCAGGTTCATTTGCTTTTTGGAATGATGGGGAGTGGGCTTCCCAGAATAGTGCATTCCACAGCTACAGACTGGAAAACAATGAAAGTGAAATTATCCACTGCTGGCTAGAAAGAAAATTGCTCTAAGAATCTGCTTTAGTTTCTTGGTTAACAGCAGCTCAATAAAAGCATAATTTCTGTGTCTGTAGCTTCTTCAAGTAACTTTTACCATAGCTAATACATCTTGATATATATATATATATAGTGTGTGTGTGCACGCGCATATATACTATAAAATGTTGAAGCCCTCTGGAAATGGCTGGGGAAGAATCAGGAATTTCTCACTGAAGGAAATCTGGGATTTTGGGCACCTGGAGAGGGTAGTTAAGGATTTGTGGGCTGGATGATCTAGAAGGCTGGGCAGGCTGGAGTGGAGTGGGTAGTCATGGGTTTAGGAATGGAGTGTGGTGTCTGGCAGGGTTGATAGATGAGACGTAGGATTTCTAGGATGGGTAGAAGTATTTGGCAGATGGTATGACAGATCAGCTGATGTGAGGGAGGTATCTTAGGTAGGCGGGGTTACTTGTGCTAGTGCTTGTGAACGAACATTTGAGTACGCCATTGTTTTGTAGCTTGTTGAAAACAAAATTTGCATGTTATACAGCTTTATGTTCCTTAATGCTGTCTCACATTTGAAATGGATGGCTGGAAAGGGGGATATCACCAGCTAATTGAATTAGGTTTAAGAAGAAAGGATTTAGCGCAAGTGGTGATCTTTTCCCATCGGTATAGACATTTCTTTCTCCATAGACTCAAAGAAGGGGAAATGAGCTAAGGCTTTTTCCTATCATTAGAAGGCACTAGTTTCTCCTCCCAAGTTTAGGTGAGCTGCAACCATACTGCATGAGCAAGTTATACAGCTGGTCTCTAAATACAGGGGCGGGGGAGATAACTTCCTCTCTTGCCTGGGTAAAAATTAGAACAACAGAACGTGGCACTAATTTGGGGGGTGGAGGGAAGTATTTAAATACTGTTCATGAATCATCACCACTTGCCCGTCTTTGTCCTTCCCCAGCCCGCTCTGTCCCTTCATTTCCACACAAGAAGTATTCTTAGTTCTGGGGAGGAACAAAAAACTAAAAATGGAACTAAATTGGGTTTGTTTAGTCTGGAGAAGAGAAGACTGAGAGGGGACATGATAACAGTTTTCAAGTTTGTTACAACGAGGAGGGAGAAGAAATGTTCTTCTTAACCTCCGAGGATAGGACAAGAAGCAATAGGCTTGGATTGCAGCAAGAGAGGTTTAGGTTGGACATTAGGAAAAACTTCCTAACTATCAGGGTGGTTAAGCACTGGAATAAATTGCCTAGGGAGGTTGTGGAATCTCCATCATTGGAAATTTTTAAGAGCAGGTTAGACAAACACCTGTCAGGGATGGTCTAGATAATTAGTCCTGCCATGAGTGAAGGGGACTGGACTAGATGACCTCTCGAGGTCCCTTCCAGTCCTATGATTCTATCTGCACATTTACTGGAGAGAGAAAAAGAGGAAGAAGAGAGAGGGTAAAATGTTGTATGCTAAGGCAATTCAATGAGGATAACCTCAGTCTTGATTCCTTAAAAAGAGAGAGCCCAAATAAACCACATGTTAAAAATGTAAAACCATCCTGTCACATGGCCAGTCAGAAAGCCCATCAGACTTGCTTGATTCCCTCTGATACCATTATAAAAGTAGAGGTAGGAGTCAGGATCCTTTATATCTCTTGAAGCTGTCTCTTTCAGATGCCTATTTCTTAACCTCTGATGGATGCAGTGCATTCTGGGGCACAAAGCTCCACAGTGTGAAATTTGTGAATTCAATGTGGAGTTGAACATGCAAAAAAGCATAATGGGAAGTGGGGGAGCTTAGATTAGAGAGGGGTGGCTAGCGTCTGGAGACAGCCTAGGTTGAGAAGGGCCAGTTTGATTTATTAGTAACTGTGATTTAAATAGAATTTTAAAAGCGTACTTAAATGTTGCCGCAAAGACTAGTCCAGGTGATGGGCTAAGGGCCAGGAAAACTTCATTTTTGAAAAGTCATTGTTGCACTTTAGCTCTTATAGTGCCCATAAATATTAGAATACCAGCAAGTGTTGGTTGTTATTTTTTACATTGAAAAGTAGGTCCCAGGCCCTACTTTTTGTGTGCTAAACTTGAGGCTGACATGAGGCTTTTATGGGCAAGATATAACATGAACTCCCCAAAATTTTATTAGAAAATTATATAGGTAGAATATACATTATACACAGATGTGGTATGACAATCAGGTGGGGTATCTGAGCTTAGACCCACTGAAAACTTTGGCCTCCTAGCCAAAGAAAGCCCTTCATCACCCCTCCTGAGCAGACATGGAGCCTGTCACGTGACCTTCACCCAGGGCTTTCTTCTGTCCCTTGAGTCATCTTTAGTCATACTGAGATGTGCCTTGAGCTGTTGAACAAGAGGCACCTGGGATCTAAGGAACTCTCTTCTTGCAGTGGCAGCACTCAGCTATCAGCAGTCAGCTGTGTGCTGCTCCACTTGCTGCACAGTGATTGTTGTGTCAGTGACTCCTTCCCACTACTCCCAGCTGCGTGAGGATCCTCCTGCCTCAGGCCCTAGTCTTCCCCAGGATTCCCGTGCTTCACTCCCTCAGCCCTTAATCGTGCCTTGGTCCGACGGTCTCAGTAGTGACACCTTAGTTAAGAGTGATGCCTTTCCCTCAGGAGCTTGATTTTAACCACTTTTAACTTTATTAGAAAAGTTCCTTTCTGTGTAAAATTTCTCACATGGGACCTCTGCACAGAGGAAATGTAAAAAAAAATTTTTTTTGAGTGTCTCAGCCAAGCTGAGTCTGAGTTAGGGCACATCAAGAAAAAAAGTGAGTTTTCAGGATTTGAAACAAATAATTTTTGTTGTTCACCCATATCTCCAGAATGACTTGTTTTATACTGTTTTATCTGAGATGTATGTTAATCCTCAGTGAGGTGGAATTCCTAGGGCAACTTTTATTGAGCAGAATACCACTGTGCTCTCCCTTCTTGTTGTGGCATTTCCTCGACCCTGGCAAAACAAACCAACAAAGCGCTAAAAACTTTCTGAGCCATTTCCCCACTGTAATTATATTGGCACCTTAAGTAGCGGGTTTCCTCTTTCTTGTAAATCCCTGAGAGAGACCCGAAAGCTGCCTGTGTGCACATTAATCTCTCAAAGGGGGCTGGGATCAGCATGTCCATTTAGTTACATCAACATGGTTATTCGTTGGAGGAAGCATTAAACTGTGAGGCTCTCAGTGTTAATGTGCGGTATAATTGGTAAACGCTGAGTTGTGAGGGAAAAGTATGATGTCTGTCTTAACAGTTCATTGAATTTGTATTTTATGTTTTGGGAGAGTTAAAACAGATTCTTATTATTTCTGGTACCTTTGATAAACTCTTTGGGTGAAATTCTGGCCCCCTTGAAGTCAATGAAAGTTTTGCCATTGACACCAGTGGGGACAGGATTTTATCCTTCAGGTTCTTCCATGTGTCATAGATGAATAGCTGCTGACAATCATTGTGATGACCATTTCCCCCAGTGCCCAATTCTACAAGGACTGGCTTCAATGAGAGTTGAAAGTGCTCCGGACCTTGCAGGATCAGATACCCAGTGTTGAAACCTTTTAACTTCTAGTGTGGATGGCCTGGAAACATGTTTTGTCCCATAGCGGGAAATATTATAGATCCCATGTTCCACCAGTCCTGTTGTTGACAATCACTGTCAGCAGTGGTTTGTTTTCCAAGCACAGATGGGTCAATTTAGCCATATACTCCTGATGTTCTTTGCATGGAACTCTCATTGAAGTTAATGGATGTTGATTATATAAAAGTTAACTTTGACTCTCAAAAATGTCAGCATTCTGGGCCATTGATCTGGAGAATTAATTGTTATAATTCCTAACTGCATGAACTTTATATACTGTACATAGGGATTACCTCAGTAATGTGATGTTCAGGATTTCCTTTTATCCCAAACATCGTATGATATTCTATGGCTGAAAAGTCATCATCACAATGAGCTTGCTCTAATATGCATGTCCTGAATTACCTGGGATCCCAGTGAAAAGTTAATGACTGAGACTGTCAAAGGAGTCTATGGGAGTTAGGTGCTCAATTCCCATTTAATCTCTGTGGGAAATGGACACTGATTCCCTTAGGCTCCTTTGAAAATCCTTGCCAATGATTTTAGATGGAACAGTGATCCTTGAGGATGATTCTCTGTACAATATTTCCACAAAGTAATGAACATTGTTTGGTGTAGTTCTGAATAACCCTGCTCTTTCTCGTTTTTATAGGGTATTCCAGGCCCACATGGGAATCCAGGTTTGCCAGGGCTGCCTGGTCAAAAGGTGAGCTAACTTAATCACACTGCCATAAGCATTATTTGAACTTCCGGATGTGTAACTTTTTGGAAGTCCTAGAGTTTGCTTCCAATAATAGTAGTGATTAATTTTATTTGGTTTACAAATGGAGAGCACAGCTATAAACAGTTTTTAAGGAAATGTAACCAATAAAACTTAAACCAAGATCAAAAGAAAAATAGCCAGTTTCACAGGACAAAATGATGCATGTGGAATGATGGCCTGGAAGCCTTTACTCATGTGAGTATTCCTTGCTTTCCAAAGGATTTTGATTGAAGTCAATCCAACTACTTGGGTGAGTCAGAATTATTCAAGTGAGGCATTTGCGGGATTGGACATTTAATCCCTGCGGTAACCTTTTGCTTTGGTCAAAAAAAAAAAAAGAAAAAATAGGCCAAGTCACTCTCCATAAATACTTCTATTTGCTGTCAAGATTTCACCTGTTTGATGACATTTAACTACTCTAACTTTCAGAGTTTGTTGATTAAATGATAGAATAAGAACTGTGGAACCTAGATTTGATATTGCAAATTTAAGAAAAAATATTCAGCCATAAACTCAATTAAAAACTTTCAAACCTGGGTTACAAGGGCCACTTAAATACCGGCAGGCAGATTTGTGCAGTTGCAAAATGCCTTCAATTCATATTTAGTTTTAACAATTTGGATAGATATGTTAGGAAAAAACAACATGATGATTTGTTTTAGTGTGATTCCTTATGACAGGAATCTGACCTGTAGTGACAGGTGTTAAAAACTGCTCTAGGCCATGAAAATATATCAAATAAAGCTTGTGATGTTTGACATTGTAAAACAAAGTGGCTTTGTGTTTTCTATGTGCCCTTTTGTTAGTATCTAATTTTATTACAACCATTAAACGTAGTGATTTCTATAACTCGGTTTTACAATAATTATGCAAACTGGGTAATAGAGAAGTGTAGACCGCTGTTACTTGAAATAAGTGTAGCCAGCTACTCACAGGATTTATTTCATAATATATATTTCCTTTAATTGAGTCATACCAAGATTCTGAGCATTTATCTACTCTGTAGTTGAGTTCATGATTTTAAAAAATTAAGTCATTGATAAAAATTAATGTATTTTCTAGGCTTAGCTATGAAAGCTATATTTTCTTGTTGGTCACAATTTATTATTGTTAATACTATATCATTATTTTATGCAGAGGGGGCTAGAGCTCCACACAACTGTAGTTTTACTGTAAAATTAGAGTATCATAATATTTTAATTAAATAGAAGTAAGCCAGATCCTCACCAAGTGTAACTGGAGAAGCTCCACTGAGGTCAATTGACCTATGCTGGTATACACTAACTGAGATTGAAGACACTTGGGTTTAATCTTAGAACACACAAGATCTAATGTAATAATTTTCTGGCAGTAAAATCACAATGGGTTTTATTCTCCCCTCAAGGTACATGTGTATCTCCTATCTACATTGAAGAGTTACACATGTGCTTCAAGAGTGGAATTTAATACATTTATAGCTTCCTAGATTGTCACTGATGGCTTTAAACTGAAGGTCAGGTTCTGTCCCTGTGTGTGTGCCAGCAGCTTCCATTGACATGTATATAGTTTAGGGTCCTTAGCATGTAACCTTAGATACTTGGCCTAGGGGTATAAGGCTGACATGTGGTCTAAAATCACCAAAGCATGCATAAGTTTTTGGCAATTTTCCTAGCTATCATAAACAAGAACTATTTCAAGAAAACTGAGTCTGTGGATTTTGGCACCGTTATAGCTGCATTGTAATGCTAAATAGATTAAATACTTATATATTTTATTTTACCTTCACAAGATGGTTTACAGTTCCTTGTTCCTGCTTCACAATTGAAAACCATGTATAATGATGACTGCTTGTTTCTAAGTTAAAATTACAAAGAATTGCATATCTTTTATTGGGGAAATGGCATTGGGCAAGGTATGAAAGGGAACATATTTTAACTAGCTAAGAACCAGCTGCAGCTTTATTACAAATAACGTTTTTAGTTCAGTCTGTCTGAATTGTAAAAGGGAAGCAGGACACTGCTCTCTTGGCAATGGTGTTAGCAAGAGGAGGATCAGGCCCTCATGTATCATTTCAAATAATAGTTATCAACTTACACTTGTTCCTATTCACTCCATCACCCAAACTTATCACCTGATTAGTGCCTATTGAAGTCAAGGGGAGTCTTTCCACTGATTTGAAAAGGCAGAGAGTGAACAGGACTTGCACTTGGGTCTCCATGGCACAAGAAGCAAATATGAAGGATTTGGGGCTAGAAAAGGAGGGTGGAAAGATAATGGTGTGAAGAGATTTGATGGGAAAGAGAAATCAATGATGGTAAACATAAGTAGATGGAGAAAGGCTGGTCCCCCAGTCCTGCAACTCATTGTGCACTGTCAGACTGCTGCACCCATGCACAACCATGCTGAGGAAATGGATCTCTGCAGGGAGGAGAGCAGTCTTCCCACATGCAACAAATTGCAGAATTGGGGCAAAAATCAGAAAGTTTAATGTATTGAAAAGAGAGGGGAAAAAAACTTGAAAGATCTTAAAGGAATGAGAATATTTATATTAAAAAAAAGGCATGGATAATTTACTGGTAGTTTTTTAAAAAATCACATGTCCCCAGTTCTGGCTGGGGAGAAATTACACCTCTACCTTGATATAACGCTGTCCTCGGGAGCCAAAAAATCTTACCGCGTTATAGGTGAAACCGCATTATATTGAACTTGCTTTGATCCACCGGAGTGTGCAGCCCCGCTCCCCCGGAGCACTGCTTTACCTTGTTATATCCAAATTCGCGTTATATCGGGTCACGTTATATCGGGGTAGAGATGTAGTAGCGCCCAACTCCTTTTGAATGCCCTGAATCCTTTTCATTTTGGTTTTGAAAAGCTGGCAGTGTCAAACAGTGGATTTTTTAAAAAATAGTTGTCTCATTGCATATAATCTGGCTATATGCCAGAAAATCTATAGTCATCCTTCACCCTAAGTAAAGAGCTTTGTCTGAGACTACAGTTTAATTTCAAGATCCAGTCTGTGGCTGCATTTGACAGGAACTTAAACATGCTGCTGGTATCTGTCATGTCATTTCTATCTTTAGGCCAGACTCTCTTTTGTGTAGAGTATTGACATTGTTCACCCACATGCCACTCCATATACCACAGTTTATTGACATAACACATCACTGTAGCCATTAAAGTATAGAAAGGATGAAGTATGGAATTAAATGAATAGGAGAAGTTGAGCCAGTTTATTGAGGAAGGAAATAGAAATATGTATACAAGTGATGATTGTACAGAGGCTTAGCTATCACGCAAGGCAGTAATTATATGTAGTTCTTTTTGTTTTCATAAAGTTTGTTGTGTGGACAATGAATTCATTTAGCTGTAATAGATTCTGTGGTGATGATGCAAAGGTAAAATGCAGTGAATCATTGGATTCACCACTGCATTGTACCTTGTGTAGTCAGTTAAACCTGTGCAAAATGGGCATAAAGTGAGTGGAGGACTCTGATTTGAAGCATTTTATACCCACTTTGCATGAGAGTAAATAATTACACAAAGTGCAGGGCAGCACAGACTCAGGACTATGATTTCTAATGTCTTAGGACCAGATCACCCTGTCCTGTGAAGAAACCTGCCCAGATGGGTTTAAGGGAGGGTTTGTACTCTGTGGTGGGAAGATTTAGGAGGCTGCAGTCCCTCTGAACCCTATACATCTGTGGGATTTATTGAGGAATGGTCTCCCCCTTCCACACAGAGGCAGGAAACATCTTGGATGGATCCCCCTTCCCACCTGGTATCATGGCTCCTTAGAGCCTACCTTTATTTATATGGTTAACTAGTGTACTGATTTCTTCTGTCTTAAAGCTGTTAAAAATTAGAAGAGCAAACTTCTATTTGGTAATTTTCTTGGCTTCACGACTTTGTTTTTTATGGGTTAGTAGTAAGAAAATAATGAAATAGAAGGGGTATGTGATTTGTCTGACAAGAGGAATTCCTGAGAGCTACCAACACAAGACTAATTGCAAAATCATTGTCTTATGAATTATTTTTAGAAGAACTGTGTTTACCGCAGGAATATCTATCTTCTGTTTGACACTGGCAAGTTTTTGTCTTTGCTTGCAATATGGCCTTTCTATTGTGCCACGCAAGCTTTGCTGTCATTAGAGAGATGTTAATCTTTATCACAGTTAAAGCACTATTCTGCAATAACCCTTGGAAGGTAAGTACTGTGTATAGAGTCTGTCTCATCTTCAGTTTGGAAGACTTGACATGCTTATAAACACAACTCAAGCATTCTCTGAGCAGTCATAACAAAGCAATACTTGAAAAAGATTTTAAAGAGAAAATAGGCCAGATCCTCAGGTGCAGTGCAGCTGGTTCTGTCTCACCCTGGGTGGACTTTGGCTGTAATGCAGTCTAAACAATCGAGGGAGGAGCACCACACAGCAAGGGGGGGTCTTCACTGGTATGTGGGACTTTTATGCCATACTCCCTCCTTCCTGCTAACGTAGCAGGGGAGAGTGGGCATGGGCAGGATATCCCTGTGCCACAACAGTTCCGGGCTGTGTTTTCTGTTTTTTGTGGCTGTTACAGGCCAGTGTAAGTCACAACCCACCCTGAGGCTTAAATCCTGTTCTCTTGGAGCTATAAGTGCATGGCAGTGTTAACACTTGGAAGCCTAATTGTTTTAGAATTAGGATTCTCTCTCTCTCTCTCTCTCTCTCTCTCTCTCTCTCACACACACACACACACACACACACACACACACACACACTCAGCCTGGGCACTTTTTGCAATTATCAGATATAAATTCATTTTTCCAGAACCCGATAGCTGAACAGTGGCTTGGCTGGTTTTCTCCATCAGAGAAATATTTATTTTGGGCAGTTTTGTGTTAGTAGATGCAAAGAAGTGTAGAGAGTCATGTGATGCCAGTGCTACAGAGCAAGGGCTTCTTGACGAAGAGCTGTAATTTGCAGTTGTTAATATAAACCCCATCTTGATTAGGACTTCTGTCTGACATAAGGGTCTGCCCAATTTGTAAATGGCACAATGCCACCCTAACAGATGGGCATGAGTGTAGGCACACACACACACACATATATATACTTACATACAGAATTCTCTGCTGAGAATGCCTGAACAGCTGTCCATACTGATTTTAGTTACTTATAAATAAAGGGCATGTGCCATCTTTAATCCAACTCTGATCTGGACTAGCTTTAACTATAAAAAATAATATCCTTGGCTATAGGAGAGAAATTCTTGGCGAGGCTGAACTAATCTGAGTACGGAGCAATCCATTATTATATGGTTTTCAGCTTCAAGGCCAAAGGTTACGTCTGGTCTATTCAGTTTTGATATGACGAGGTCAATGGAATGTAACCATATGTACTGTGTGCAGCATTTAGTATAACTAAAACCAGTGGAGATTACTTGTGCTGTATTTTAGCTTAAAATAATTGTTTTTAATGATAAGATAAAGAAAGTACAAGTATGGTTTCAGTCTAAACATTTAAACTTTCCAAATGCCCAGGTTTGATACAAGTGAAGCAATAAACTAAGATAATTATGTAGAGAGATTACCTGTAATAGGAATGACTAGCCATTAGTGGTTCTTGATCCACCTGCTGGAGGTTGTGGATCCCCAGCATTGGTGAGTCTGCCAGTAGCAGAGAGCACTGCAGTGCCAGCCACTCAGAATCCCTGCTGTGTTGGAGGACTGAAGCTAGATTGCACAAACTAAAATAGTGGTCAGGGCTGGGCTAGCCAGGAGATCTGCTGAGTCAGTACTTCTCCCAGGGACCGCTGTTACTGAGGCTTCTATGAAATTGCAACTCCAGGAGAAGTCAATCAGAGCTTCCGGTCATTCAGGACCTCTGGAAAATTGGGTCTTAAGTGTGTCAGAGACACTGCTCTTTGTCCAGTTGATAATATATGACAGTGGCCAGCAATGCTGCTGTGTTTCCCCAAAATGTTTTGGGGACATCTTCATATAAAGAGTTTTCAAATGGTTGGGGGAGTTGATGGGAAAGTGACTCACATTATAGGACACAACTGGGTTTTCATAAGAAATGAGTGTTAGATAAAAGGAAGCTCGGATACGTAGGGGCCCAGTGCAAGGGATGTCTTTGTGATTCAGCTGAAGAGCGCTAGTTAAACAACATCTGACTAAATCAGGTTGAGTTGAGAAGAATCGAACGTTAAGTGAGGCCACATTCAAGGTTAACTGGCCAAAGAGTCAATGAACATAAGTTGTTGTCTTGGTGACAGAGATGTGGAAGGCTGTGGAAAAGGAGAGATCCGTCTGGAAGAACTCCCTTTCCCTTGTGGAAACCATTTCTGCATGTAGAGGGCATGACTTGGTTATGTCATTCAAGTCATCGGGGCCTGATACTATTTACCTCAGGGTACTGAAGGAATTAGCTGAAGAAAGTTCGGAGCCACTGGCAATAATATGTGCAAACTCCTGAATGACAGGACAGGTCCTGGAAGTCTGCAGAAGGGCTAATGTAGTGCCCATCTATAAAAAGGGGGGGAAAGCCGGGGAACTATAGACCAGTCAGCCTGACCTTGATACCTGGGAAGCTATTAGAGCAATGTATGAAACGTTCAATTTGTGAATACCTGAAGGATGAAGGGTATAATCACTAAAAGCAGCATGGATTTATTAAGAACAAATCATGCCAAACCAGATTGATTTCCTTCTTTGGCAGGGTAACTGGTTTGGTTGATAGCAGGAATGTGGTGGATATAATATACCTGGACTTCAGCAAGGCTTTTGACACAGTCCCACAAGACATTCTGATAAGTAAGCTCGAGAAATGCAGGCTCGGCAGAACTACCATTAAATGGATACATACTTGGTTAAACAACTGCAAACAAAGAGTAACTATTAATGGAATTATGTCAAATTGGAGGGAGGTCTTAAGTGGGGTTTCACAGGGATGTATTCTGGGTCCATTGTTATTTAACATCTTTGTTAATGACTGGGATGTAAGAATAGAGAGCATACTAATCAAATCTGCAGATGATACAAAGTTAGGCAGGGTTGCCAACACTTAGGAGGATAGAGCTAAAATTCAAAGAGATCTTGATAAATTGGAGAACTGGGCTACTGACAACAAAATGAAATTCAATAAAGACAAATGTAAGATGCTACACTTAAGGAAGAAAAACCAAATGCACAAACACAGAATGGGGGATAACTGGCTTGGCAGCAGCACAGCGGAGAAGGATTTGGGAGTTGTGGTAGATCACAGCCTCAACATGACTCAGCAATGTGATGCTGTTGCAAAAAAAGCAAATGCAATTTTAGGTTGCATTAACTGTGGCCTGCAAGTCACAGGTGGTGATAGTACCACTCTACTTAACACTGGTTAGGCCTCGGCAGGAGGACTGTGTCCAATTTTAGTCACCGATGTAAAGAAACTGGAAAGGATCCAGAGGTGAGAGACAAAGATCATCAATAGGATGGAATGCAAGCCATATGAGCAAAGAATGAAGGAACTGGGTATGTTTAGTTTGGAAAAGAGATTAAAGGAGGACATGATAGCAGTCTTCAAATACTTGAAAGGCTGCCATAAAAAAAGATGGAGAAAAGTTGTTCTCTCTTGCCATAGCAGGCAGGACAAGAGGCGATGGCTTCAAACTACAGCATAGCAGATTTAGATTAAATCTCAGGAAAAGCTTCCTAAGTATAAGAACAGTAGGACAATGGAACAGGATGCCTCAGGAGGTTGTGGAAGCTCCTTCACTGGAGGTTTTTAAAAGGAGTCTGGATAGCCATCTGCCTTGGTTGGTTTAGATACTACAAATCATATATCTTGGCCAGGGATCCCATCGAACCCTACAATTCTATGACTTCTAGTCAGGAATGACTCATAACCTGCCCAGTAAAAAATTGAACCTAGGCCTGTTGGATTTCTCTCTCTTACTTTCTTCATCCTCCAGGGCTCTGTGCTATTTTTAGGAAGTATTGGATGTGTGAAAAAAAGATGGCAGAGGCTACTATTTCTGATAACATTTAGAGCAGGGGTCGGCAACCTTTCAGAAGTGGTGTGCCAAGTCTTCATTTATTCACTCTAATTTAAGGTTTTGCGTGCCAGTAATACATTTTAACATTTTTAGAAGGTCTCTTTCTATAAGTCTATAATATATAACTAAACTATTGTTGTATGTAAAGTAAATAAGGTTTTTAAAATGTTTAAGAAGCTTCATTTAAAATTAAATTAAAATGCAGAGCCCCCTGGACTGGTGGCCAGGACCCGGGCAGTGTGAGTGCCACTGAAAATCAGTTTGTGTGCTGCCTTTGGCACACATGCCATAGGTTGCCTACACTTGATTTAGAGAAAACATGGAACCATGAAGGACTAGTGGATTATTTTCAATTGACAATAACGTTCTTCTTTTAAACTCCGGCTAGAAAACTGTTAAGTTAGGCTAGGTCTACACTACCCGCCTGAATCGGCGGGTAGAAATCGATCTCTCAGGGATCGAATTATCGCGTCTCGTCGGGACGCGACAATCGATCCCCGAATTGACGCTCTTACTCCACCAGCGGAGGTGGGAGTAAGCGCCGTCGACGGGGAGCCGCGGAGGTCGATTTTGCCGCCATCCTCACAGCGGGATAAGTCAGCTCCGATAGGTCGAATTCAGCTACGCTATTCGCGTAGCTGAATTTGCATATCTTAAATTGACACACACACCCCCGTAGTGAAGACCTGCCCTTAGTGTGCTGTCTATTGTAAGCCTGGTCAATGGGAATGCTTCAGTCACTTGTAATGCAGGCAGTTTACTACTTCTGAGGGTTAATTTATTACCTGGGAACCAAAAGCAATTGACTTCAAAAAGTTGTGACAAGCACGCACGCTTCTCAGACTCTCATGGCAATAAAACAGGTAGTGACACTTGAAAGAGAGGGGAAAGTAAAGTGTAGCATGCTGCAGAACTTAATTATGTGGGAACACAAGCTATGAAATATGGCATATGAAACATAGACATATGCTTTCCTTATGCGAGACAATATTTTCCTATTGCCAGAATATGTGAAAGGTCAAATGTATATTTATGCAATTTATTTCCCCTTTAAAAGTATCTACATTGTTTGTAAGGAATGTAACTCCAAACCTTGCATTTTTTAAGCAACAAATGAACAATTTAACACTAGCCTTAATGGGAAATTATTTCCATGTTACATTGTGGGGTAATTCTAGTCAGTTTTATGACAAGTTTTGTTTTGGGGGGGAATATGCAGTGAATGAAAAATTGCAACCAACTGACTACATCTCAACAGCAGCTTTCAAGGACACTAGATTAAAAGATAGGAACAAAGAATTGATCAGAAATAGAAATGACATCACAACTATATTGGTGTTCATGTTTGATATGGTTTGATACATCAGGCTTGCATAAATCTGCAAAGTACAAATAAAGTATTCAGTTATAACTGAGAATGCAGGCACACTGATTTGTCTGTACCTCTTACTGCATTTGCAATTAAACTCTGCCTTTTTAATAAATAATCCTCAGGTACATTATGAAGAAATACAGGGAAATTCAAACTCATCGCCACATATGCATTCAGATTATTGTATTATGCCATGTAGTGTGACATGCATACTTTAATAGGAAAGTTGACATAAGAAAACATTCCTGGAATAAGAAATATACTTTGTACAGCATTATATCTTGCACACACACAATCAATTTCTTCAACAGTGAAAATATTTGTGGCTAGCTATATAATTAAATCTTCTGTCCCTGTACCACACTGATTTCATTTCTCTGCAATAGGGCCCTAAAGGAGATCCAGGTTTCTCCCCAGGACAAGCAAAACGTGGAGAAAAGGTAACTGCTTCATAATTACAGAGAAATGTTAGCCACGTTTTTTGTTGTTGAAGTTTGCTTATATCATCTGTATTGTTGGGTTTAATTACCTTTTAAGTCTAGTGCTATGTAAATTGCAATTTTTGTTTTCCCATTATTGTTTGTCTCAGAATGGCTGATGTCTATATGAGTGGTTGGATTTTAGTGTTCTATGATGAAGTAAGCCTCTGGCAACAGTTATGAACCAAAGACAGACATAAAATAACAACACTTAATGGTTCACCTGTAGTTAAATTTTAAATTCTGTATTTGATTTCAGATTTAAGAAACAAAAATTAAAAAGTAAAACTCTATTGGAAGAATTAAATTAAATTCAGTTTGTTAGGACTTGATAAATATGGTACAGTTAAACTGTTGTGTTTATGTTAACTCCTTCACATCAGCAACAAAATATGAGTATTGAAACCTTATAACATCTTAAATTGGTACACAAAGCTCAGAGTGACGATGGTTAAAGGAATACCACCAATTTAAAAATCATATCTCTACCTGAAATTGTTTTACCTTCTGTTGTTGCAAGGGATACTTAATTTTAGCACAACTGAAACATTAGAAATAAGCCTTTGTGACCAGAATCCCAGGGGAGCCAGCTGAGGTCACTCAGTTAGGATGAACTGCAAAGAATGAGGCAGACAATCCCCAAAGCTGGTGGACATTCCAATATTTAGATTTACCAAGCCAGCACAAAACCTTCTGTAATACCTTACTGCTTACCCAGAAGTCAGCAACACAGTTCCCTTAAAGTAACCCAGCCTCAGGCCTCCACCTAGACACCCAAGTCAGATATGACGAGGATTAGTGAAAATCTTATTCATCATATAGGAAAGTTCCACCAATCACAAAGGATCGGACATATTACCTCCCAGGTTAATGAATATTCCAGATCTTACCCAAATACACACTTATCGCCAGTTCTTATTAACTAAACTAAAATTTATTTAAAAAGGAAAAAGAGTGAGTGTAGGTTAAAAGATCAGTATACATACAGACATGAGTTCAATTCTTGAGGATCAAATTCATAGCAGAGATGGTGAGCTTTGTAGATGCAAAGAGTTCTTTTCAAAATAGTTCATAGATTATAGTCCAATGTTTGTATTCAGGGCAGTCCAATCAGAACTGGGATCTCAGTCCTTGTGGCTTCAACTTCCCCTGCATAAAGCCTCAAGCAGATCTGAGATACCAGGATCCAAGCCATTTTTTATACAGTTTCAGGCCTTCTTTGACAGCTCAGAGTCACTTGATGAACAATAGACACTCATTTCCTAAGCATTGCCGGTAATTATTCACACTGATCAACATAAGGCAATTGCCTGTTTTTCCACCATTCACAGATTATTTGATATACATTTCAAAGAGAAATGAATACAGCAATATCCCATGTTTATAGTTCATTTAAATGTTAAGATGTTCTTTTGATCTCTGAATTAACAGAATACAGCATAGATAGTTTCAGAGTAACAGCCGTGTTAGTCTGTATCCACAAAAAGAAGAACAGGAGTACTTGTGGCACCTTAGAGACTAACAAATTTATTAGAGCATAAGCTTTCGTGGACTACAGCCCACTTCTTCGGATGCATCCGAAGAAGTGGGCTGTAGTCCACGAAAGCTTATGCTCTAATAAATTTGTTAGTCTCTAAGGTGCCACAAGTACTCCTGTTCTTCTTTTAGCATAGATAGTGACTGTTTGATTACATTGTTGACCACTACCAATATATATGTAAATACACAAAAACACAAACATTATCTCCCCATATGTTTTTAAGGGTTGAATTTGAGTCATTTATCCTACAGGATACTTAACCTTTTCTGGTCATGCTTCACAGCCTTTTCCCTGTTTTTCAAAATTTGAAAGCCCTCTGTGTATCCGTTTCCCTCTTTCCCATGTCTAGTTTGTTAGGCCTTGATTCCATAGACACCTTAGCACATGCTTAACTTAAAGCACATGAGTTAGGCTCATTTAATTCTGTGGTATTACTCATGTATTTAAAGCTGAGCACATGTGTAAATGTTTGTAGTATTAGGGGATCAGGGGCTTAGTTAGCAGATTTCCCCTTTTGTTTAAGTGAGTCTTTCACACCATAACAGGAAAGGGAAAAAAATTTTTAAAGGAAAATATGATTCTAAACATGCAAACTTGTGGTGGAGGGAACCCGGGAGTAGGTATAGTCCCTGAAATGATCTTTAACTTATTTTTTTAAACTTACTAGACTTCAGTTTGATGCTGTCTCTTTATAGTATTTTGATGAATTTGCACACAGTCACATTGTTCTGTTCAACTCTCACCCATGTCACTGTCTTCTCTCCAAAAAAAAAAAAAAAAAAGTAAACCATTCTGTACTTGAAAATAAAGAGCCTGATCCTGATCTCACTTACACTGGTGTAAATCAGAAGTGACTCTTTTTAAATCAATAGCTACCCTTGTGTGCGGCAGGTGTAAGTGACAGAAGAATCCGATCCAGAGCAAAGCTCTGCTTTGAAAAAAGATTATAAAAATGACACCTTCTGAGTCAGCAGATCTGCTTCCTGTGCTTATTCAGGATCTTACCTGCTGACTTTAGTGATTAAAAATAAGCTTCCCTCCCCCCGCCCCTCTTTCTAACCCTCTTGACCCCACACAACTTTGAGAGAATGGTCAGAATTCTATTCCAGTTCACACATCATAAACATAATTGTTATCTAAGTTGCAACTGGCTTGCACAGATGTGGCTAAGAGCAGAGTTTGGCCCAAAGAATCGTGATGACTTTGGTGATGGTGCCCAAGCCAGAAAAAATCCAAACTAGAATCAACAAGTCAAGCTGAACCTGAAGGACTGTTAGAAAAACATGTTTTTATTTGCAAATGGAACAAACTGGTTCAAGAAGTAATCGAGAGACAATGACTGTGGACACAATTACAGCCGTGTCCTATTAACAGTCACTTTTCAGATTATAACTGCATATTAAGGAATTTAATTGCACTGGGAAACAATGCAGTCACTGTTATGTAACCTTGGGGAAGCAGAAGTCCCATTCCAGAAATACTGTGTCTTCATCATTGGTTTATTCACAAAGGATCTTTCAGCCCTATTCAGCTATATTCATTAAGAACTCTCTTAATGCTAAGAAATCAAAGATTCTGTCCTCCACTTCACCTTAAAGTGGATTCCAAGAGTAAGCTCCTATAGTTAAATTAGTTGGTTATTTTGTCTTTCCAAAATGATTTTCAGTATAAAAATACAGAGTGGTTCTTCATGGAAGCTATGGCTTGGAGGTTTATGATTACAGTTTACTTTTGAATTGCACACCTACTAATTATGGCTGACACTTTAAAACCAATGTGCTCATATTGAGAGTTTAATTAGCATGCTTATTTCATAATGTATATTTAGAGTTTCATTTTAAAGAGCTGCCTATCAAAGGCAAGGCTAAATTCAGAAGTGAGACTAAGCGTGTTTAGAGATCGATTCATTTGGTGAAATGTGTATGCCTCCATTTGGTCCTTCCACTTGCATATTACACAAATGTAGGCCTGGTCTACATTTAAAATTTATGTCAACATAGCAATGGCATTCCAGAGTGTGAAAAATCCAAGCCCCTAAGCACCATAGCTATGCCAGCCTAAGCCCTGGTGTAGATGCTGCTAGATTGATGGAAGAATACTTCCGTCAACTTACCTGCTGTTGCTCAGGGCGGTGTTTCTGCAGTGATGGAAAACCCCCTTTTGTCACTGTAGGCTGCAACTGCACCGTGGGGTTACACTGTCATGCTACAGCACAGTCGAAGTGAGTCTAAATGTACACAGCCTACACTACCTCTGACTTTGGCCCATTGTGCTGAATGAACAAATTTGCCAGTTTACTGTTTTCAAACAGATTTAATGACATTTACATTTAGAAAATATTTGGAATACTTCTCCCAAACAACCTTTTTGTTTTGTTTGTTACTTGCAGTTTGTATGGAAACTAAACCTGGCAGTCATTTTTTTTCCAGTGCAAGAAACATGTAATATTGGGGAAATCGATCTGATATGAACAAATTGAAAGTTAAGAAATAATTTAAAACTACTCACTTGGAGTGAAATTCACCTCTGGGTAAATGCCAACACCAGACCTGTGTAACCACTTCAGTCCTACTTAAGCTGGCTAAAATGTAGATATTCTGAGATTCTGAAATAAATGTTGTTGTTCTGTCGATTCCATTTTAAATGTCCAGGGATAAAGTGAATGTACTGCTTCCCAGGTGTTTATAGTCTTTTCAAATGTGATAATAAAATGAAATGATTTTACCTTACTGTGTTGTACAGGGTGACCCAGGTCCAAGAGGCTTACTAGGCCCTCCTGGTATCAAAGGTCAGAAGGTAAGATTTTCTTTTAATTTTTATATTCAGCTCTCGAGTGTAAGTCCACCAGAAATCAGTGGGGGGTCTGCATAATTGGGCCCTTCAAGTTTGAGCTGCTTAGTCTGTCTTTGGAAATTCCTTACCTCAGCTATCAAAACCAAACATGCAGGACTGAATCTGAGCCATAGATCATATACTGCATGTGCCTCTTTTTCAGGATGGGCCCCAGCCTGGAAAATAACAGATTCTCCCAAGCTATGCAAGTTACAGAGCTCCATAGCAAGCCAATCTGTGTAGGAAAAAGCTCAACCTATCCCACAACAAGCCCCAACATCCTCTTACCATTGCCCCCTACCTACTTCAAAAGTTCCATCTTTAATATCATGAAGTGGATGGGAAGTCAGCAGCAGTGTTCCCTGTTAGCCAGTAGTGGAAGCATAGCTGAAATGCACATCCATGTCAGCCTGTTCACACTCCCATGTAAGCAATACTTCTAGTTTCAGTGCACACTCTGCCATTGGCAAAAGAAGATGGTACATGCTGAAATCTTCCCTTCCACTGCTTGTCTGATCTAGGTAGGGCCAGTATGAAACCTGTCTGAAACTCAGGAGCCTTGAGCTAAGTGAGGCTATAGCACATGTACTGCCACTGTCCATACTGTGGCTAAGTATAAGACTTCGGACCCTATGTGGTCCATCCAGAGCCTTTCCTGAGTACTAAATTAATTGAAAATGTAGTGAGCAAAATGTAAATTAAAAGTTTTTTATGATAACTCCCAAATGGTGTGCTACTCCGTAAAGCTTGTTATGTTTCTGCTCTGGTGTTGTGAGCTCCTTCAAGCTTCAATAAATATACTCCTGCCTGGAAGATACTGATATTTTAAATGAATGAATCCCACTTTATTCTCAGTTTCAGGACTGCCCACCTCTTTTCTATTCATTAATTCGTTC
Organism: Malaclemys terrapin pileata; assembly: GCF_027887155.1. Classification (NCBI taxonomy): domain Eukaryota; kingdom Metazoa; phylum Chordata; order Testudines; family Emydidae; genus Malaclemys; species Malaclemys terrapin. The sequence goes on from NC_071512.1 coordinate 80,840,139, forward strand.
ACTGAATCATGTGTTAATTCATTCAGTGTTAGCAATGGAGCTCAATCTTTCAGCACCACAAAATTGGATGTTTTTCAAAGATATGTGTCAGAGCAGCTTAAACTCTTGCCTTGAAGCCAAGTGAAATAAGTTTTAGATTTTGGAAGCCACCTAATGTTCACGTAATTATTTCTTCACTAGGAGAAATGTCAAAGCACTGTAAGAAATAAAAACCCCATACTCCATTTAGGAAACTACCCAGGCCTTAACAGTCCATTAGCGTGGGACAGCATGAGGCAAGCATAGAAGTATTCAGGAAAGGGGACAAAAGGGATGCCAAGATTGTAGGAGTGGAGCGAGTAATACGGAGAGTACATAGACATAAAGCTGGAGAAGAAGGGTGGAATTAATTTATAAATAATTTTGAAAACCACCAAAATATTGTTTAATTGGGTTCAGTATGGGTAGGAAGTCAAGAGGGCTTGTCCATACGGGGCCACTCAGGGAAAATTAATGTGAATTAACTAAAGATGTGAATTTAAAGTGGATTAGTTAAACTTCATTAAACCCTTGTATGGACACTTTCATTCAGAATTAAAGTGGCCTAAATTTGATTTGATTTAATTCACTTCTCTTGTGTTGACCAAAAGCATAAATTTACTCTTTGTAACCCAAAAAAGGAAGAAGTTACAAAATTAGTTTAACAGCTCCTGGGAAATGTATTTCGCTTGTCCACAAACCTTCTGGGATTTAACAAAATTAATCCAATTTTAAAGGCCTGACTAAAATTTTCATTTCTTATGTGGGAAAATTCCCCTCCAGTAGCACCTGTTCTTATCCAAGTTGGAGATTTATCTGGTAGCCTGCTTGTTATCACCAATTGTCACCAGCAGAGCTGTGGCATCTTCTGAGTCCCAAAACATATACTGCTTTAATATATTGTCAGGTTCACAGTTTTGCTTGGAAAAGCAAAGCAGTTTCTACTTAATTTTCAATAAAATCATGTTAGGCTATGTCTACAATACAAGCTAGGGGTGATGGTGTTCATTTGATCATTGGCACTTTTACTCTTTGTTTCCATGTCATGTAGAGAGTAGACACTAACTGGAACCCCGTTTCAGAAAACTCCAGTCTGAACTAATCTTGTAAAATCACTGAGTCCATGAATTATGTTACACCTGTAAATACTAAAGAGTATTTTATGCTTGATGTTTAATGGACCTATGTCCAAGCTGTGCAGTTTTAAGATGCTTGATCTTTCCATATCATTACCAGATATACCCAAGACGATGAATGTATTTTCAGACTTCAGTTGAGTTGGTAGCTTGTTTTCATTTTGGAAAGTCATTTCAGAGGTGTGTGTGCAAATTGTGCAATAATCCAGGGAAAACAGGGAAATCCTTGGGGAAAAAAAAAACATTCTCTTTTGTTACTTCACATTTGATTTTGTTAAATGCTGTTGGGGAACTGCTGAAGTGTGTATAAATGAGTAACATAATTCTTTTAACACATAACTATAAAGAACACAAAAAAATCCATAAATTCATTGCTTCCTAAGTCCTGTTTGATTTTGGCAGCTGGTTCTGATTTTTATCTTCCTTTAGATTGATCTGCAGTAAAATGATCAACATTTAAACTATGACATAAGTTTTAATGTGGACTAGCTCTTGCACTATTTCAGGTCTCTCTTTTAGGTAGAATAATACCAATTTATTTATGCCCATTTCTTGATAATTGCCCTTTTCCCATTGACCTTAGTTGTTTTCCTGAAGAATTCAGGCTGACACTTTCAAAGTAGCATTGGGGATTTGAACAGTCATTGTCCCTTAATTTGAATGGTGGAATTGAATATTTCATTGGTAACATGCTGGCTGCATAATGCCTACTACTGCCCTCTCCTGGTCATAATTAGACCTGCTCAAAGTTGTGAATAAAATAATAAGATTTTTTTTTCATCAAAATTTGCCTGATTTGGAACTTTTGTGAAATTATGTGCAGCACTTATGCAATAGTGTGCACTGTTACAATAATTGTGAAAATTTTGGGGTCTATATTCATATTAAATTTTTATTTTTTGAATGGATATGGTTTGTGATTAGTCATGTGCTACGTGCTCTTGGTTCTGGTTTCCTGAGTGTCTGAATTTAGCACAGATGGGGAAGAGATTAGTAGAAACGAGAAACTGCGTTAGTAGAGTTTCCTTGAGGGATCTCTTTAAAAAATGCTGCACTATTCTATGGTAATCCGGTACAGTACCCAACATCTGTGAGTATGTGTCCTTGTCTTAATAGTTTATTGCATTGCCATTGACTACATATTTCTACTGCCTGCAACATGTTTATTATGCAGGGCCAATTTTTGCCCAATTACACCTGTGCAAATCCAGAGTAACTGTAATGAAGTCAGTATGGTTACTCCAAATTTAGACCTGTGAACAAGAACAGAGTGTTGTATCGTTGTCAGTCCTCTGAGGTCTGGTATGTTTGTTTGAAGCATCCATACAAAAAAGAGGAGCAGTAGCAGGAGAGTTCATAATATGTTGGTGAACAAATAATAAATATCTGTGGGAAATTTCTATATTTCTATGGTAGTGAGTGGCTGAGTTTATTTCACAGAGAGTGCTATTTTCCTAGAATAAGAATGAAGTTTGATTAAATGAGAGAAATTCTTCCATTGCTTTCAAAGGGAAAAACACTCTCCTTTGAATGCTGTTTTAGGTAAGTTTTGACATGTGTTTAAAATAGAATATGTTGATATGGCATAAATGTACTTTTGCCTTAAACTGGTCTTATTATTTACCAAACAGACAGGATCTGGGATTTACATGTGAAGATAAAAAACGTGGATCACCTCTCCCTAAGTAACAGTACATTTTCTCCTACCTCTGTTTCTTGCCCTTCGGCGCCTGGGCTAGGCAGGGAGGAGAGGGAGAAGCTTCTTTCTTCATTATAACAAATCTAAAACTTTCACTGAAACTTGCTACGGTAACCAAGTAAATTAGCTTTTGATTGCTCCTCCCTACTAGATACACTGGACCTGATTCTTCCCTCCTTTACACCAGTTATAAATCAGGATCGACACCATTAAAGCTAACAGAATTACATTAGTGTAAAAGTGGTGTGACAGCAATATTAGGCCTGCTGCCCTTGTTAGATTCCTTGCTGGTTCCACATTAAAGTGAAGGTCTGGTTGCAGCAGTAATATAAAGAGCCAGATACTTACCTTCATATTAGTGCCAGGGCTTGTCTACACTGCAGAGCCTTTGCTGGTAGAGCTGTGCCAGCATGGCTAAGCAAAGCACCTTAGTAGAGAGACAGCGTCTGTCAGCAAAAGGAGTTCTTCTGCCAGTATAGCTGCATCACCTCCCCAAATGACATTAGCTATGTAACAAAAGCATCCTTCTGTTTGCATAATTGTGTCTACAGTGGGGGGTTTTGCAGGCATAGCTATGTTGGCTGGGGGTATGATTATTTTTTAATGCTCCAAGCCAACACAGCTAGGCAAAACTTTAGTGTAGATGAAGCCTTAGATTAACTGTGGAGTTAGACTGCAAAGAGAAGAAACCCCTCCTTTCACCCTCTTTCCCATTCCTGCAAAGCATATAAAGGGGAAAGGCTGTCACATGAGCACTCGTTCTCAGGGTGTACATTATTGTTGTACAAAACGTACATCTAACTATCAAATGTAGCAAACAAACAGATAAAAGATTTCAAACCAAACTTCATTGCCACCTAAAAACATTAATGCTTTCCTCATTGATATCAGTGAGCAAGGAACTCTTTCCATCTCAGTTAATTGAGTTTCCTGACTGATCAGGAAAGATACAAGCTTCTATGGAATCGATTTGGGCATATTGTTGTAAAATACCATATTAATACTTGCTAAAGTAGACACTCCCATTGGTTTCAATACAGGATTGTAGGTTTCCAAAATGTTGAGTAATCATGGACATTTTCCTTTAATAAGTCCTACAAACGGAAGCATAACAGCATTGTTTTAGTAGTTAGACATAAAAGAAGACCTCCTACATGTACAACTTGCCTGCAGAATCCATGCAGGAGTCTTCAGAGGTATTGAAAAGCAACTATTTGGAGGCAGTGTGATTCTAGGGCCCATGATGGGATCCTTAGAACAGCCTCATCCATTGAAAACACAAAGACTGACTCTCCCCCGGCACCAGGACTTCAATGCCGTTACTCCTGATTTAAACCGACAAGACGAGACACTGGCCTATTTTTTTAAAGGAAGTAAATCTTTATTTTTACACTTGAAATTTTGAATCCTGGGAGTTTGAGAATCTAAGGGCTTTACCACCCACTACAGGGGTATCAATTTTCTACTGTGCACTATATCAGGGGGTAGTCGTGTTAGTCTGTATCTACAAAAACAACAAGGAGTCTGGTGGCACCTTAAAGACTAACAGATTTATTTGGGCATAAGCCTTCGTGGGTAAAAACCTAATTTCTTCGGATAATCTTTCACACTAACTGGCCCATGTGGATCCTGCTGGAGTTAACTAAAAGTTCCCTAGTGCACGTTACTATAGTACTGTTTGAAAAAGGCCTACATTAATGTGCACTAGGGAACTTTTAGTGCATGTCAGCAGGGTCCACATAAGCCAGTTAGTGCATAACTCACTAGTGCACATTAGAATGAACACCCCTCTTGGGAGACTAATGCACTGTGTAGACATACCTGACACCAGGCTGGTGTAAAAAACAAACAAACAAACAAAAAAACCCGTGATGGAGTGAGGGTGAAGCCTTCTGTCATTAGAATATTACAGGTAGCACATGCTAGTCAGAGACCCTGATTTATATTATTTACATGCCGCACAGATAAGAAACAGTGGATCTACAAAGAAGCCAAACACATTTCTAATCTGAGGGTGCATGGAGACCAAATAAGCATTTCAAAACTGTGTCAGATGGTGAAAATGTGGAGTTGATAAGTACATTGTGTCTTGTGGTGTTTGTGGGTTATGGGTTATGAGTCTGATCCAGCCTCAGAAGAGGACCACAGGATTGCAGTCATGAGAGAGAAGCAAGAATCGGATGAGCTTATTTCCCTTACATTTTTGTTCCCGTCATTATGCTGACATAGGATTAATTTTATGCCACTTTTAGTCCATGCAGTATTTGTCATAGAGGAATAAGAATGATATTGTGTCATGTATGCCATTCATCTATATTGCTGCGTTGTTCTTTGACCTTCTCAACATTTTGGAAAATGACTGTCCAGCTGTTTCAACTTTTCCATTTACATGTTGATTTGTGGCAAGTTTTTAATATTGCTTTAGATCTAAATGCTGGTATTAGCTCTATCTGCAAAGCAGGTCTTCGTTCTCATGCCACCCATGGCAAAGGTTTCTGTAAAAACGCCTACAGCGTATAGCTTGTTGTGCTCGCCACATGCCCACAATTGCTTTTTTCAACTCTTCTTTGGCACTGTTCAGAGAAGACCAAATCCCCCTCCATTCCTGTAATTACCTGCCCATTCCTCTGTCTCTCTTGGGAGGCTGCAGCATTACTGTTCTATCTGGATGCTGTAACCAGCGAGCAACTGTCCCAACCCTGTGCTATTGGAATTACTATGGAAACAATGGAAAACACTGTTGGGCTCTCAAAGTTTTTGTTGTTTAATATTTATATTGATATAATGTCAAGAGGCCTTAGCAAGGTTGAAGCTCCATTGTGCTTAGCACTGTGCAAACATATAGTAAATAACAGCTCCTTAAACGTGGCCCCTTACAAAGTAGAGGCTAAGTTACTTCATTTGGCAGTAAAGTCCTTTCTCTCTCACAGACCAAAGCACTCTAATAACATGCCCATAAAGTGGGTGTGCTGGTGTAATCAGGAGCTCAAGCCCTTCCATTTCTGTTTTTGCCTTTAAAGTCCAAATGTGAGCGTCTTCATTAGAATTTGGGGAGTACCTCATCCTCCAATCAATCTACCAATATTATTAGCTTTTCTTTTTACACACACTTTCCTTTTAGCTCAAAACAAATGTAGTTCCCTTTTTTCCTGGTCCAGATATAATAAAGCATTTGAACATTTCCTCTGTAAGCACCTATCCTAACCCAGAAGTAGGGTTATTCTCAAAAATGCTTAAACCACTTAGAACCCAAATCCTATTGAAAATCAAACAGCGGGACTTTGGCTTCTAAATATTTTATGTCCTTTTAAGATGCTGTTGAAAATTTTACACACAATTCCTAAGGAAGTGTTACTGTTTTGCCCTCCAGGTTTGCATTGCAGTCATTAATCATGCTTTTGTCTTTATTTAATGATCTTACCAACAGCATTTCTGAGGCATGCCTTGGCATGTTAATTAGGCAGTCCCTCTCAGCCTGTTTGTTTCATACCTATGCCACAGGCTAGTGCGGCTCAGGCTAGTGCTCTAAAAATAGTTGTGTAGACAGTGCTTTGAAGGTGCAGCTCTGGCTGGAGCTCAAGGCTGGTCTTCACTATGGGGAGATCAACACTGCTGCAAACGATGCAGCAGGGATCAATTTAGTGGGTCTAGTGAAGGCCCACTAAATCAATGGCAGAGTGCTCTCCGGTCAGCCCTGGTACTCCAGTTCCCCAAGAAGATTAAAGGAAGTCAACCAGAGAGTGTCTCCCGTCAACGCAGCTCCCAACGAAGACACCGGGGGAAGTCAACCTAAGCTACGTCGACTCCAGCTACATTATTCACATAACTGAAATAGCGTAGCTTAGGTCAACTTACCCCCATAGTGAAGACAAGCCCTCAGGCTCTGACGCCTGGAAAGGGGAGTGGAAGTGCAACTTCAAATGCTGTCTACACAGCTATCTTTAGAGCACTAGCGTGAGCCCCACTAACCTGAGTCTGTTGACTTGGGCTGGGAGGCTCGCTTCTGTGGACTGTGTAGATACACTCAGATGTATGCTTGAAATACGCTCTGCAGCTTGTGATTTGCAGATGATTGTTGTTTGCCTTTGCTTTATTGTAATAGCTAAACATTAAAGCAAGTTAGCAATGCTGTGTGAGTGTTTAGCAAGATGTAAGGGAATACCTGCAACACTGGTTTGGAGATAATGGAGCCTCTGGGTTTTTTAATGAGCACATGAGCACATGTCCTTAGGACTAACGTTATTTCCCAAGCAAGTGTATAATACTAAAATTGCAAAGCTTGCAAACAGATTACTGTAATAATTACTGATAACTATTACTGAACAAAATTCCTCTTTTATGATTTCATGTGAGGTAATGCCATTTAGTTTGTTGTAACAAAGCTCTTGGCATGGTGTAGAAACCAAACCGAAACTTGGGGCACCAGATTAAATCTTGGCCCTATTGAAATCATGGACAGAATTCCTCTTGACTTCGACAGGGCCACCATCTGTACAGGCAAACCATCATCATCATAATGCTCAATATAAAGAGGGGCAATGATAAACTTTGATGATTTAAAGATTCCAGGATAATCTGGAAGACTTTATTTAGTGTCAGGAAGGTGGTAGTTTCATTTACTTGTGCAAAACTATCATCATATATGGAGCATTAAAAAAATTAAGTCCATATGAAAGAAATCTTTTGTTTTCTTACAGTTATCTTTTCCTAGAGAGCTTCTTGGCGCTCTCTGTGATGATCTTCTTGTTATGCCTATCTCAGTTGAACTGGCTCATTCAGAGATAGTGTTATGACAAGGATTTGGAATGGGGAAACAGTCTGGACTAAATCCAGCTTTGCAATAATTACAAGCAGATTGTTGCTAAAGGCATTTTGTCTACGTGTTACTTAAGCTTACACAAATCTGTGACTACTGGTGCAAGTTTAGCAGGCATAGCTAGAAATCATCTATGCTAAGGTAAGTTTCTTGTTCTCCCTCCTACCACATCAGCTACTGAAATTAAGCAATGTGGATGTCACAGAGAAAGAGAGGTTGCAAAATTCTTCTTTGCTGAAGAAAATATAAAGCGGGAAGGGGGAAATCAAGACCCCCAAAGCTGCATCTTGCATTTCTGAATTCATTACAACATCTGTTCGTCTCTTCTACCTGCAGGGTCCCAAAGGCTATCCAGGGCCACCAGGTCCACGAGGCGAGCAAGTGAGTGATGAAGGCACTGTAACAGTTGATACACATTGTACAAAGCATGTTAAGTACAATTAAAGATAATGACTTTAAATGCTTATAGCAAATAATTTCTTTCAATTGCTGACTGGTTGAAGAAATACTCAATAGATTTCATTCTTGACTAGGTACTTAGTTGCGATGGAGATGAGTATGGTTTAAGGGCCTAGATAAAACATAATAGACCAACTTGTTTTCTCTAGCAAGTCTGGTGGCATGGAAGAAGTGTGTTGTGTAATGTTTTAGGAGGCAATTCAGACTCTGTCAAAACCTTACCACTGAGATTTGACAATGCATGCTTAATCTCTGGATGGGGAGATGGGAAGGGACTGTGTGTTGCTTTCTTGAAGTATCCTTCATGTGAGTGTTAGAGGTAGACACTTATTACTCCTCCCTTCTAGAGATAAGGGGCCATGGCTGTCAACTCTAATAACCAGATATGCATCTGAAGAAGTGGGCTGTAGTCCACGAAAGCTTATGCTCTAATAAATTTGTTAGTCTCTAAGGTGCCACAAGTACTCCTGTTCTAATAACCTTGGAACAGGAGTCAAATTTTTCTCTTTTGTATACTGTACTGAATGCACTGTCAATGCTGAATGAATAATCATGACCTAATGATAGTAGTGACCAGAGGATGGGCAGATCCAGATGTGGAGAGTCATCCCTGGGCTCAGATTCTGTGTGGATGATCCCCTCGTTTTCAGATTTCACATAGGGCATTGCTAATATTCAAACTTGGGTATTTAAGGGGAAAATAATCCAGATAAACAAGAACTCTGAAGATAGATTTGACCATGTCATTGTAAGTAACTTTTTAGGTGTGTGAATATAAAAGGATTTTTGAAATATCGAGGCTCGGTTTTGAAAAGCGACAGAGCCTTTCATTTCATAACATGGAATCCAGGGAGTTAGGAACAATGCATTTTCAATTATGGGCGGCATAAAGGAAGTATTTTGAAGCAGTAAAGCAAATTAAAGCCTCGGTCTCAATGTGAGTTTGTGCTACCTTTAAATACATTTGAGGAAAAAACAGTTTAATCATAGAATCATAGAATATCAGAGTTGGAAGGGACCTCAAGAGGTCATCTAGTCCAACCCCCTGCTCAAAGCAGGACCAATTCCCAGCTAAATCATCCCAGCCAGGGCTTTGTCAAGCCGGGCCTTAAAAACCTCCAAGGAAGGAGATTCCACCACCTCCCTAGGTAACGCATTCCAGTGTTTCACCACCCTCCTAGTGAAATAGTTTTTCCTGATATCCAACCTGGACCTCCCCCACTGCAACTTGAGACCATTGCTCCTTGTTCTATCATCTGCCACCACTGAGAACAGCCGAGCTCCATCCTCTTTAGAACCCCCCTTCAGGTAGTTGAAGGCTGCTATCAAATCCCCCCTCATTCTTCTCTTCTGGAGACTAAACAATCCCAGTTCCCTCAGCCTCTCCTCATAAGTCATGTGCTCCAGACCCCTAATTATTTTTGTTGCCCTCCGCTGGACTCTTTCCAATTTCTCCACATCCTTCTTGTAGTGTGAGGCCCAAAATCTGCCTATACTTTCCCACAATAGTTATTTTTACTACCTTAGGCTAATTTATTGGGGGGGGGAGAACACTTTTGGATTTGATTAGGGAGGGAAGGAGGGGGGAAACGAAGAGTTTACTGTACCCATTATCAATCCACTGTTACTCTAACCTTATTCGAGCATACCCACATTGAGACCAACATAAGGAAATTCAGATATACAAGGACATTCAGATTCTTCTTACATTTGTACATTTGTTCCATAAAAGTGTAAATCTTAATAATATGGCCAAGATCAGTGTCAGCTTGTGTTATCTGCACCATAAATACCTGTCCCCTGAGGGTATCTCCCGTTGTGCATACCTGATTTTGCCAAACATTGTCTAAGGGTTTTCTGTCATGAATCAGTGTTTTTTTCTCTTGTACTTCACTTCATTTTAGACTAATTCCCTCCCTCTCCCCCAATCCTAAATGCTTTTGCAATGTGTGCACCACTGCTCAGGAAGTAATCATGCTGATTTTAATTATGTATAAAAAGTGGGTTTTATGGGCTTCCTATGCAAATTACACAAGAAACAGTCTTGTGTTAGGAGAAAGCTCTTTCATGTTACCAACAGGTAAAAATACACTAAACCTGATTACTTTTTTTCACTTTCAATTTAGGGAATTCCGGGAATGGCTGGCAATGCTGGTTCACTTGGTTACCCTGGCAGGCAGGTGCAGTAACTATACAAAAGAATTATATGTTTTCCTGTTATAAGCACCTTTTCAGTACTATACATTAGTTCAAAATATGTTTCCCTTCCTCTCTTTCGGGTTAATTTTCAAAGTGATGCCTGGTGTACACATGGCCTCTTCATCAGCAAGGAGTGTTTTGACAAACTGATCTACCGCAAAAGGATTCTCTACCATCATATAGCATTAATGATGTAATTTCTGAAAGTACCATATCGAAATCTGCTGGCACTGCTGATGCATCATTGCATTGGCTGACCTTGTATCACTAATACTCGAAACAAGCCTCCTTTCAGAGGCACCATACACGGAAGTAATGTGGCGCATTGTGCCCTTAGTACTGGGCCCTGAGTGGGTGAGACACAGTAATTCTGTATCCCTCTAGTGCATACATACCTTGTTACCAAATTACAGAATGTATAAGCCCTATTCACCCCTTTGAAAACCTTCATTGCTCTCTGTCTGTTTCAACCTTTTGGCATTTAATGTTCAGAAGAAACAGGAAGCATTCTGCTCTAGTTCCATTCCTACTTATTTGCCTACACTTATTTTTTTTACTGCTGAAACTATTTCTTTCTTTAACTTTTATGTGGGGAAAGAGTATGTTAAAAGGCTTTTTCCATTCAGTTCATTGAGAGAGGGAACCAATGAAAACATCAAATTGCTATCAATGCAAGCCATTTGTAATATTGATTTTTATATACCTGGGACAGATAGATAGTTCAGTATATGCAGTTGGTGCATTAAGAGGAAATGTCAGTCACTTTTCCTAACATTTAAACTACATGAGCCAAATTCAGTCCTTGTATTCGTCAACTGACTTCAATGGAGTCGTGCCTGCTTGAGGGGCTGAATTTGACCCATGCTCTCTAAACTATTTCAACATTTTACTAGACCAATTTTATGGTGGTTATATATTAAAAAGCATTATTAAATAGTTTATAAAGTGACTGGATGACAACATGCCAACATTTAAAAATACAAAATGCTTTGAGTATTTGAAATAAACTTATTGTTCTAACGTTGGCTAAAAAATGACTGGAACTGCATTCCAATATAAAAGTTTATGAAAAGTTCCATGAAGTTATTTTAATGCCAAGTTCACAATTGGGTAGAAGATTTCAACTGGATTGGGAAGAACTTTCCAAAAAGAAATAACTTCAATATAAAGGAAGTTGCAATCTCTGTCTAGAGGTTCACATAGCACCCGTCATGAAAAGTGCATTGCCAGTTTGGAAATTAACAATTATTGTGATAATTCTTTTAAATCTAGTATCTCCATTTATTTTAAATGAAGTAAAAGTTGTGTTTTTTTATACTAGGGTTTAGCTGGACCAGAAGGTAACCCAGGTCCTAAAGGTGTAAGAGTAAGTAACATTTGTAAGCATTACGGCATGAATGACTGTATTTTTATACATATAGTATGCTTGAGAAATTTCACTGAATTGCCAGTTGCACGGCCACTGAAAAACTGTCTACTGCAGAGGTGGTTAATGACAAACTGTATTTCATTAAAAATTTGAGGATTTATTTCTTTCTCATGCCTGCAAGCAGTATAGAATAATCTCATCTTGCTGCTCTTCCTTCGCTTGGAACATATACAGACATGAAAAGAAAGAAAAAGAACCCTGTGAGAGTGTGGGGGGAGCGAAGGGGGGAAGTGGAGGGGAAGAGGCCATTTCCTGCCTGGAGCATTATTTCTGTAGTAGAAGCTGTCAGGAGTGAAGGCAGATCTGGCATTTGTAATCTTCAACTGTGACAGAGGTTGATGGAAGGAAACAATCTTGTCACATAAAGAATATGAGAGTCACCTTCTGCTAGATCCTAAAATATTTCAGTTGATATCTTTTGTAGCCCAGACCAGGGGTACAAATCTGAGCCCTTTAAAATTTTAAGCTTTGCTTGGATCATTTTTGAGTAAAGTTTCAAGGAGAAAAGTGAAAAAAAAGTTTTTATTTTTCACACATATACACCTATATATGTAAAAACCATTAGATTTTATTTCTTTCAAGGTTACTGCCCTCAACAGATCATCAGACTTGGATCACATGGGAATATGATGTTAACTGTGTATTGTAACCTGAGATTTGTAATTGCTTTACCCTAGAAATTCTCAGGTTTTTGATTCCACCCTCATCCTTACACAACTCCATTATTGTACAGGTTGCTGTGAAGTATCCCACCCATGTACTTATTCGCAACACTGATACTGACTTGGACTCTTTATATATTCCATGGGTGGCGTACCCGAGCCCACGTATCCACTGACGCTTTAAAAACCCCGCACTCCAATCTGGTTCTATGCTGGTTATGTGATATGTATGTATCTCGTGATCCTTGTAACTGATACCTGTAATCCCCCATAACTCAAGCCGGACCCCAGATGTACAGTACCTTCCCTCTTAAGAACATAAGGACGGCTGTACTGGGTCAGACCAAAGGTCCATCTAGCCCAGTATTCTGTCTACTGACAGTGGCCAATGCCAGGTGCCCCAGAGGGAGTAAACCTAACAGATAATGATCAAGTGATCTCTCTCCTGCCATCCATCTCCACCCTCTGACAAACAGAGGCTAGGGTCACCATTCCTTACCCATCCTGGCTAATAGCCATTAGTGGAATTAACCTCCATGAATTTATCCAGTTAACTTGTGTATATTTAATCTTAAACATTAAAGTTAATAAAAATTTTAAATCTGTACCTTATGATGCTGTCAAGCTTCTGTTACAACTTCTCCATCATGTTACTGAATCTGTGCACTTGTGTCTTTTATTGCAGATATTTAAAGCCTTCATCTGCAACAGCTTTTTGAGATGTCTCTAAGTTTTGCTCTTTTAAATTCAGTTTTCATTATATGATGGGATATCCCAAAGATATTGCACCCATATGGCTCTCAACCCTCAGACATTTGTTCCTTTTTCTCTTGCCCCAAAGTTCTCTATAAACCTGTAGCCAACTCCTTCTCCTGTTATACAAGAGAAAGGTGATCGCAATCTTTTCCACTAAGTGGCCCACAAGCGTCTTCTTATTTCGTATGACTGTTCTGTCATTGCTCAAAAAATGACTCATACTAACAATCTCAGAATGTCATGTTTCAAAAGGGTGTCTCCTACATAATCCTTTCTGCCAGATGTTGCCTGTAATGTTGACCCAGAAACATGTTTTTGTGCCCTTGACCCATGCAGTTATGTCAATATAATTTGAGCTCTTTGGATCCTGCTTATTTAAGGGTTTTAAGACAATGCAGGGAAAGAAAAGAGAGCTGCATTTTTCCCTAATGTGTGGGGTACCAAGAAGAGTATTGTCCTTCCTAAGATCCTCAAAAGATGGGTTAAGATATTTCATTAAATTCAAAGGACTGTAGAGATAGGTGTGAAAACACTGATTCTTTTTTTCAGTAATTAGATGCTGCACCTGCCTTTGCACATTCTCTCTCGGAGCCTCTGTGTGTAGAATCACTTCATTGTACTTTTGTTTATGCCAATTTGCAATTGAATTTGTATGTGTCTGTCACGTATGCACAGCCGTGAAAATGTGAAACTGAGCTTTGGAAGCAATATCATGGAATATAGCACATACAAACCATTGAAGGTTTGAGAGGAGGTTTAAATTTCTCAGGACATAGTGTTAGTTTTCAAATCTTAAGAGCCAGGAATTTAAATGATTACTACATTTTAGGAGGTGGATTTTTTTAAGCGTAATTTTAAAAAAATACATTTTCCCAGGATAGCTCCCTGTACGTGGAACTTATTTTCCCCCCTAATACAATCCTCCTTTTACCTGTTTCATGTTGAAGGAAATGGGCTGACCAAGGACACAAGTGTGACTTCCTTCAAGTCACCTGATATTCTGAATTGCATATATCCCATTCAAACCCAACAGTGGAGTAATCACCAGTGACATTCTCGTTGTCTAGTAGAAGAAAGCTGCACCTGTGTTTTGCTCAACAGAGAATTAGAACAGCTCTTATGAGTGAGAAACATTTCCTGCCCTTTATAACTTTTCATTGTATTTCATATTATGATTTTTTTTATTTAACTAGACTTTGTGGGGCTTCTGCTGATCTCCACTATATTGATGAAAAGTAGAATTGCTTCCTAATTCAGTCACAGAAGGCAAAATTTTCAAAAACTCCTAAATGCTATTTTCATTTGAGAATTTCTTTAGTTTAATGTTTTCACTTTCTTAACTTTATTTTTATTCATTTAACTGGAAGTGAACTGGATATTTTGACAACAGTGGTTAGCATGTGTCCTATCGCAATAGTTACTACTCTGGCTACTCTATTGATCTTATGTTCGAAAATTCAGTTATTTCTACCGTACCATTTTAAAAATTAAACACAGTGGTATTTAGCTGTGGATTTTCAGATTTTGATGCAACATAAGGAAGTTACTTCTCAGGGTATAGCTATACTGGAGCTGGAAAGTCTAATTTCCAGCTTGAGGAGACATACCTGCACTAGCTTTGCTAAAAATAGCAATGTATCCATAGTGGCGCAAGCAATAAGAGAGGATAGCTGCCCCAAATATAATCTCGTCTGAGATCCTAGGCATGTACTCTCGGCAGCTGGTTCCTCCCACCTCTTGCACCACTGCAGCGACACTTCTATTTTTGGCACACAAGCTCAGTCAGAGCTAGTGTGGGACATCTCCTTGAGCTGAAAATTGCAACTTCCAGTTCCAGTGTAGATGTTCCCTCAGACAGCATCACTCTCTACGTGGAAAGAAAGCATGGCATGATGCAGTTACAATTAAACTGAGGCTTACAATGATGTGTCACTAGTTTTTTAATGGGATAGACAATTCTCCCCTTCTATTTAAGCAGGGAGGGAGAACACATCTTAGTCACGTTTTAATTAAAACAATCCAGCTGTGACAAGATAAACTTGCAAAATAATTCCTTTGTAGTGGAAATCACTCAAACTTATTCACAAAAACAATAATTTCTTTTTGATTTACAGGTGAGGAATATTGTAAATTTGAAAGGAAAATTTTAAATATTTCTTTGATCAGCACTTTCTGATGCAATAGTATATCATTTGGGAATTTTTTTCCTAGTATGGTTAATTTGTACGTTATCTCCGCAATGGTGGGGGATTGTCACCATCAGTTGGATTTGGAGGATGAAATCCTGGTCACATTGAAGTCACTGGGAGTTTTGCCATTGACTTCAACTGAGCCAAGATTTCACCCAGAATCTCAAACCACTATACGTACATAAATGTGTGGTAAATCTGTATCTAGCCTTGTTCTTGAGATGCAACCTTTTAATAAAGAAATTTAAGAATTATTTTTCTGTTCTAAGGGTTTCATTGGACCTCCAGGGGTGGCAGGACAGCCAGGACCTGAAGGAGAAAGAGTAGGTTTAATGAACCATTTATGAAATATGTACACATTTATGATAATGAAACACACTGAAGTATAACATATCCCAGAATGAGACCAAGGAAAACTTTATTATTTATGTAACTCTTTTTAAAAAGGAAAATAAGGCTTGTCTGACAGCAAAACTGATTGGGGATGTGTGCAAATGTCATCCTGTTAAATAATAAAATCGGCTGATTAGAATGAATCTAGTGAACAAAATAAAAATAGCACCAAGGTTAATCAATCTGAATTGGCTGTAAAGTGAAGCTTGGATTTCATCTAAAACTTCTGAGATTGGGAGCCTGTTCTTGTCATTGAAGTGAGCAGTGAAAGTTTCCTCTAAGAGTAATTTCAGTCCATGTATAAATCACATTTCTGAATTGCCTGGTATGCGTTTAAGACAAAAATGCCCATGATAATCTGATAACTGATTTTGAGCCTAATCTTTCTACTATTGAAATCAAGGAAAGTTTTTCCATTGACCTTAATGACAGCCAGAGCAAGCCCTTCTCAACATTCTAGGACACATTAATAGAATTCAGCTAATATGCCTGGAGTGAAGAGATCACAATTTACATTTCTCCATCCCATTCTCCCTGCTCTCTTATAACAAGAAATAGGTACAGTGTCTGCTTTTTGTGGTGGTGATTTTTAGATTGCCCTTTGCAATCAAATGTGCATGCCAATAATGTGTAATTAAAATCACTTTTAAAAAATCTAGATTCTGTAGATTTTTTAGATTGTAGATTCTCTTTTCTTTCTTTCTTTTTTTTCCAGGGCATTCCAGGACTGCAAGGAAAAAGGGGTCTTAAGGGGAGACTGGTAAGTTTACTAATATGGGTTACTACTTTTGTTGCTAATTTAAATGAATAACGTAAGTCTGCATATAATTTTAAGTAGCTGAAAATGTTAGTGTCATTGTATTCACAAATGATTGTATTATTGTTTCCAGCACATACCTGGCACTACATAAAATGACAACTTGTTGGGTAAATTTAGTGGTGCGGCTAAATAAATGTAAATTATAAATTCTTAACCTGATGGCCAGTTCAACCATTGGAACTATCAGTGTGACTGCCATGGGGTTAAAAGGTCACAGAAAAATGCAAACAGTTTTAAAAAATTATTGTTAATGCAACACAGATTTATGATTCCAGACTTTATGAGGAGTCTGATTCAGGTGTTGGCCTGAATACAAGTCAGTTGCAGCGTCTAATAATTTCAGATGTTTGTAGAAAAAATAGTAGAAAGCAACTGTTGGCAAGTTAAAGCTATTCCCTACTTAATACAAACGTATTTCTATGTCTGGGGGCAGACACAAATCTGCTAGGCATACTAAGGTTTACAGTATTTCTGATAGATCAGAAAACTGTAGCATGATCTGTTACGTGCCAAGTTCTTTGTTTTCTGCCACATGGTTGTACTTTAAGACTTTTGCTGTCTGGATGTAAAATACTGTGGAGGGAGAGATGTATAGCTCTGTTGGTGTACTTTTTGTGTTTGCTGCTAGTTATTACAAAACCATGTGAAATATGGACCAGCTTCCAATACATGTGAATTTAGGGTTAATCAGTGCATAAACCCAAAGGTGCTAAAAGACACTCCTGAAACACGTTAATTAAAATCAAGAACCTATTATTTAAGTTTTTAATGCTGCAGATTAATGTGTGAATCAAAAAAGGTGAAATGTATTAAAGTAATTGGCTAACAGGTTAGTGTGTTCAGTGTTTTGTCTACATTGTTGCTGCTCATTTCTCATTTAAATCATGTACTACTTTGTGCATCCCAAAAGTGTACACTAGCAGATCCATGCTATTGGTATGCTTATTGCACCTTGTGATAAGTCTCTTACTAGCCATGTGCAGTGTGCTAGCTTTTCTGAGACGAATGAGCATCAAGGTAAAAAAGCAGATGGCTCATGCTCAATCTGTGTATGAAGGAGGTGATGCTGATAGGAAACTTTGAAAAACTGTCTGGAATTATAATCTTGTATTCAACTGAAGGCACCTGACCTCTGGTTCTCAAGATGGTATAATGTCTTGATCCCACTAGACTGCTCCTAGCTACACAAGTAGCAGAAGTGGTGAGAAATTAATTTTCCATCTTCAGCTAGTCATGTATTGCACCCATCCCGCTTTAGTGAGGACTCTTTACCATAGAGATCTGTCTTCAAATAGTTTAATACATGGCAGTCCACTGTTTAAGTAACAGAGATCAATGAGAGCACATCAGGTCAGTGCTCTGCACATACCGTTGGCTTTCTACTTAATGCCAGATCTATTTCTTGATCCTGAAATCAGTTCCAAGACCTTTGTCCTCATCTTTAAAGCACCTATTGGGCTAAGGTTTAGTTAGCATAAGGCCCCATCCGTCAAAGCACTTCAGTAGGTACTTAGCTCTAGGTACTTTGTTGGATCAGGACCATAGAATGCCTCTTTCCCCAGATCCAACCCAACGGCCTCAGGGTGAATATCTCAAGAGGTTGGAGCAGGATGCTGTGGAATTCCCCAGTGTCAGAGAGATGAATCCTAGCCTTACGATTCAGGGTGAAATGCAAGACTCATCTTTGTGCAAACTTTCCGTCAATAACAATGAGGGGAAAGAATGGCCATCCTGGCACCATTACTTTTGGAAGAAGGGCAAATCCCAGATATGATCTCATTTTGGAAAGCAGCCTAAAACTTGAGAAGTGAAGATCAGGGGCTTCTTTTAGGGTAGTTCTTTTAATTTTTAACATAGCTCTAGACACCATGGTGATGGATGCTTTAAAATGCTGGTAAATGATTGTGCTTGCCATCATTTTGTTTACTGTCCAGATGGCATTTAATATACTATAGCAAACATCTGACATGAAAATCATCTCTTTGGGATTCAAAATGCTACCAATTAGCAGACTAGTTGAATATTATTAGTATTTATAATATCTTTGGCATATTTGAAATGGAACAAAATATTCAATTGACTGAATTCCTTATTATAAATATTAGAGAGTCTGAAATTGCCTGCATTTTAAATCAGTTGGATGTACAGTATGTTTTAAAGAAAATATTCTGTAAAAGGGGCATGTGTCCCATTTCTTTCCATATTTAGTATGTAATATGAAATCTGGCCACTTCTGTATTATTATATTACCTGTCTTGTTATATATGCTGCACAGTATTTCACATATACTACTTTGAGCACATTTATTGAGAATGTACTATATAGGATTAGTTACAACAGAGACTGGCAACCTTTAGCACGCAGCCCATCAGGGAAATCCACTGGTGGGCCGGGACAGTTTGTTTACCTGCAGCATCCGCAGGTTTGGCCGATCGCAGCTCCCACTGGCTGCGGTTTGCCGTTCCGAGCTAATGAGAGCTGCTGGAAGCGGTGTGAGCCAAAGGATGTGCTGGCTGCTGCTTCCTGCAGCTCCCATTGGCCTGGAACGGCGAACCACAGCCAGTGGGAGCCGCGATCGGCCAAACCGGTGGATGCTACAGGTAAACAAACCGTCCCGGCCCACCAGCAGATTTCGCTGACAGGCCGCGTGCCAAAGGTTGCCAATCCCTGAGTTACAACAACTAGTACTCAAACTGACAAAGCAGACCTTTTAAACTATACCAACAATCTGCTAGTCTAGTCCATTGTAACTGTGTGAAAATACTACAGATCTGTTTTCTGTTAAAAATATGAATTTTCTTGTTTTCTAGATGTATTATAGCAATGTGCTAGATGATATTACTGGTGTAATAAAACATTTGCTACACAGTAGTACTATTATGTTTTCAGTTTTAGATTTTCTCTTTTCCTAGATTGGAAGTGCTTTTTCTTTTTTATAGTGCCTAAATTGTTCTTCTCTCATCTGTTATAAAACTCATGATGATGACATGGCTATGGTTAATCTGTCCCCTTGTTACATCCAGAACATCTTTTGCTTTTTTTTTCTGGGTGGGCAAACTACGGCCCGGGGGTCACATTCAGCCATTCAGATGTTTTAATCTGGTGCTCGAGCTCCTGCCGGGGAGCGGGGTCCAGGGCTTACCAGGCTCCGCACATGCCGTGGCTCCACATGGCTAATCCTCTTCCAGCTCCTACATGTAGGGGCAGCCAGGGGATTCTGCATGCTGCCCCAGCCTCAAGCGCCACCCCCCCCCCAGCTCCCATTGGCCAGGAACCATGGTCAGTGGGAGCTGCAGGGGTGGCGCCTGTGGATAGGGCAGTGTGCAGAGCCGTCTGGCCACACCTCTGTGTAGGAGCCGGAGGGGGGGGACATGCTGCTGCTTCCAGGAGCTCCTTGAGGTAAGCACCACCCAGAGCCTGCACCCCTGACCTCATCCTCTGCCCCAACCCTCTGCCCTAACCCTGATCCTCCTCCTGCTCTCTGAGCCCCTCGGTCCCAGCCCAGAGCACGCTCCTGCACCCCCAACCCCTCATTCCCAGCCCCACCCCAGAGCCTGCACCCCCAGCTGGAGCCCTCACAGCTCCCCCGCATCCCAACCCTCTGCCCTAGTCCGGAGCCCTCTCCCACACCCTGAACTCCTCATTTTGGCCCCACCCCAGAGCCCTCACCCCCTCCCGCATCCCAACCCCGAATTTTGTGAGCATTCATGGCCCACCATACAATTTCTATACCCAGATGTGGCCCTCGGGCCAAAAGGTTTGCCCACACCTGACCTACAATCTGAATCTGAGACCTAGTAATTGGAAAAATTGCCTTGTTGCTTCCTCCATTTCACTTTTGATCCAACTGTTAATTTCTATTTAAAAACATGTGTCTTCATGGGTGTCATCTGGAGTTTAACATCTATTGGGGCATACATCCTTCCCAAAATATGCTATATTTCTTAAAAGAGCAGTAAATTGGCCTTTGACTATGGCTTCCCAGAAGGTGGCCTCCAATAAGCAAAAGATATTTTAATAACATGGCACTATGTCAAATCCCCATTTTGCACATGTGAAATTTCACGATACAATTTCAGAGTCCAATTGAAAATTTGGCCTAGAGTGGATAGGTTTTCAAGTTAATTTCAAAGTCTGTTATATTTAATAATTAACATTATGAACCTCTACTGAATCAGCAGCCACATAAGGAATAAATCAAGTATCAGAGGGGTAGCCATGTTAGTCTGAATCTGTAAAAAGCAACAGAGGGTCCTGTGGCACCTTTAAGACTAACAGAAGTATTGGGAGCATAAGCTTTCGTGGGTAAGAACCTCACTTCTTCAGATGCAAGTCATGCTCCCAATACTTCTGTTAGTCTTAAAGGTGCCACAGGACCCTCTGTTGCTTTTTATAAGGAATAAATGTTATACAGTCTATTTATGTTATGAAAAACTCGTACCTTAAAATTAAGGTATATCAATTGTCACTTGTGAGCACCATCATCAGATATTGAATACAATTTTCACAGTATGATAGATGGGCCTGTTTGTTGCTTGGAAATGGCCTGAATCATTTTTGCTGAAAACTGGTCAATTTGGAGGGCTATCTTTTGGCTTTAACACATGCAGACTTAGGAGAATTTTCTGAGAAATTGGCCCTGTTTGTTAGTTTGCAACAGAATGCAAAAAACACCGTGGGCCAGGGTCATCTGGTGTTTGGGAGGGCTTCAGCCAGTGAAAATTCAGGAGCTTGGTGGCAGAAACTTTGACAAAAGGAAGAGGTAGCAGAAAATGGCAGCAAACATCCCTTCCTCAGAAGGCTCTTAGAAGGTCAGTGCAGCCCAGAAAGTTAACTGTGTTTGCCAGGACAGGGATGTTGCCTGGGGATGCCTTGATTCAGTGCCTCCCTCTGCCACCTTCACCATTAGAGCGTCTCTATGGTGTCAACTGCTAAGGAAAGCTGGCCTCCTGCTCTCCCAGCAGAAGGCCTGTAAAAAGGGCAGCAGTGGTGACATCGGGGTGGTAACAGCTATAATGTATTCCTCGCCGCTTCACTTTTGGTAAATACAACCTGGTCAGTTGAGCATGTCTGCATTTTGTTGTGAATAAGCCACATTCCTCTATTTAACTAGAAATCCAAAGGATATTAAATTGTATCTGTGCGATGTGGATACATTTACACTGTTGTAAGAACTTTAATGGTTTAACTTCCTTTATTGATTTTAATACAATGTCCAGTAATTAATTTCCACAGTTTTTTTCATTTACTTACATTAAATATTGAGATTACCATAGCCATCCAATGGAGTTTTTTAATGGATGAATCATAAAACATTGAATAGTTTGTTGTGTATTTTGAATGTGCAAAGCTGCTACAGAGCATGGAGAATGTCTCAGAATTGATCTAGAGAACACCTGACAAATTAAAACTTCAGATGCAGTCACAGACAGTAATTTGTCAGGGCTTAAACTCCTTGGGTGAAATCCTGGCCCAATTGACGACATTGGCAAAGCTCTCATTGACTTCAGGAGAGCCAGGATTAGGCCAGCAATACTCCCTGGAGTGCTGAAGTAGTGAGCTGACTTGCGGTTTGTAATAAACAACCATCTACTATGCAACCGTCCATTCAATCTGACCTGTCTTTCTCCTTTTCATAATTGATATTTTATTATTTCTGTTAAAAATACAATGTTTGTTCATTGTAATGATTACAATTCAAAAGTCAGCACATGAATTAGAATGAATAAATCAATTTAATTCACATTATGATGAAAATATGAGGAATTATGAGCCTAGTAACTTATTGCAAGATGCTATATAGACTATTAATGGTACATTCACAGAGGAATAGGAGTGGGACATATTCTTGTCCACAGTGAAAACTGACTGGAACAAAATAAGACAAGACTGAAAAGAACAAGACAAAGTATAAGTAAATAAGACAATTCAAGACAAAACAAAACTAGCTGGAACAACTCTAGTTCAATGGTTGTGGAGGAGAGGAGAGTTATACAAGATAATTTCCCCTTATTATTTAGTTAAACTCCAGTTCTTATGATGACACCAAGGTAAAAGACTAATAGTTCTGATTAAAGAAAAACATGGCTGAGATATCCAGAGGTATTTTGCATTACAGGGCAAACTTCCCACCTCCCCACTGCAACTGTTAAGGTTCCTTTCAGTTCCTCGCCTGTGGTCCCTGTTTATCCATTGTTAGGCACCTCTCTCCCGCTTCCCAGCTTTTAACTAAAGATATTTAGCTCTGCTAAATCATGAGCTAGACAACCTAACGAAGGAAGGTTGAAAGGGCTAAACGAATAGTATGTGTGACCTGAGGCACTTCTGAGCATGGCCCACTGGAGGTGAAAGGTTAGTAACTTAACCTACTCTTGCAGCTATACAGAGAGAAAACTATAACCTTGAAAACACCTGAGAGCAGAAAAGGTAATATTTATGAAATAATTACATGCAGGATGAAAGAAACTGCTCCCTCCAGTCGGTGGGAATAGAAGGGTGGTTCCAGTTAATGTGAGTTAACTAGTTGTGAATTCTAACATGCACACTCACAAATATTTGTAAATCTCCATGCAAACGCTCCCAAAAGTATGTTCTGGATCCTAGCTTATCCTGGGGGCTCAGCCTAGGGCAGTAGTTCTCAACCTGTGGCCCAGTCAGCACACAGCTGCGGCCGATGTGACATCCTCAGGGCCATACAGGTAGTACTGGATGCAACCCACATAACAAATTGTGGAGAACCACTGACCTAGGGTGAACCATGACTAGGAACAAATGTTTATCTCCTGGAACAAACTATTGTGGAATATCTACAGTACACTAGAATTTACAGTTGTGTTAGTGAACTTGAATTACTTGAGCTAAATCATGTTGCTGAAGTTGCAGTATGAACAAGACAAACCCTATGAGAATGCACTGAGAAGGTTAGGGATGGATCAGACCAATTGTGGAGGGATGGCCAGTAAGTCCATAAATGGTGTTAATCCACTGTCTGAAACACCTGTGAGGGTGGAAAGGAAACATAGCAAACTGTGTCCTCTGGTACAGTCTAAAAATACTATGCTAGCAACTATGAACTGTCCATTCAAATACCATGTTCCCACTTTTAGGATGTCTTGGCAAATGTAGCACAAAATTACATTGGAATTTTACAGCTGTATCACAAGCTCATATGTCCAGGATCATTCTTGGCTCTTTTACAGCTCTGGTGCTTGCAAGATATTTTATTCCCATACTATCTATATTTAAGATTTTTTTTCCTGGCTGTATTAGCTTGCATTTTTCCAAGCAGAATCCCTTCCCAATTTAGTATCGTCTGCAAATTTCATTGGTGTGCTGTTTTACTACCTCTTCTAGATTATTAAGAAATGTGTTAAATCAGACTGGTTCTAGCAGTGCTCTGCACAATTCTCCACTACACACCTTCCCTCCAACTTAATATATTGGCATTGATCACTACATTTTTTGTGCTCTTGTTTACAACAGAATTGTGTTGCTCTTGTGGGCATTAACTTTTGTGCACCACTGCACTGAATCCACTCTCTCCCACATGTGGCTCTTCCAGTTGGTTAGTGAGCATTTGATAGGGATATTAAATCAATAGGAATTAAAATAATTCAGTTAATTCACGCTTCCTTTCCAGGGCAATATCTGGGGAAGTAAAATAGGATCCTTAATAGGGAGCAAGAAAGATCGTGATTCCAGGAAGGCAGGACTACAAGTCCTGCAGCCCAAGGCAACAATGCTAATTTTGGCTCAAAACTGAAATTTCGCTTGTCCAATCAGATTACAGGTGCATCCTGGTGACTACATAGCATCACTACCCTGATAACTAAACTCTGAAGTCAACACTCTGCTAAGATGATTGAGGAAATTCATACCTCATTTGGTGGTGTTGTTTCAGTCTCTAGCTGCAGACTCAACCAGGCAAGCATGCATTAGTTTACATTGGCAGGGATAACTTTGCATACAGAATGGTTAGAAAATGAAGGTTTAATTCTGAGCAGCGCTGAGTCCCTCATATTGGTCTTTGATTATAATGCACATTTGTCATATTGAGTTTTCATCCATAAATATTAAAAAACAGGGTTAGGTAAATACTGTAGGGCATGGGGAAGATGTGATATTGTAGTAAAGGCACGGAACTGGGTATCCGAAGACCCCAAACAAACATTCCAATGGGCACTTGCATAGTATCGACCTAATAAGGGCTCAGTAAGAGGATAATGTCATAGTCTTGCAACTCAAAATCTCATCCAAAAAATCTTCTCACATCTTTCTTGGATGGGATTTTGGAGAAAGACAATGAAATGTTTTTTGAATTCTGCAGCTGATATCATTTATTTTCCCCCCTTCTTGCTAATATCATCTTACTTTCTAGCACCTTTGATTAAGTTGGGCTGGGGTTTTCAAAGGAACCTATAGGATTTAGATGTCCAAATTCCAGCTTTGGATAAGAAAGGACAAGTCATTCATTCTTGCCAAATTTCTTAAACGTTCGTACACATTTCCAAGTGTAATGTGAAGAATAATATCCGGTGTGTGTTGTAATTCTAACAGTGTTACCTCTCTCTTGTTACCAGGGTTTTCCAGGTGACTTTGGAAACAGAGGCCCCCCTGGCGCAGATGGGAATCCTGTAAGTGTCAAATTGTGTGTGTGACTTTGCAATTTACAATATGATGGTATTAAAATGTGTCCTTGATCAAACCTGTCCAAAAACCAAACAAACCCCTTGAAAAGAAGGAGAGATTCAATGAAGTCCACTAGAAATTTGCTCTTGCTCTTGATTTTACATTGAAGGTGCTCAGATAAGCGAGAGAGTTTCTGAAAGCTGCTGAATGTGGCCGGCTCCCATTAGGAGCTGCAGATGCTCAGCACCTTTCAGGATCAAACTCTTGCCTGTTTAAGCTAACTAAAGAAATCTGCATTCTTGCTACAATTCTTAGTGACCAGGGCCCTAGGACATGGCTTTGCATTGATATGATTAAACTACAGTTCCAGGGTCTCTTAAAAAGGGGATATTCTGAAGTTGTTTCTCAGGAAACTGGCTTTAGTATGTTCAGGTATTTACTAGCTTTGAACTATTACTGAATAAGCTTCTGGACCTGTCTTTTCCTCATCTGTCTTTTTTAGTAACTCGGCATTAGTAGGGCAGCTGCTCTTTCTTTGGCAACACCTCTTCAGAATAAAGTGCTCTGATGATGCAGTAATCAAAACATGTGACAATCATCATGTCATTGTTTCAGTACTGACTTCAAAGGAGCCTTTCTTTTGGCCTGTTCTTAGTTGACTCTGGCTGCAGCTCTTAGCTTTGGATTCCCCTGGCTTGGAGGAGCCCCCCATAGATGCAGAGCTAGTTTCTCCACCACTCTTCCCATGGTCCCTGACACAATGAACAGGGAGTAGGAGTGGCCAGATTGCAGCTGTTCTCAGCTGATGGATGTTCCCTTGGGAAAGATGGGCAGTTAGTGCCTATGGGCTACTCTAACCTGGATTTATAGATTCATAGATTCTAGGACTGGAAGGGACCTCGAGAGGTCATCGAGTCCAGTCCCCTGCCTGCATGGCAGGACCAAATACTGTCTAGACCATCCCTGATAGACATTTATCTAACCTACTCTTAAATATCTCCAGAGATGGAGATTTCACAACCTCCCTAGGCAATTTATTCCAGTGTTTAACCACCCTGACAGTTAGGAACTTTTTCCTAATGTCCAACCTAAACCTCCCTTGCTGCAGTTTAAGCCCATTGATTCTTGTTCTATCCTTAGAGGCTAAGGTGAACAAGTTTTCTCCCTCCTCATGACACCCTTTTAGATACCTGAAAACTGCTATCATGTCCCCTCTCAGTCTTCTCTTTTCCAAACTAAACAAACCCAATTCTTTCAGCCTTCCTTCATAGGTCATGTTCTCAAGACCTTTAATCATTCTTGTTGCTCTTCTCTGGACCCTCTCCAATTTCTCCACATCTTTCTTGAAATGCGATGCCCAGAACTGGACACAATACTCCAGCTGAGGCCTAACCAGAGCAGAGTAGAGCGGAAGAATGACTTCTCGTATCTTGCTCACAACACACCTGTTAATACATCCCAGAATCACATTTCCTTTTTTTGCAACAGCATCACACTGTTGACTCATATTTAGCTTGTGGTCCACTATAACCCCTAGATCCCTTTCTGCTGTACTCCTTCCTAGACAGTCTCTTCCCATTCTGTATGTGTGAAACTGATTTTTCCTTCCTAAGTGGAGCACTTTGCATTTGTCTTTGTTAAACTTCATCCTGTTTACCTCAGACCATTTCTCCAATTTGTCCAGATCACTTTGAATTATGACCCTGTCCTCCAAAGCAGATGCAATCCCTCCCAGTTTGGTATCATCCGCAAACTTAATAAGCATACTTTCTATGCCAATATCTAAGTCGTTAATGAAGATATTGAACAGAGCCGGTCCCAAAACAGACCCCTGCGAACCCCCCCTTGTTATGCCTTTCCAGCAGGATTGGGAACCATTAATAACAACTCTCTGAGTACGGTTATCCAGCCAGTTATGCACCCACCTTATAGTAGCCCCATCTAAATTGTATTTGCCTAGTTTATCGATAAGAATATCATGCGAGACCATGTCAAATGCCTTACTAAAGTCTAGGTATACCACATCCACAGCTTCTTCCTTATCCACAAGACTCATTATCCTATCAAAGAAAGCTATCAGATTGGTTTGACACAATTTGTTCTTTACAAATCCATGCTGGCTATTCCCTATCACCTTACCACCTTCCAAGTGTTTGCAGATGATTTCTTTAATTACTTGCTCCATTATCTTCCCTGGCACAGAAGTTAAACTAACTGGTCTGTAGTTTCCTGGGTTGTTTTTATTTCCCTTTTTATAGATGGGCACTATATTTGCCCTTTTCCAGTCTTCTGGAATCTCTCCTGTCTCCCATGATTTTCCAAAGATAATAGCTAGAGGCTCAGATACCTCTTCTATTAGCTCCTTGAGTATTCTAGGATGCATTTCATCAGGCCCTGGTGACTTGCAGGCATCTAACTTTTCTAAGTGATTTTTAACTTGTTCTTTTTTTATTTTATCTGCTAAACCTACCCCCTTCCCATTAGCATTCAATATGTTAGGCATTCCTTCAGACTTCTCGGTGAAGACCGAAACAAAGAAGCATCTCTGCCATTTCCAAGTTTCCTGTTACTGTTTCTCCCTCTTCACTGAGCAGTGGGCCTACCCTGTCTTTGGTCTTCCTCTTGCTTCTAACGTATTGATAAAAAGTCTTCTTGTTTCCCTTTATTCCCTTTAGTTTGAGCTCATTTTGTGCCTTTGCCTTTCTAATCTTGTCCCTGCATTCCTGTGTTGTTTGCCTATATTCATCCTTTCGGATGGGGGCCAGGAGCTGGGCGAAGAACCAGGGAACAGTAACAAAATCTCTGAGGATGACCCCTCCTCTGCTGCACCAACTGGAAGCTCTTTAAAGTTTTGCTGATGTCTTGATTGCCCAGTGGCACCAGGATTTTGGCACTCAGTAATGTATTCAGCATTTCTGATCTCTGGAATGAAGCTTGCCAAGGGGTTAAGTAATATAATATCTTTCACTTCTGTGGAACTTTTCATCTTGAAAGAACTCAAAGGGCTTTATTAGTGTAACCAACTGCTGTACAAATTATACACAAGGGTCAGTTCCTTCTGCCCCTCTGCCCCTCTCCAAAGCAGATGCGTTCTTTCCACCAGAACTGAGGGGAAGAGCAACACTTTAATAGAGACAAACTCAGCAAGTCTAGATCCTAAATTACAGACTTAAACATTACAAAGAACTGCATTTTAGCACCACACATTTGAAAATGAGTTTTTTCTAATCTAGCAAGACAGCTGCTGATATCACAGCCTCTTCAAATAGCCAGCGAAAAACCCACCCTGCGGGGCTGGTTCAGGCAAGGTGCCAAGTCTGCAGCTGCAGGGGGCTGGAGGTCAGGTTGCAAATCTAATGTGATATTTACTGAGCATACTCTAGTGCTGATGATGTGGAGCAGGAGCTACTGCATGCTGACTGGGAGTTCTGTGGCGATAAGAGCTAGAGGTCCCTGGAGACTCAGGAAGTCTCCCCCGTTATCTCAGCTCTGGCTGGGACAAATCATACTCTCCACATCCCAGCCTCCTTCTGTTTACCAGCATTATTCCATCCCTGTTTTCATGCTTCCCTCCCTAGCCCTTAATCATGTCCATGTTACATTCCCCATCCACAGCCCATGCAGAATAGAACCCTCCCCGCTGGTACGACAGAGGAGTTTGGGGCTGGTGGATGGGTGGCTGGCAGAGAAGGAGGAAGTTACCCTTTAAATATTTTGGTCTCACAGCTGGAAAGCCCAAATAATGGCTTCACAGTGGGCCCAGATTTGCTTTCATACGCCCCACCTCCAACATTAGGATGTGGAGGGATGCAGTGAGCCCCTGACATAATTTCTATCACCTGATTGGCCATATGGTAATTAAGCTTCATAGAGTCTGAGCCTGGAAGGAGGCAGACCTGGGTGGCTAAAGGGGAGAGCATAGAGATTGCAGTCTTTGAGGCTGGGTAACCCATAAGGTTCATAGCACCTTTGAGATTCTGCAGCCACAGAGTTTAATTTGGGCAGGAAAGAGCCAGTAGTTTGTTAAAATTGCTTAAAAAGTTTGAAATAATTTATTTTCTGAAACTTATTAAAAAATATTCTCCAGCTGTGAAAGAAAGAATAATTATAATGAACTCTCTGTGCACTTCAGATGTGCACTAAAATTTGAATCAGTTTTAGATATACTTAAACAATTGCCCATAAAGAGAACATTGCCTTTCAAGGCAGTCTGCAAAGAAATTCATTTTTAAATGGAGCTTGGGCCTTTTTTTGGCTTCCCTGTTATAGATAAAAGGAGCCTGACATGCTGTGTCTCCCCTCTTCCCCCCCCACCCCCCAATAGTTTCCCATTCCCTCTTTTGTTTTCCCCCTTAAAATAGCAGGAATGTCAAGTCTGATCTTCCCTGGTTTTAAAGGCAGGATTTCATTTCTCACGTCATGTTTATTATAGGTTCTCTTACCTTGATAAAGAGGCTTTTAGCACATACATTCTTTATGCACAATGTTAGTCAGTCATCTTTCAGGTCCTATTTATACATCAGAGATAAGCCAAAATTCCAATTTCTTTTTCTTTGCAGATCACCTTTCATTACCTGTGGGGGTGTATTAAAATATTAAAGTTCTGATTGTTTCTTTAAAGGGAGTTGTTGGTGGTGTTGGGCCTCCTGGATTTCCTGGGCTGAGAGTGAGTGTAACTTTTTCCCATTTATTTGACCTTCTTTAAAATATTTACATTTTGTCTCTGTGTCCAGAATCCTAATACTAAATCTCAAAACTAAGAGATTCTGGGGTTATTTAAATCTAACCTTCTTTTAATGAATTGCTCTGGTCATCTAATAAAATATTTTTACAACATTGCTCTTCCATCATTAGAGTTTGAACATTTGTATACTTAATAACATAAATCCAGTCTCGGCAGATCATAACTTTTGTTTGAAACAGCTCAGCTTGCCAGTTTATTCCCCCTAAGTCATTTTGACTTTGCTGTTAGGTGCAATGTTTTCCACATACAATATAGTTAAGGTGAATAGTCCCAATTCATCGCTGGTGTAAATCCATTGTGTTCGGGGCAGAATTTGGCCTGATATAGAATCATAGAAATATAAGGCTGGGTGGGGCTTTGAGAGGTCACCTATTCCAATGGTTCTCAACCAGGGTACAGTCAGTACAAACTAAAATTTCATACAGACAAGTACTTGTTTATACTGCTCTATATACAATACACTGAAATGTAAGTACAATATTTATATTCCAATTGATTTATTATATAAATTATATGGAAACATGAGAAAGTAAGTAATTTTTCAGTACTAGTGTGCTGTGACACGTTTGAATTTTATGTCTGATTTTATAAGCAAGTAATTTTGACATAAGGTGTAACTTGGGGGTGCGCAAGCGATATCAAACTCCTGAAAGGGGTAGAGTAGTCTGGAAAGGATGACAAAAACTGACCTATTCCATCCCCCTGTGCTGAGTCAGGACCTAGCCCATCCCTGACAGATGTTTGTCTAACCCAGGGGTCGGCAACCTTTCAAAAGTGGTGGGCCGAGTCTTCATTTATTCACTCTAATTTAAGGTTTCGCATGCCAGTAATACATTTTAATGTTTTTAGAAGGTCTCTTTCTATACGTCTATAATATATAACTAAACTATTGTTGTATGTAAAGTAAATAAGGTCTTCAAAATGTTTAAGAAGCTTCATTTAAAATTAAATTACAATGCAGAGCCCCCCGGACCGGTGGCCAGGACCCAGGCAGTGTGAGTGCCACTGAAAATCAGCTTGCGTGCCGCCTTCAGCACACGTGCCATAGGTTGCCTACCCCCCTGGTCTAACCTGTTTTTAAAAACCTTCAATGATAGGGATTGCACAACCTCTCTTAGGGTACATCTACACTACAGGGGGGAGTCGATTTAAGATACGCAAATTCAGCTACGTGAATAGCGTAGCTGAATTCGACGTATCGCAGCCGACTTACCCCGTTGTGAGGACGGCGGCAAAATCGACTTCTGCGGCTTTCTGTCGGCGGCGCTTACTACCACCTCCGCTGGTGGAGTAAGAGCGCCGATTCGGGGATCGATTGTCGCATCCCGACGCGACGCGATAAATCGATCCCCGAGAGGTCGATTTCTACCCGCCGATTCAGGCGGGTAGTGTAGACCTAGCCTTAGTAATCTGTTCCAGTGTTTCACTATCCTTATAGTTAGAAAGCTTTTCCTAATATCTAAAAAAAAAAAAAAAAATCACCCTGCCTGCAGATCTAGCCAATTACTTCTTGTCCTACCTTCAGTGGACATGGAAGACAATTGATCATAGTCCTCTTTATAACAGCCCTCAATGTATTTGGACTGTTATCAGGTTCCCATTTCAGTCTTCTTTTCTCAAACCTAAACATGCTTTAAATATGTCTAAAAGCTGAATCTCACAGTGCTGTTTCCTGTGTCCCATGTTGTTATATTCTTTAAATGCTACTTTGTTGTTTATAACATAAAATAAAAAATTCCTTTAAAAGTAAGTTATCCTTTATTGATTTTTTGTTATTGCATTAGCCCAGACAAGACACATTTTCTAGCTAGATAAACCCATTGTGGAGTCAGAGCCTGGTCATGAAAACACTTACGCGTATGGATAATTTTACTCACATGAATTGTCCCATTTGAGTCCATTGGATCACTCCTGGGGTAAAGTTACTCATGTGCTTAAGTGTTAACAGTATTAGGAACTTCATTTGGATTACAGTTAGCTGTTCTCTTCCTTACCTTGGCTTCATCTGGAATTTTTCTTCAAAGACTCTAACAATTATATCAATCTGTATGTGTCTTATTAAGAAACCATAATTTACTTATTGGGAAGTAACCTCTCGGCCCAGAGCTGCTAGGAATTTGCCAGGTCTGACTCAAGCTGTTAATTAGGGGTTGTTAAAATAGATGGAAGAGCCACTAATGGATGCATATAGTGTACTTGAGGGTAGGACACTCAAATTTCCTTGGTGGAGAGATATGTATCTGAAAAGATAGGTTGGAATTGGTGTTTCCATTGATACTGATCTAATGTTGCGAGGAACAAAGCCTCCTAACTGAGAATGAATGAGTTTGTGCAGTTATATTTTCCTTAGTGGACCAGTAAAAATGGGGTGTAATAAGCATCCTGTCACCATGAATATAGAAGTGAGAAAACAGAGATGTTTAAGTGGAGAAGGCTTTTGCTAACAGATGCATTTGGAGGACAGTGAGGGTGAAGGTTGTAAAATTGGATTCAGAAGCTGTGAAACAGTTTTTGAGCTGTGGATCAATCACCAAAGATTCTGCCATTTCTGGATCTGGATAATAGATTCTTACTTTACAAAATAAACATTTCTGCCTGTCTAGCAATATTCTTAGAAGTATTAGCCTAGTACTACCTTTGATTTTACACTTTTTCTATGTCTTGCTTTTGGTAAAATCACCAATTTAATTAAATCTCAGAACTGTTATTTGGGGCAGTCAGTGATGGGTGCCTCATAGAGAAATTAAACTTTGACTTTGAAGAGGCAAAGCCTGGAAGAGTAACGGTTTGAATACAAAGAAAACATGATCTTCCCCAAACAGTCATATGGAAAGCTGGTAGGGGGACAGTGTAGGCACAGGGTGAGCCAAATAATGTGAAAGCTTCTATTCATCACACCCCGTCACACAGTGTCTCATTCAATCTCCCATTTCCTGACCACTATTCTTATCTTCTTTTTGTTTGTCCTTCCCTTTCCAATAATTTAATCTTATTAAGCATTGTATCATTATATTGCTGTTAAAAAAGCAATAACAATTTTTTAAATGTTTAACCTAATTAAACCAACACAAACAGTAATGTGATGATAAGCTAATTTAGTGGGATTTCATGGTTTCCAGGGTACGGGACCCTCTCAGAACAGTAGATCTGTCACATTCTATGTGATAATGTTTGGTAAATTTCATCTTACCTGAAGTCTGGCCCTGATCCTGCAACTAATCTGTGTGGGTGCGTCCCTGTGCCCAGCATGGAGCCTTATATTTAGAGCTGGTTGAAAATTTTCAAAATTGCAAGATTTTGATGAAAAATGGTTAAGTGATGGTCAACATTTTCAACATTTTTTGTTGTTCATTTGCAACTGGCTCTAGTGGTGATATGGTGATGTTTGTCATAAGATAATTGCTACTGTATTGTGACACCAAACCAGAAAGCATGTGCTCCATGGGTGGATGGAGTACGGCTAGCAGGAGAGGCATGGCTACTTGGGTAGGTAAGAAAAGCCCCTGAATTTGGGAGCCCATCCCCAGTAGATAAGGAATAGCAGCTTCGTCTACTTGGCCTTATCCTTGCCACGTTCTGGAGTGGGGCTCCAGTAGCATAAGGTTTGTTTTCATGTGATGCCTCTTGGTGTGGCTTTCCCTCTCCTGCTATCCGTGCTCTGGATATGGGCTTCAGAAACGCAGGCTCTTCTGGGCTGGCATTGTGATACAAATGTAGTGCAGCAAGACTGCCAAAGCTTCCAAACTCAGTCTTACAGCTGGAATGATTTTCATGCTTCCAAAACATCAGGTATACAGGGTAAGTATTCTACTGTGCTAAATAAATAAATAAAATCTGTGCTTCTAAATTATTGTCAGTAAAAGTAAGACAAGTTTTGACAGAAAATACTTAAACTAGCATTTCTACATTAACAGCTGCTTTTTTTTTAGCTGCTGAAATGAGTAGGGAGAGGGAAAATGTGGACAACTACATATAATCTGGTCTAAGGTGATCTATTCAGACTAGTGGTTTTTAGCAAAACTAAATTGATGGTGTAATTTGATTTTGCTCTCCAAGGCAGTTAGTGGTTTGAGGACTGGTTCTTGTAAATACTGTGGTCCTGATCCTCATTTGCACTAAGGCCCTTTTGCACAGCTCCGACAGTGTAAAGGGGCATTCAGGTAGATGTGCTCTATATTCCTGTAACTGACGCTCACTCAAAGTACAGAGGCCTT
The DNA here is from genome assembly GCF_027887155.1 of Malaclemys terrapin pileata. Lineage (NCBI taxonomy): Eukaryota > Metazoa > Chordata > Testudines > Emydidae > Malaclemys > Malaclemys terrapin. The sequence continues at coordinate 80,874,301 of NC_071512.1, forward strand.
AGGGTAAATAAGAATTGGGACCTGCCTCTCTCTGCACAGGTGAGATCAGCTAAAGTGCTCTTGCTAAGAGTCTCCAGATCTGAAAGGTTGAGAGTTTGAGGCTGGACCTTCTGAGTGGGGACCCTTGACTCTGTAATGCACTCTTCTAGTCCAACAGAGCCAGAATTTGACCTCTGCAAAGCCTCTGTTTCCACTACTGCTCCCCCCGAGAAGGTGGCTTTCCAGGATTTGAGATTTTCGTGGCATAGGGAGTTTCTTTGATCACTGGACACGTTTGTACGTGCGTGTGTGTGTGTGTGTGTGTGTTTACAGTTAATGCAAATATGCTAAAAAGCTGTGAAAGTGTTTACAGATTTAAAAATAGCCAAATCTGAAAACCAAACTATGATCGCCATTGAGTTGAGTCTTGTGTGTGGCAAATACGCAGACAAAACATATGTGCAAAAGGATATATACCCTGCTTATGATAGGGAGCTATTGCTTCCCCAAAAGGTAATGGAGTAGTCAAGGTAGTGGGAAGGGAAGTGATGTGGTGCATTCCCATTGCAGCTGGATAGGATCCTGTGAACATTTTGGTGAATTTCAAAGCAACCTTCCTCCAACAGAAATTTGAGCCAGGGGTGTGTTGGAAAATCTGCTTCTTTTGGAGGTTAATTCTCCTAGGTAGATAACAGGCTTCACATGGTGACATTCCCTCTGGATTTCTGAACAGGGCTTTGGAACAACTTTAGAACAGATGGCCCCAGGGGAATCTACTGCAGGCTTTGAAATAAGCTCAGTGCACTGTGGAAAAGAACTTTGAGATCTATCATATTCGGTGCTGTGTGGATAGTCAGGCATTGCTGTCATAAAGCTCATTGTTGTGTACCTCAATATCAAGTTTCAGTGCTGTATTTCAAGGTGCTCCTAGTAACACAGGGAATCCTCAAGGCTACAGTTTGTTTTTTGAAGGTGTATTTACAAGGGACCGTGCTCCTTTAAAGGGATGGTAGAAAGCTGACTCTGCTGGGGTTCCCTCTATAGCATGACCCCTTGCTATACTGCACCCACACCCTGAATGTAATTTATGGCTTAAAGGCTGCCATCTGACCCTCACTTTTTAACTCGGACGCTGTTCAGGCATACTCCCATTTGCTGTGAGGACTGAATTAAAAAATAAAGACCTGAGCATTTGTCCCAAGGTGTTTAATATTTGTTATATACATTATGTTATGACATGATGCAATGTAGTACAGCAGATACCAATGCAACATTAATTCTAGCTGAAGCTGACCGTATTAGTTCAAGTAATGTATTTAATCTAATTATGTGCAAGATGAGAACTATGTACATTATTTTGTTTGTTCATAGAAGTGATGGTAAAGCAAGCAGCTGGGGAGAGTTGATTTCAAGACATTTGTAAACACTTCCTGCTATTGTTTCTTTGGAAGTGTCAAAACTATTGCCAAGTACCAAATTCTGGTTGTCTGCATGATTCCGTCTGTCATGAATTACAAGGTCATGAGCCTTAGAAAGATGTAGACTTTGAGAAAACTTGCTACTGGAATTATCAGAGCACAGCTTTTCTATTCAGAAATAACAAAAATGATGAATTAACATTTCTTTTTCTTTTTTTTAACAAGCTGGGACAAATTACCCTTTTCCTCCCTCAACATTCTGGAAACTGAATTTTTTCTCATTTTCAACCTTTTAGTAATGAGATAGAAGCATACTTTCCTCATTCTTTCTCACGAAACACGTAAATGTTGGATATCATGATTAGAGTATTACAAGCACTATTCTAATGGGAAAAATTGCAATTATACATTAGTGTATATATTTCTTCAGACTTAAGGTGTGGTTCTGTCTGAAAAGTAACAGCTTAACAGATGTATACAGAGTCTTATCTGCTGACAAAAATAAGTTTGTATTTCCTTTTTCACTTCTGTTAGCTCTCTGGAGCCAACACACCAAGAGTGAGTTTTTATGCCTACTTGTGCATCCTCATCAGAACTCTTTATGAAGTTCCATTCAGCTACACCTATGCAAACCTACTGATGTCAATGAGGCTGCATGTGTCACTGAGGGTGTAATTTGAAGACAGTTGGTCTGCATATGTGATACTGACTAGGACAGTTATAATATTTACCCAACATTAAAAAAAACCCAAAACACAGTGAATGTTTTTTGTGGAATAAACCATGTGAATCACATACTAGGTGATTCACATAATAAGTATGTTTTTTCTTCAAGCATCACAAGGTGCATGTGTTGTCTTAAATGAAAAGCTTGCAATTCTGTAGGTAAAACAAATGAACACAATAGAGTCATCACTCCACTGTGTAGTTAAACTTCTTTTTTATTTTGCCTGATATTGATATGCTGTTTGCTCATTCAGCACCTATTATGATGTTTCAGCCAAACCAACCAGTAAGTGCTAATACATACTCAATTGATGCTGGCAATTTAAAAAAATTGACAAAATTATTAATTTAGTTCTATTACCTGTGATTTTATTTCCACAGGTTCACACCATCTTGGTACAACAAACTGAGACAATCTCCTTCGCAAACATATTTTTGTTGAAGAAACTGTATCTTCAATTTTAAGTGCTAGAAGAGTAGGAAGGAATTCAGATTTAAATTGCAACAGACTGTTTCTACTTCTTCCTGTTCTAGACTCAATCTATAAGCTTTTTATTTGGGATCAGTCATGGTACCTAAATAATGCAAAGGGTCCATAGTTTCTCTGAATAATTTTTCTGTTTTATTTTTGTGTAGTTCTAGTTCTTTGCTGTTAACTAGATCGAGCCAGATTCCCGTGGAGACTGTGACATTGGTGTCATCAAACTGTAATCTGTCAAACCCATCTGAAACCTCCTTCTGTTGCTTTGGAAAGTGTGATGTCTCTCTGCAGAATCCCTGGTGTGAAATTCTGCTTTTTCAGTCAAGGCCTTTCTTATTCTCAATGAATATTTATAGGACCACTAAGGCAGCTTACATTAGTTTGCCTTGGTGCAATATCCACTGCAAAAGCAGCACACTTCAGTCAAGAGCTCAGTCCTCTTGGCAGCAGCTTCCATGGCAAAGCAACACTTCTAATCACTCATGGAAGCTGGATGCAGATGTAGAGAGACAGTTTTCCTGATAATTTTACCAGGGAGGCATCATTGGGAAGCTGAGTCGTCAATCTTCCTTTTTCAGTCAACTCACCATGAGGCTGTTGGTGGCTGCAGAAGGATTTTTGAACTTTCAAAATGTGCTATAGGGCTGATTTAAGTACTGAATATATCAGCAGTGCAGGAGGCTGCACCTGGGAAGCTCTCTCATCTTCTCTGTTATTTCCGTTATTTCCGCAAATGATGAAAGTCTCATCCTCAGACTTTTCTTTGCATTCTTGGATGGCATCTACAGCAACTGGGACACACCATTTTGCCGTTTTCTTTTCAAATTGTAGAATCAATGGCAGGAAGCAGAAAAGCATTTTTCCCTGTATTGATGGTTGTAGCCATTATCAGATCATTTCTCAAGTTCATCTAACCATCGTGCATGAATATACTGTTGATTCTTTTAGTTTTACCTTTAATTTTTTCTCTGTTTCTCCTCTTGCAGCATCTAGTAGTGGAAGTGCAAGTTTAAATCACCTGGAGGAGTAGTGTAATAATTAATTTGATATAGTTAACCTTTATTTACTGGTGAAGATGCATGAGAATGAAAGAACCCAGCTTGGCTGCTAGAGTTTAGGCTAAATGTGCACAGCTGGTACTTAGGAAAAATGCATCTTTTCACTTGTATATTGGGTATACTTGATATGGAAATCACTGAGATTCCTTTACAAGAGTCATGTTTCAAAGCAGAATAATTCATTTAAATCAAATTTGGTGCTGACCGAAAAGGGCTGGATTTGGCAGTCCCAGCATGGACTGAAGTTTTTATGTTTATGTACTGAACAGGTACAGACTGCAGTTACAATACAAGTGCAAGCTTTCTCACACTCCCCCACTAAATATGCATCTATCCTCTTCTGGGTGCATGACATTTAGGAATGAGGGGGTAGTTTAGTTCATGGTGCTGCTGCTGAGATAGAGGATGGCAGTAATGGTGGAGGTTTTGTGATCTGGATACTTGTGCATGAGTACGTGGATTTGCATCTCAAACAGCAAAAAGATGAAAACCCTTTCAGTCACTGCCAACCTGGGCTGGAACGCAACCAATAACATAGAGGCAAAAGATACTTTATGGCATTTCCAGTTCCCTGAATCATTCAGGAAGTAGTCCCCCTGAAAGTAAAAGTTTAATGCAGACATCTTATTTTCTGTTGTTTAGGGTGTTGTTGGGCCTGTGGGACCGAATGGACCTTCTGGAATTCCTGGGCCTCTGGTATGGCGTTAAGCAAAACTCACATTACCATTTGCCAATTGCCTCGACTATTTTTCAAATAATAGTCAAACATTGTTTGTTTGTTTTTTAATTTTTAATAGGGTCTTCCAGGGAGTCTGGGGCAGCCTGGAATGAAAGGTGATAAGGTGATCTAAATATTTCCATTCTAATAGAGATATATTACATTTAGACAGTCTTTCTCACATCTGTTTTGCAAAGCACCCCTTTTTCATGTTTTCCTCTTTTGTTTTCTTTTTATTAAGCTATTGTGTGTGATTCTACAAACACTGCTGGGCATAGCACTGACTACCATGAATAGTGCTGTCAAGCACTGTGTTAATGATGTTTGCAGGATTGGGTTCTACAGCGATTCACCATGCGCTGTCCTTTGAAAAACCATGTTATAGTTTTAAATACTGAACATTGATTTAAATCTTTCTGCTTTTGTGAGTCTGAAAAATACACCATGTAAGCTGCATATATATGTCTGTTTAAAATAATATGTTATTTAGGGTGAACAAGGCATTGCAGGAGAGCCGGGAGAGCTGGGCTATCCAGGAGACAAGGTAAATTAAGACAGCACCCTTTTGACATATCTTCTGGTCTAATAATCCCAGTGGCCTTTTCTTCTTTTAAATTGCAGCAAGTAATTTACAATCAAATGGAATTCGGCGATATCAGTTGAATACCCCAGCACTATTTTATTTTCTGTACCATTATTTTAATTAATTTCTTTATGAAAATAATGATCAAAGGCATGTAAAATGTATGGGCCAAATTCTGGCTGCCTTGAGTGCACTTATGCATGTCAGAAAATATGCTGTAAGAGGGAGGACAGAGCAGTCTAATTCCCACCAAAACTCACGGAGAGCTTGTTATACAGGTCATTTGCAACAGAAGCCAAGGAACATCCTGGGGTGGAGCCTACATTTTTATCTGACCCAAAAAACCTGAAAACTGTGGTCAGCAGCCAGGCAAAAATGTGTTATCAGACAGCCCAGGGTGCCCTGGAATATAATGAAAATGGTTAATAAACAAGCTTTTCACACCTATTTGAGTAATGGAATCTTTGGTACGTAATCCATAACTCCTAAATTACCCAAAGGATTGTTTTTATAAAAATTCTAAGCTGATACGTTGTTATTTTAGACAGTACAACTAATTAAAATAGCATAAACTAACTGAATTATTTTGCTGTAACATGAATGTAAGAGTTTCATTCAGATTCGCTCAATGGATTTGAAATTTGGTCTGAGTGTTGAGCTGATATTTAATTAATTTTGCACAAGTGGGAAAGCGTAACCAGTTTTTTACTACATGCAATGTTATAAATAATTTTCCACAATAATATTTAATAGCCTTTTTTTCCCTTAAGGGTTCTGTTGGTTTGCCAGGACCAGCAGGAATCAGAGGAAAGCCAGGGCCTCCTGTAGGTTTGAACACTTATTTTGTTTACTCTGGTTACATCAGTATGTGTCATGTGGGTTGATACTTGTTTGTATCATTCAGCCAATCCAAATGCTTTATGGAACAATTCTGATCTCACTAGCATTGGTGTAAATTGGGAGTTAATGCTGTTGGAGTCAAGAGAGTTATATAACTGGTGTAACTGAGACCAGATTCTGGTCCATAGGAGGGCATTTTGCTGCTCAGTCATTAATCTGCTAGTTCAGATTTCCCATGAAGTGTAGAAGGTCACTTGGGTATTTAGGGCTCACTTAATCATCACCATAATAATAAATCACTTACCCCAAAATACAAATAAAGTAAGGCTTGAATTCAGTCTTAGAAGTTCTGCTGGCTTATGATTAAGCCTGTGTGTTTGTCAATTGTTTTTTGACAAGTCTGCCATAACACTGCTCCTCCTGCCTTAGAAGACACTGTGACAAGGAAGCCGCGCTGAAGAGGATGTAGTATTGCCAGTCTTTTACCTGCCTTTTTGCACTGCTGATGCTGCAGAATTGCAGTGGCTGGTACTGGACAGCACTTAAACTGGTTTCAGCAGTAGAATAAAGGATATTTTGATTGTAATAATGCAACTGTTGGGTCTTGGAATTCTCCTTACCAAAAATTTGAGACTTTTTTGCTCTTTTTTCCCCATGACCAGACTGACTTTCTGTATAATTAATAGTGGCAAACACCGCCAGCCCACTTAATATGTCACTAGAACTTGTCAGCGGAGTTGGAGCTTTCCTATGCACAGTTTGAATCATGATGATGGTATTGCTATTTAGCACCCATAATGCAGTAGGTAATTTACAGAGCAATTAAAAAAAACCACCACTTTTCCTTACCTTGTGGAACTCATAATCTAGAGTCTTGGTCTTGCAAAAAACTTATGCACACATGCTTAACTTTATGCAGTGAGGGTAGTCCCATTAAATTTAAAGTTAAGCATGTGTTTATGCCCTTTGCTGAATAACTTAAAATAATCAGATGTTTAAGTACTTTGTTAAATTAAAGTATTGGAAGCAAACACATGCTTAACTTTGCAAACCTCAGTGACATTAAACACATTTATAGGATGAAGGCCCTAAATTTTAGACACACTGCATTCAGCAGCAGCAACAAACAGAGGGAAAGAAATGGGGGAAAGGAGATCAAGATTTAGAAAAATAAGGTCATGCAATTTTAAAAATTTGTGTGTAAATCTTGTATAGCCGAACCACCAAGATATGTAGTTGGACCAGATCCTGCTACCAATAGCAAAACTCCCATTGATTTTAATGGTGCAGGGTTAGTCAAATAAGCCTATTGAAAGTATCTATATGAACTTAGTTTTGTAACCCTCATATTCCCTTTGTGTGTGTATAATACACACACAGGTTTAAGAAATATTTTTTCATTATATGAATACTCACATATTTAATTTAGATATAATTCCTGCCACCACTCATTATTAAATATCTATAAATGACTTATGTTTTTATTATTGCAGCTGCAAGAGGGACTCATTAAAAATTCCAGTAATGGATAACTAGACTTAATTAAATAGAGAAAGAAGCTGTATAAAAATTAATCCTATTTAACTGAAAATCCAGCTAAATATTTTATTTGATATGTTGATGTTTGTAGTGCTTTCAAAAATCTAATACAAATCTGCTTCTTGTAAAGCTTTAATTTGCTATCTAAGTTATAATTTTTGGATTTTTATTTTAGGGAAAAATCGGAGATCCGGGACCCCAGGGACCATCTGGTCCTCCTGGGCCTGAGGTAAGAAATTGCTTGAAAGATGTAAATGAAACATTTAATGTTAATTGTGCTTTGAACATAAAACAAAAATTAGAAGGCAAACTTGCGGTGGGTCAGTTTAAAGATTTAGTCTTAGGGTAAAAAGTGGTTTTCAATCATGTCCTTTTACAAATGGATTAGTTCAGGTTTCTTTATATGATAAGGTGCTATTGGACAATAATTTTAATACACAGGATTAACATACATTGTTCCTTGAATGCTGCTGGATGTGCACCATTATAATGTGTAGCCATGATCAGTTCTCAGTTGATTCCAGTTGTGCATTGCAGCTAGGATGAAACACGTGCGATTCTTAAATCCATATTTCCATATATGAACTCTGCAGCATGTTTACGTTCAAAAATGTTCAAGACTGGCTGTATATTTATGTTTATCTCTTGGGGCAGAGCACATGTAGTTAAGAGGACTGCAAAGTATATACATTGGACAGTCTGGATACTGTATATTGTTAAAATTTTAACTTTGGCATTGTAGTTGATATAGAACTGCTTCATATTCTGGAAGTTTACATGGAATCCAGCTAAATCTTTGAGATGTTACATCTGGGTGTTTTTGGCATTTGCATCTTGAGTCACGACATGTAGACTGAATGTTTCAGACTACATAGGAAAGCCATGCCATTTTCTGGACAGAAGAAAGCAACAATCAGATTATTTTCTTAACCGGCTAACTTTTTCCAACAGATTTATTCAAAAATCTTTATAATCTTCAATATGTGTGTATATTTGTAAAATATGCCAACTGGCTAATGATGATAATGTTTATTAAATGATCATTGTCAACTTAAATAACACATTTACAATTGTAAACTGAAAGTGTATTTTAAGAACATTTTAACTTAGTTTTTCATAACAGTACAGAGGCTGCCTTTAAAAGTCAATATTTTCTTTCAGTTTTTACATAACTGCAGCATCTCAGATAGCACTATCTTCTAGCCCTAATATGAGACCTGATCCTGCAAACACTTGTGCATATTAGTAGCTTCATTCACATGAGCAGTCCCATTGAAGTAAGGGTCAAATATAGGACCCATGAAGGGATGGAGCACACTCAGGCACTCTGTGGCGGTGGCACATGAACAATCTGGTCAACGGTAGGAGCTGTAAGAGGCTCAAGCTTGCACGGTAAGGAGGGAATCTTCAGAGATTTTAGCTACTAAAAGTGATGAGCAAGCAATTTTCAAAGAATTATAACTAGACTGAATTTGGGCAGATTTACACAGATATGTCAAAATGCACTTCCCTGGCACAAGGTCCCACCCCTACCAATTTCACCTCCCTGCTTCAAAGCATTGTGAAAGTGGGCTTTTCTAAGAAAAACTCACCAGGACTTTTTAACATGGGCAAAGCAATGTATTTTTCACTAGCCTCATTCTCAGAAACAGCTGAACCGTTTTTGTTGAAATTAAAAAACAAAAAAAAAACCACCTTAGGCAGACATCTGGCATCTAGAATGTCAGCCTGGATAGCTAAAATTCAGCAAAGTTATAAACAATTGAAAACGGGATCTTATAATGGGGATATCCGGCAACCTTAACAGGTGGTAGTACTTGTTCTGCCTATAATATATTTAAATTTTTAAATTACTATTAGTGTTGTACTTTTTAATTTTTAATGCAAAACCTAATATGATAGAACACCTACTGGTATCATATTAGAGAATCACAATAGCACATTGTGTGTATCTGTGTTAAAAATAACTCTCTAAAAGTAGCAAAGATATAAGTAGAATTTCAATCATATATTATACGGGGACACAGTCTTCCTCACTTTAATAGCTTATGGGGAAATGATAAGGCTTTAACATTTGCTTCATCAGACCTTTCTGTACCATTGGAATTTTGTGTAAATAGATTCCTCAGAAGTTTGATTTTAGTTAAAATATCCTTACTGAAATTGTATAAAAGTCTGCACTTTATACTTGAAGGCTCTTTTACTTCTTTAAAATGAGGTTATCCCTGAAAAGTAACTCTAAAAATTACATTGTGAGGTTCCATGTTGACCATCTCTCTCAATGACTCCAGGACAAACTTGTTGAGTACTTGAGTTTACAAGAAAAAGTTGTTTTTCTAAATACCAGTCCTGCAAAGTGAGCCTAAAATCTGCAAGTTCAGTTAGATTCTTTTTGGTTCATGCTACATCGCCAGTAGTAAAGATTCTATAGACCAAATTTTGCCTTCAGTTACGCCCATGCAAGTCTTGTTTTCAGTAGAGTTGTGCAGATGTGAATACAGATAGAATCTGGCCCTGCATTTGGATTTTTTTTTTTAATCTGTAGATAAACAAGGTAGAATAAAAACAACCTCCCATAGCTGTTTTGGTTTTGCAGTTTTAAGACGATTTAAAAGTGGTACAAAGATTGTCCCTTAAGTACATAGAAATACAGAGGGACCAGATCTGTTGGGGTAGGAAGGTGCCATTTTTTACATAGTGATGTTCAAGGAAATCTCACCTGAAAGTGGGGGAAAATGCTAAATTAAGAGACTGCATATTGCAAGAAAATAATCCTTTTTGAACCTGATTGACGTTGTTTAAAGAAGTGAATTGGTTTGTTCAATATAATGTCATTAATAGAGTATGTCATGGATTTGAGTTCGTCTCGTGATAGTAATAGTTCTTTTGATGCAAAAGAATGCATACCTGCATGATATTGTATACCACGTCATGCTCTAGACGCATTGTTAATGGGATTAGTGTCCAAGCAAGCAAGCATTTCCTGTCTGAAAAAATTTAGCATTTTCTGTTGCTTGGGGGATCAGAGTCCTCAGAAGAAAATCTTTGTCTGTCTTGTTATGTAAACAAAACTGTAGAATGACCAAGTGTTTGTCTTTGAAAATTTGACTGAACAAATACCACGTTTAACACTCCAAAGTTATGCATCCCTTAGCCTTTCTTATGCTGGTCAGGTTGACATGAGATAAAATGAGCTTTGTCTGTACAATGAACACTTATAAACATGGTCACCATATGGTGAAATATGAGATGCAAATAAGGGCGGGACAGCTGTATTCCACAATCTTTAGAGGAATTTGAATGCCAAAGGTTCTCTAGTAGAAGGCAAAAAAACAAAACAAAACAAAAACCCTGCTTCAAAATGAGAATTGTGTTTTATTTTCCCCATCTTATTTTTGTTTTTAAAAGTGACCTGAATTCCCTGGCAAGTTGCTATTTTGATGTAACTAGATCGTAAACATACAGTATGGACAGTAGCAGTGCAGGTTTCCCTGCTATGCCCTGCCAATACATCTCAGGTAGCATTTCTGCTCAAAGCTTCAAAGAAAGCTAGCTGGCAGGTTAAGGAGGAGCGCTTTCACTGCTTCCACTGCATTATTGAAGTGGTCAGATATGTCATGTCCCCTCCCCAAACAGTGTGTCTACACTGCACCTGGGAGGTGTGATTCCCAGTTCTGGCAGACCGATTCGTGCTCGCTCCTCTCAAGTTTGGGCACTCCAAATAGCAGTGTGGACATTGCAGCACAGGTGGTGGCATGAGCTAGCTGCCTGAGCTCAGACCCAAGGAGTTGGGTGGCCTTGGACTCAGGTAGCTAGCCCAAGCTGTCGCCCATGCAGCAACATCCATGCTGCTATTTTTAGCATACCATCTTGAGCAGAGCCAGCATGAATCTGTCTGCCTGTCCTGAGAAACATACCTCCCCGCTGCAGTGTAGACATAGTCTCTAAGAGACTATAAAGACTGGTTCCAGCCCACACTGGTCTCTGCTTTTATTCACAAGCAATGGTTGGTTGGGATTTCTGAACACATCTATCCTCAAACTCAAACCACAGCTGGGACAGATGTGAGATTAAGCAGTTGGGGTGATACAGCCCCACAGGTGCTGGAACTAGATGTGCTGGGGTTGCGGCAGCACCCTCTGGCTTAAAGTGGTTTCCATCATATCCAGGGTTTATGGTTTGGTTCAATGGCTCTCAGCTTCCCCACTATACAAATTGTTCCAGCACCCCTGTACAGTCCCTGATTCCTCTCTCATGTAAACTGTTGTAAATCAGGCAATTCCTCCACTGAGTCAATATTTATCCTGGTGTATGCAAGAGCAGGAATAGGCCCAGTAGGCCTCACGCACGCGCGCACACACACACACACACACACACACACACACACACACACACACACACAGATTTTTGCTTTTTATATGCAGTCAAGCCTCAAATAACTCACCAAATCTGTCTTTCCTCTCCAGCTGTGCAACAGAGTTACTTCAGATTAGAGTTTTAGTAACTCCTGATTGCTTTAGGGCCATGAGTGGGTGGCTTAAAGTTCCTGAGGATAAGAGACAAGTGTGGGGGGCAGGAATAGAGGGTCTCATATTCATTCACTTTCTGGGTGGCTCCATGACCCTTGGCTAGGGAGTGCATTTTTTCAGTCTGGGGATTGAGCAGTATCAGACCAACCTTTCTTCTGGGTATGCTTCCACTGAACCAAAATCCACTGCAGGGTATTTGCTGCTAAGAGAGCAGAAGATATTTTTAGCAGGCCATTTTAGCAGGCCATTCAATGGCTCAAAAAACCTGAGTTTTTTTGAGCCATTGAAGAGCTGACATATTGTCCAGCCTCTTCATGTCTCTTAAAATGGTTCATGTAAACGTGCCCTTTTCTAGACATTTATTTTATTCACAAAACTAATTGCAAGCCTTTGTATAGAAGTGTTTTAACACACAAAACGTATTTTTTGCATAATAGTTATAACAAGATTGAATAGGTGAGATGTCTTAACATGCATGAAATTAAAATGAATTTTAAGAGGTTTCCAAATGCATTCATAATATTTTATTTGTAGGTGAATCTTGTGCCATGCGCCTATTTTAGTTGATCCCCAAAATAGGCTCTTAAAGCAGAGTTTATTGTTTCCTTCAGATGCGGCTTAAGATCTGCTTCAAGTATTACAAATAGATTTCATCTGGAGCAAAGGGAGCATTAGTCATTATCTTCAGTAGACCTTTATTTCATTTTTGTATTATTTTGGTCTGAACTTGTTAACTTATTCTCTCAGGAAGGTATACATATGGGAGTCAGCTGCTATACGTTTTATCCTCAGGGCTATAGAATTACAAAGAAAAGGAGCACATCAGCATAATAGCAAACAGTAACAAAATCCAAATCTTTTGCAAGTGAATCACTGGCTGCTTTGAACTGTTAGCTCTAAAAGGGAGGAAGAGTTGTCTTCAATGCACATTTCATCTCATCACATGATATTCTGAGGTTATGCAGACAATGAAGTTCAGTAGCTAAGAACAGTCCATCTCCTAATGTTTAAAATTCACAATTATAGAGTCAAATTGTGATGTCATTACTCAGTTTATATTCAGCCTTTACCCAAGCAAACTTTAATTTACTTCAATAGGAGTTTGCCTGAATAAACAGTGAATGAATACTGAAAAGGGACCTTAGGATTTGGCCTTTAGAACCTAGTCCTGGGAACTTAAAATACACAAACTAGGTCTGGTCAAAAATTGAAATTTCTATCTCATAAGAAATTCCAATATTTGATATTTGTTTTCATCCCAAATCAGAACAAAAGGTCAAAACATTTGTAGGGATTGGGTCTGTGTTTTTGTTTTTTGTAAAATGGAAAGTTCTCCAAAATCACTGTTTGTTAATGTGAAAATGTTCTGTTTCTCTTTCTGTCTGCCTTGTGGAGTTGTTGTAATTCAGGTGTTTTATGTCCCCATTTTCCTCTATTTCACATGATGTACCATGGTTGTGAGATTCTTATGATGCACCTGAGTGGTTGAACCTGAGAGGAGACCATGCTGCATCATGGGAGATGAGGTCAAGCCTCACCTAGCGAATAGCTTTTCAAGTATGGGAACATTACAACTTACAAAAGTTGCCATGATCTTGGAAATAAGTCTAAGTTGGCCCTCCCTGAAAGGGTCATTTTCTTCATAAGTGTGGAGGAAAATTATTTTGTCTTCTCTGTGGAAAGGAAGGCTTGGGATTTTTCCAGTATTTCCGCAAGGTAGGGAATTGATTGCTGTTATCCAGCCTATGAAGTCTCTGAGATAAGAGCACATTTGTCTGAAAGCTCCTTTGTCCTATAATCAGAGAATATGCAATAGGGAGAGAATATGCCTCTATCTATTAAGGTTGGCTGTTTTAAGCCTAGTGGAAGTCCATTAAAATTTGTTCAAGATCTTACTATAGATGGTGCACTTAAAGTTGCTAGTCTCCCATATTGTATTGTTGAACACAGTTTACCATTCCTCTTGGGAATTTTTCCATAGGGGAAGTTGAGAGTAAGTCATAGCACTTTTCAAGACTGCCCAAAATGAATTTAAAATTGGACACTTTTTAAGGGGGGAGGTCAGCAAGTGAACTTTTCTGACAGGGTTTCACCTGATGGTGTGATAGCTTTTACTGAAAATTAATCAAATTTAAGTTAATTTTATTTATGTCAATATTAGAAATCCTATTTGGTGTATATAGCTTTTGGAATCAAAAAGATTCTTAAGCTTTGTCTGTTACTAAGAAATTTGCCTGTTGATTAGGGTTACCATATTTTGTGCCTCCAAATGGAGGACACTCCCCGGGGCCCCGCCCCCACCCCCAGCCCCGCCCACGCCCCCACCCCAACTCCGCCCCCTCCCAAAGTCTCCGCCCCCTCCCCTGCTTCCCGCGAACATTTGAGTCGCGGGAAGCCTGTAGCAGGTAAGGGGGAGTGTGGGGGGAGGAGGCACGGCCCAGGCTGGCCCCCGGTGGCTCCAGCCTGGGTCGGCTCGGGCCCTGGGGTGCCGGCCCCGGCCGACCACCCCCGGCAGCCCGGCGCACCCCCCGGCTCCCGGCCCCGTGACCCCGGCTCCCGGCCCAGCCCGGCAACCCCGCGACCCCGGCCCGGCTCCCGGCCCCGCGGGCCCGGACCGGCTCCCCGACCCCGGACCGGCTCCCCGACCCCGGCCCAGCTCCCGGATCGGCTCCCGGCCCCGCGGGCCCGGACCGGCTCCCCAACCCCGGACCGCTCCCGGCCCCGCGGGCCCGGACCGGCTCCCCAACCCCGGACCGCTCCCGGCCCCGCGGGCCCGGACCGGCACCGCGCCCCCGGCTCCCGGACCGGCTCCCGGCCCTGCGGGCCCGGCTGGCTCCCGGCCCCGCGGGCCCGGCCCCCCGGCTCCCAGCCCCGCGGGCCCGGCCCCCCGGCTCCCAGCCCCGCGGGCCCGGCTCCGCGCCCCCGGCTCCCCGCCCGGCCCCGCGCCCAGCCCGGCCCGACACTGCGACCCTGGCCCGGCCTGGCCCCCGGCCCGGCACCGCGCGCCCGGCCCAGCACCATGCCCCCAGCCCCGCGACCCTGGCCCCGCACCGGCCCCGGCCCCGCACCGCCGACCCCAGACAAAGAGGCCCCGGCCGAGCTCTCCCGATTTTCCCGGACATGCCCGGCTTTTGGGGATTTCCCCCCGGACGGGGATTTGAGCCCCCAAAAGCCGGACATGTCCGGGAAAATCCGGATGTATGGTAACCCTACTGTTGACGACAATAGATGCAGTTGAATCAGTTATGAAAATGGTTTAACTGCACACATATACATGACCAAACTGTGTTCGGCTCCATTTCAGAAATCCTAGTTGAGCCCTTTGGGCTAAGGCCTTGTTTAGACTGAGAAATTTCCTATGCTAAGTACTATTGGTTTCCAGTGGAATGATTGCAACTTGCCTGGCATCCACATACAAGTGCTCCAAGTGGTTTCTAAGCAAGTTGCATATCACTTGAAACAGACAATGACCTTCCTACACCACAAAATAGAACCATTGATGTGTAGAGCTGAACTGACACTGAACATGGCTTAGTTGCAAGTGTAGACGAGGACAAATCATGCTCAGCTTCTTTTCAGCTAGCAGTTAATCAAAGTGCCTTCAGCAGACTCTATTGTCTTACTTGCTATTTCCCCTACCCTTTTGTTTGTTCCTGGCAAGTTGCAATTATCTTATGTCTTGTGATTTGTACTGTATTAAGAATTCTTCTCCCACCTCTTCCAAAGTCGGGATTTTTTATAGGAAAAATTAATGTATTGCTGCTGCCTTCAAAAAAAAATGTCACTGAACCTCGAGTGCATTTTTCCTGCACAGAGGAGGCCATTTTAAAAATATATATATATTACTTTCCTACTCAGCACATTACTGATAGGGCACACAGTTTTACAAATGGCAGAGAAGAGAGCTTGTGACTGTGGAAATACTGACATTTCTAAAATCATTTAGAGAAAAAATAAATTTCAAATTAAATCTTCCCTCTACAGACATAATTATAAACAACAAATAAACTCTGCCATTATTATCTGAGGATGCAAAATCATAACTCTGATTTCCACAATTAGAGTGGCCATAATTGTAAACAGATATCCTTTTTGGCAAATATGATTTGAATACCATAAGAAATTTGAGATTAGCTTGGCAAATCAATTTCAAGTGCTTTCAAAGATATTTTCCATAAATCACTAACTTGTTGCTTCATTCAAATGTACCTGTAAATATGTGATTACATTTAGTTGAGGTAACTTGCTGACTGAGAAGATGTTACAGGTGAGATTTTCAAAAACACTGGTCATTGGCCTAAATGCTTCCATTTAGGAGCTGAGTTGCGCCAACACTGGATACTTTTAGCACATCTCACCCTAAATGTTCACCTAAATCAAAGCATTGTATCCAACTGAAAAAAATCATTTTTGAGGATGCTCATTTGGCATTTGCAAAAATTTCAGCAGTCTCATCAAGATTTGCTCCCTTTGTTGTCTTGCATTGCACCAGGACCCAGGCAGGTCTGATGGGACTATGGACTGCTAGAAGGAAATTGTGACGACTGTAGTGCCCAGGGCTTTGGCCCCACAATGAGCTTCAATTGGGCCATTGGAGCTCCATCGGCTTTCTGCTGGTGCAGGGTTCTGCCAGTGTGGAACTCATTGCAGGACTGGGGCCTGAATTTCAATTTTTTTCAGATATGCTGCTTCCATATTAACCAGGCTTGCAGAAAAATGAACTCAGCTAATCAGCAGCAGTCCTCACAAACCCCATCCATCTCAATGAGGTGTCAAGTTCAAAGTTTAGGGTGTCAACACATCAAGCTGGGGATGTAATTCCCAGATCAAGCAGACGTACCTGAGCTAGTGTGCTAAAAACAGAGCCATGGTGGCAAGATGGGGTAGCCACACTGAGTACATCAAGGATGGGGATGTACTCGGGGCGGCTAGTCCTTCCAGCCACTTGTGGTACCACAGTTACACTCTATTGTTAGAATGGTAGCTCGAGCAAAGCTAGCACAGGTATGACTGTTCCAGGTAGAAATGGCTCCCAGAGCTGGAAGTGTAGTCAGACCCTTAGATGGGCCCACAGAAATGACAACAGTCATCAATTTCTTTAGGTTTTTGCTTTTTAAAGGTAATTTAAATGAAAAAAAAACTGTTCTGATAAAATTAAGGCTATTTGATGAAAGACAAAATCTGATAATGCAAAAGTAAATGTTCTCATAGTAATATTAAATCATATATATTTTGCACACACAATACTTCTAGTTATTTGGCTCTTGGCTGGGAATGGGTGACGTCATGGATCACTTGATGATTACCTGTTCATTCATTCCCTCTGGGGCACCTGGCATTGGCCACTGTCGGAGGACAGGATGCTGGGCTAGATGGACCTTTGGTCTGACCCATTATGGCTGTTCTTATGTTCTTAAATATATACCTGAGTCATAAATACAGTATGTACAACGCATGCAAGTTAGTGTTACTATAAGTACCTTAATACATTCATATTATAATATTTATATATTGGACATGATTCTGCTCTCAGTTACTCCAGCATAAATCCAAAGTAAGTGTGTTGGCTTCAATGCAACTACTCTGGACAAATGCATAGTCTCCTTCGAGTGATTGTCCATATGCACGTTCCACTATTGGCGTGCATGCACCCCATGTGCTCAAGACCTGAGACTTTTTGGCCATCAGTATATGTGCAGTGTGCCTGCATCCTGATGTTTCTCATCATACATAAGAGTGGTGTGTGCCTACTACCATTAGTTCCTCTCAGCCACCTCCTGCTATCAAGACAGCACATCAGAGATCTGCTCCACAGATGACCACCCTGTACAACCCAGTCATAGTTGTGTACTTAGCCAGCCAGTTAGTTTGTTTGTTAATGTAGTTGATTTTTTTTTTTTGCCCCATTGGTGTAAAAAAAAATACAAAAAGAACTTTATTTTTTTCTATGATGGCTTCAATGAGGTCACTGGGCTTTAAGAACATCCCTTCGTGCAAAGGTGCTATGCCAGCGATAGACACCTGAAATGCCTCTACTCTCTTGGAGAGTCCTACATTCCTGGGAAGGGCGCCATTTGTAAGTCTTTTACTTCCAGAACACACACAGAGAGAGACGAGACTTAAGGTATTTCTGCTGAATAAATCTATGGAATCTGCGTTGGACCCTGGCCATCCACACTGCCCTGTGTGAGACCTGGTTCCGGAGAGCATGAGTGCCAGCTCCCTTTCCTCATCCACTTAAGCATTCTACGGGAGAGAAGAAGCACTCAGATAAATCCCAGAGTGCAGGAACTTCTATGGGCAGGTCCCCAACTAGGCTGCTTGAGGTTCACAGCACCATCTCAGAGACCGGTCCTTGCGAGGGACTTAGCACTGACAATATCACCGATGAGTCTACAGTCTTACCTGTGGCACAGAGTTTAGCATCACAATGCTCGGCACCAACATCAATACCAGCAGAGTTCCCAGCACCGGGTGGTTTGAGTTCCCCACAATGGCACAATGGGATTCATAGCATTTAGGGACTTAACAGTTGTTCATGAGCCAGGATATTCATTTCCCTAATGGCATTGGACGCACAGGCAATAGCACAGTCTCCATTGCCATTGCCTTAAATGACACCAAGACCCTTGACTCTGCCTGTGGATCCAGTATATTTCTACTCCTCTGATTCTTCATTAAGGTCAGAAGAGATGGATTAGCAATTCACCTTCTCTGCTCTGGCCTCTCTGCCACAGTCCTTGATCTCTTGCAGGAGCACCAGGAACCACGCCAGAGGTGGGTACTGGGACTCTCACCACTCTCAAATCCTCTGGTTTCCACAACCATGGCCATCAGGACCATATCCCACCCACATATGGCCATACTGGAGCCCTTGGTCATCTTGTGGAGCTTGCAACTATGTGAATAGACTTTATGTACTCACAGCATCCACAGCCACTATGGCCATGACACCATCACAGCCCTTCCTGCTTCCAGTGGAGGAACCAGAAGAGGCTCCTCCACAGCTTGAGCCATCTCTAGTGGGAACTTTATCATATTCCTCACCAGATGAGGCAGTTGTCCTGGCAGTGGGTCCCTCGCGCGATGATTTCAAAGGGTTCCAAGTCTTTTTTAAGACAATAATGGAGGCATTGCACATATCCATGGAAAAGGCCCAGGAGTCCACACACAAATTGGTTGACATCCTGCCACCTACCTCCTCTGGAAAAATAGCCTTACCCATAAGGAGGCCATAATGGACCTTGCCCAAGTGGTATGGCAGACCCCAGCAATGGTGTCCCCTACCTCTTGCAAGGTGGATAGAAAATATCAGATTCCACCCAAGGGTTCTGAGTATTTCTATACCCACCTAGTCCCATCATCTCCAGCAGTTTTGGCAGCTATTAAGAAAGCTAGACAAAACAAAACACCAAAGGAGAAATGGCCAGAAAAGTTAGATTTATTTGACAGGAAATACTACTCCTCAGCCAGCTCACAATTCTCTCTTTTGAATTATCAAGCCCTTACTGTCAAGATACCATTTTAGTCTCTGTGAGAAAATTGCTGCATTCACCAGCAAAATTCTGGCTTATTCCTGAGAAGAATTTGTGACCTGAATCACAGAGGGACAGCTTATAGCAAAAACGACTCTCCAGGCAGCCCTTGATGTGGTTAACATCATTTCTCACACAATGGCAACAGCCATGGTTGTATGCAGGTCATCATGGCTACAGGGATTTGGCTTCCCCAAACTTAAGTCCAGTACACAGATTAGTATCTTCGGTTTGAAGGGGCTCATGTCTCCCCATTTCAAGGTCTGGCTCCTGGATGGGAGTCTAGCCTCCCATGTTCCTGCTCTTCTCCATTCAGGGGTATTTTGGTCAACAGCAGCGAAGACTCCACCAGACATACTTACTTTGTGGAGTAGGAATGACCTCTTTCTGGGGCAGAAGTCGAGGTCATTCCTATGATTCTGGGATACTTGCTAAAAGTCAAATGATTTAATGTTTCTCTGAGCTCGGGGAGAATTCATCTGGTGGGAGTTTCAGCATCATCTACCTGTCAGTGGCCAATCTGTCTTCTCTCATCAGACGGTTCTGAGATTCGTAAAGGGGTTGAGAAGACACCCATTAAGGTCCCATTTCTTCTTGGGACCTTAACCTAGTACTTCCTGTACTTACGGGGCTTCCATTTAAACCTAAGCCATCATGCTCCCTTCTACATCTCTCTGTGAAAACTTCCTTCTCAGTGGTCATTACCTCTACAAGTTGAGTTGGAGAAATCCAGGCCCTAATGGCAGAATCCCCACTACAGTCTTCTTCCCCGATAAAATGACTCTCAGAACTTTATCCAAAAATTTGGCTGTTACAGAATTTCAGAAGTACTCTGTAACCTACCAGCTGTTTGGCTTCTGGCTATTGGCAGAGTCTAGATATTCTACTTTTTACATTTCCCTAGGAAGTGTCAAAATATCTGCTAATGTTTTGCACTCAAGAATTTCATATGGAAATTACACATAAGCCTCCTAGATTATCAGTTGTGTTTTTAAAAAAAGATTTTTTTTATTCTGGAGGTGGACATGGGGGTGTGGACTCCTGAATAACTCTTGACAAACAGAAATTCTGAAGGTAGGAGTATACTGAGCGCAGTTACATTGCTCAGAATTTGGAAGGAAAACAGTATTGTCCAGACAATTTAAGAGTTCCAGCCTTGTTCATTTCTTTTGCTTCAACTTGGTCCTGTTTGGTGTTGATGAATAGCAATGCTGTTCCTCTCCATCAAAACAGTAAACCAAATTAGAAATTAAAGGACCAATTTCCATGTTATGTAATGAAATGAGGACATTTTACAGATTCTAGATTCCTATGATATTACAGTACTGGATCCACTGTAATTTGAATTTGAAAACCGATACCAAGGTACCTATTTAGCATAACAAAGGTAGATAAGTCTCTATAGCTTGATGAGCTAATCTGTGCATCCCTTTATGTGATAATTATAATTTCTTACAGTTCTAAGTCAGGAATCTCACTGAATTTCATCTGTTTCTTCAAATAGTTTCCCCAGCACCAGTCCATAGGGTCTAATACTCTAATAATAAGTCTTTACTCAGCAAAACTCCCATTGTTGAAAATGTGAAGATTTACTAAGGGCTTCAAGATGCAGCTCTAAGAGTCATTGTAGATTTTTGTGGGGTTAGGTTTTCTCAACACTTCTGTAGATTAGGCATTTAGGTTCTTACTGATAAACTGATCATAAATATTATTTAACCACTTTCCTACTGCTACATTAGTATACCATGTCATTAATTTGAAAACTCCCTTTAAAACAGTCTTCCAGGACTGTCATAGTATCTGTGTTTTCCTTATAGATTGTGTTCAGCAGAAGATTAAAAAGCAGACTTTGTGGTACAGAAGAATTTTTTTTTAAATAAAAATGAAGATATGTGAATATTTGGATGTACCATTATTATTAGTATATGTATTCCTAGTGTGCCCATCACCCTAGTGCCTGGGCACGTCATACACCTTGTTGACATTTGGAAATAGCACAGTTTCAAGGGTTGGTTTAGCTGAACCGATAATGACTTCAGTTTGCTCTTGTCTACACTTACAGCTTAATCATAGAGCTTTTAGAATTTCTCTTAGAAGCGTTTGTATACACCCAAGTAAATAAATAAATTAGAAGGATTTCTCCACAAAAAAAGTAAGAATGCTTTTAAAAGGAATATGGCTCTTCCAGTTCCTTGTTAACGCAGCATTTTCTGGGCTCCTTATCATCTAAAGGAAATTGTATTCATGTCAGCAGTTACCATCCATTCATGCCTTTGACACCCCCCCCCCCCATATAGTTAGAGAGATATAAAGAACTACATTTTAAATTCTCGAATGCCTCTAGATTCAGCAACTTTTAGAGGTATGAAAAGGTGAAATAGCAACTATTGTTGCATTGACCTAGTTAGTTTAATTTAGTGAGTAATCATGTGCTTTTTAGATTCTAACCTGAACCATTTAAAAATCTGGAGTGGTATAAATGATATATTTTAAATATGCAATTAGAGTGCATTTATCACATATATATAAAATATTATGTGCCATCTGAGGCATGTCAGTTTTGTTGCACAACTATATTAGTAAACATTTCTCCATTTTGAAAGGGAACATTAATTTTGATGTTTTAGTATAGATTAGAGTGTACAGAGTTAGGATTGGTACAGAAATGTCTGTTTTGAAAGTTCATTGTAAATCGGGCAGTCACTCTGTCTAATGGGCTTGTTCTCGTGCCCCTCGGCATCCAAGTACTAAAAGTTTAGAGGTTTCTTTAAAGGTCATAGAACCAACTGGGTCACAAACAGGTTACATCAATAATTCTCAAGCATATGTTTTAGATTTCTGATTTATTTTACTCATTTACTTCTGGTTTGTTACTTCTGAACACCACAGATTGAGTTCATTTAAAGCAGTTTATGAAAAGTAAACACACGAAAACCCCAGCATCTAAGACTAGCAGTACTATATATTTCATTCTCTTTTGTTTATAATATTACAGTAGCAGTAATGTGGTTAAGGATGAGATGGTACTTTCATTCTAAAGCAAGGGCTTTAGAATGAATTTGGTAATTTACCTTTGGGGTTGAAATTTAATAGCTTAGTCTCAGCTAATACTGAATAATTTTCAGAAAGATTCATAAAAACCACTGGTGTATTTTGAGTTACTTGATTTGGGGGAACAGTAGGTGATGGGAATATTTTTCAACTCTTAAGACTTTTTTCATAGGTTTCTTTTGTACTTGGGGAAACTAAAAAATGTTCAAAATTTCAATGTTGACATGCATTTAGACATAAATAATAACAGGGATCAGTGCTGTCTCCATCCCTGAAAGAATTTGGTATTGCAAATAAAGCTGTGGATATTTTTAAAAGATGTTGTGTACATGTGTAGTTCGTTCATTAATGTCAGAAAGATGCCTACAAGATACTCTTAGTTTTCATTTGTAGATATTTTATTTTCCTACTCACAAATTATCCTATTTGTCTTTAGAACCAAATGACCTGTGGTAAGGGTTAAGGAGACCTTTGTGAGAGTCAGGCATATCAAGTTTATAGATCAAATAATAGATATTTTATTCAGGGTAGGGGCTGATCAATGCCACCCATTTCCTACAACATTAATCATACTTACTTTTCAGCTGAGCCAAGTTTGGTAAAATTTGAAAAGTAATGGAACAACAAAATCAAATAATATTTTGACAGATGAATAAGTGCATCCTGTGCTGAATAAAATATCAGTGTCACAGTGCTAGCAGCAGTTGCTAGTTTGAGAACAGATGGCAATACCAGTGTGAAAAAGTCTGATCTTGCTCAATTTTAAAAAGTTAAGTTGGCTTGGGCCTAGTTTGTTCTTAAATGGAATGATCACCTGAGAATTCAATGAATACCATTAACATTGTTGTCCTGCAGCCACATGGGTGTGGACTACAATCTCATCAGATTTCATAAATTAAACTCTGTCTGCTCATCTAGATTTCTGCATCACACCCCCCATCACCTTTATATCTTATCAGTCAGGACTTGTAAATGGCAAAAGAGTCCATGGACAACATTTGTATTTATCAGATTGCAGCCAGTTTTTAATCTCCTGAGGAACATGTTCCTGCAGTTCTACTTTAAAGCAGTAAAGAGCTCGCAAGTTTTGTTTCAAAGACTTGTTCATTTCCCTTGTAAAAAGGAGCAGAGTTAAGGTGGCTGTGGGAAATTTATATCGGACTTTCCTGCCCCTTGTGTGACTTTCATATAAAATGTCAAAAAACATCTCTGTATAAAGACCTCTTGTAAAATAGTATAAACCAGTTTTTTGTTGTACAACTATGAATTCATTGTCTAAATCAGTGGTTCTCAACCAATGGTTCTCAACCAGCGGTCCGGGGCCCCCTGGGGGCCCGCGATCAGGTTTCAGGGGGTCTGTCAAGCAGGGCTGGCATTAGACACCACAACCTCATTTCCCAACAGCTGCTGGACAGCTGCTGTGTAGTTGTGCCTAGTGCTCAATTTGTAATGAAAGAGGTGCTGGGTCTCAAGCAATTAGGTGCTGGGGTTCAAGCAATTTGTTTACATTCATAACTGATGGAGCAAGGTTCCGTTGTGGGTTTCAGTGGGATCAAGACTGGGTCTATTTAATAATAAACCTTGTCAAATGGACAAAAGGGTTAAAGACAAATAAAAGCTATACTGACATCTGTCAAATTGAGTTTAATGAAGGCTGTTTAAAGTCTGTCACTCAGCCAAGTCCTTTCAAGAGAGCTCATTGGACTTCAAAGTTTTTTGGATATTGTAAAACAAATCCATGTCTTGTTTTCTGCAATTCAGGTTTGTTACATTTCTAAAATGAATAAACAGATTCAAAATAACAAGTACATTTTTGTACTTCGTACAATGGAAACATTCCTATGCTATGAACAGCTTGCCTCTCTTCTCCTCCTTAGGGTTTTCCAGGAGATATTGGTGTACCTGGACTAAATGGCCCTGAAGGTCCAAAGGTAAGAACTTACAGAGCCTTATTGCAATGTCATTAATGCACTGAGAGTGAGAAAATACGAAGAGAAGAGAAGGTTCTTGGGGAAAAAACAGGGACTGGGGATAGGTGTCACACTGCACCTTAGGAAATTAGCAAAGAACTGTGAACTGTGCATGACTTGCCTTTCATAGTCAGAAGACAGGCCTGGTCTACATAGGAAATTTGCACCGGTGTAACTTAAATTTGTTTTTATTCCAGTGTAGTTAAACTGGTGCAGCCTCTGTATGGACACTCTTATTTTGACTTTTTGCTAAACTGAAACAAGCCATTCTTAAACCAAAATAAGAGTGCCCACACGGGTTTGTACTAGTTTGACTGTACATGTTTAAATTCACTCATTAGGTTATACTTGTTCAACTTTCCTACGTAGACAAAGCTTAACTCTGTTTTAGACAGCGGAGTTACACTAGTATTTTTCTAACCCTTTAGCCATCCACTTTTAAACATATGAGCTTGTGTATAGTTTCTATGCAAATGCTACCTAAATCTCTAGTACCCTTCATTGCTTCAGCCCTTTGCTTACGTTTTGTATGCTTGAGTCTCATCTGTGCCAGGGTTGGCCATAATATCCTTTAAATGCTGATATCCTAATAAACAGTAAGAATTATACAAAGCCAAACGCCATCTTCTTTTAGTCCCTCATTCAGATCTAATAGTCACTCCAACTGCTGGAAACCTGGTCAACCTCAGACTCTCACTTGCCTCCCACATCTGTCAAATGTGTAAATAGCCTTGATCCAAACAGCCCAAACATAACAACTTTCTAGGCATGCTGCAAAGGCCATTTTACATGGTTTGGGAGAAAGGTTGACGTGTTTCCAGAAGCAAAGGTGACTAGAGAGGAGCTTTTCTTTTGCTCTGATTTGTTGGCTGGCTGAGTTAATTTGTTACCATTTATGCTTGTTTAATATGAATACTGTTGAGTGGTCATTATTATGTTTTTGTAAGATTAATGAATTGACAGGGCACCTAAGACCTTTCCAGGAGACGTCCGGCCTATGCATTAGTGGACATGAGAGAAGTGGGATTAAATTAGAACTAGAAATACAGATTCAGTTTAAATAGCCACACTAATGCATTAATAGTGTAAATGAGCTCAAAAGCCCTTCTTAGTGATGTGATGTATATTATTCCCCTGGATATGCAATTCAAAGCTAACGTTAATTTGCTCTATTAGTAGTGGACTTATGTTTCAGAGATACTATACTAGTCTATCTCCATTTATTCAAATCCCAGCAGAAATGCTAAGGGATAGCCCACAGTATTTAAGATTCCAGAGTTCATTTAATACAGCAAGAATTCCATAACTATACAAGACATTGTGGTGTCTCCAGCACATTGGCTCTCAAGGACCAAAAGCTTGGACAGCCAGGTCTAATCAAAGAGAATTGGTGACTTACATTGGAGATGCAGTGTTACTAAACTGGAATAGCTTTTGCACAGCTCCTAATACCAAGAGAGCAGGGCTACATGAAACTGGAAATGTTTGCCTTTAGGATTCCCAGTGGTCTTGGGTTCACTGCAGTTTTGAAGAGTTTCCTTCAGTCTTTATTTTTGGAACACTGTTTTCACCAAGCTGCTCTTTTCCTCATTCTTCTGTTCTATGCTTCTTCAGAGACAAAATCTGCACTAAGTGCCAGGAAGGTGGTCTAGTCTTTATATTTTAGCATGAGAGAAACCAACCATCATGATAGAGTGTAAGATATGCAAGCATGATATACCTGTCTCTGAAGACCAGTAGAACTTTGGGAATGGCCATTTTATCCAAATTACTACAGTAATTAACAAATATGAACTCCTAGAATAATGCACAAAAGATACATTACATAGTTTGGTCCATAGCACATTATTCATCTTGGAAGCAATATCTTAGAAGGTGTTTGATCTTGATCCAATGTTCATAAAAATGAGGCACTTGCATAATAACTAATAAAAAAGAGGAGTGTTTTAGTTTGGGAAGTTCTGAAATATCTTTCTGTTTGTTCGTTGTGTTACTCTTTGGCTGCATGTTACAAGAGCCAGAGTAAAAAGTAAGGCAGACATGCTTACTATATAAATATCATAATGGTTTCTCTAGCAATACATGTTGTACCCTGGAAATAGCTGCGAGCTTCCTTCCTCTGCTCACTGATGTTTTGTTTGGGTAGCATAGCTCATATAAATGGCTATTAAGAGTTCTATTAATCCTGTAAGGGAGGCTCAAAGGGAAAGTTCTGAACACATGGGAAATACATGGTACCCCCATTTGCTGACTCCCCGAATTCTTTCCAGACATTTTGGCACATCTCTAAAGGCTACCTTCATTTTCTGTTCATTGCCTGAAACCTCAGAGTGAGGGTATGGAAACTGCAGTTAATTTTCAGTTTTAAAGTCTGGGATGTTCTTTATAAATTTGAGTAAGTGCTGTCTAGGAACACACAGAGTAGCTAAGAAATTTGCTAATATTTGCACTATTGCATGAGTTTAAACGATACTGAAAAGCTTAGCATTTGTTAACGTATTGCTATTGCATAGTAAAATAACAGTTCTGTTTGCTAAGGAAATACTTTTCTTCACCAACTAAAGATCAGTATTATTTATGGAGTGTGACTAAGTGTCTTGCTGTTGCTTTTGCCAGTGAGATGCTCTCCAGCTGTAGCTCTCCATCATACTTTATTCCAGATAAAATCAAATGATGGGAACTTTAATAAGTCTCAGTATTTTGAGGTGGCCCGATACATTTTCTATGAAGTGTTGCTTTGCGTGCAAAGCAGGCAGGCAGGAAGCTGCTGAACAAATGTGTGCCCCTTCAGTCTAAATTTCATAAATGTAATAAGGGTTAGAGTTGGAGCTTTTCCATCCAATATTGCTTCAGAGGCTAATGATCTCTTTCATAAGAGATGATTTTTTGTTCTCATTGCTTTATCTGATATAAGTAAGCCTGGCTTCCCTCATAAATAATAATATATTTACATAGATCTTTTTGGTCATAAAGCCGGGTTGAGTGCTTATTCCAGTTACTACCATTATAACTTGGATAATCCAGATCTTTGAAACATGATTAGATCCTCTGTCTGAGTAGTGGAGTTTTACAAATGTTGCTGTAAGAGGATGTGATGACTCAGGGTTGGCAATGGAATATGTCCTTCACTTCTAGGACACTGGATATAATCCTGCCAAGGTTTGTAATGGCTGAATATCTTTGCTATCTGGCAGCAGTTCTGAATGAGTGGATACCCTCAAATCACTTCCCAATCCACAGAACAAATGCCAGCATTACATTTGACGTCTCGATAGGCATTCTCAACATATTGGCTGAGGGTTGAATCTTTGTAAACTCTCTCTCTAACTGATCAGAATTTGGGTACATAGGTTTGGCAGTGTAGGAAGGGTGTATGTGATGCCACTACCAGGGAGTACCTCTTGTGTGAATAAATAGAGGACTTCAGTCTCCAAAGTTATTTTCTACACTGAAAATTAAGTTGTCAGGACAACACTGAAAATAAAGTTTAGAGATATGACAGGATATCACCCTTGCCAAAGCAGTGCTGATTCACATACACAGCAGAGCTTAGCTTTATTTCGTTCTGTCTTATGCTACTGACCAAGATTTTGTTACAAATTCATTCATGGCCTACTGCCTTCAGAGTCAATGCTTGGAAGTAGCTTGCAGCTGGGTAAAAAATTAAAGTCTAAACTTTGTACAGCTATTTCCATAATGCTTGTGTTCTGAAAGCCATCGTAATCCCACCAAAGAATAAGAAAAGGTTGATTTACTGATCTGCTTTGGTAGTGTAAGTGGTATTGTGTTGGACTTTGGGAAATAACTGCATAGAATGAGGAGTTTGGTAGAGAGAAGAATAGTTTTAATATAAGTCAATTTTCATTATCACCAAATATTAGGCTAACTATTACCTAAACCCTGGATTTACAGGGGATTTCTCAGTTCCTTTTTAAGCAGCCCATCAAATTCAAACTAATGTTATGTAATAAAAATAAACTGTTCTCTTGTGAGCACCAGTTACACCTCTACCTCGATATAACGCTGTCCTCGGGAGCCAAAAAATCTTACCACGTTATAGGTGAAACCCCATTATATTGAACTTGCTTTGACCAACCAGAGTGCACAGCCCTGCCCCCCCGGAGCACTGCGTTACCGCGTTATAGCCGAATTCGTGTTATATCGGGTCGTGTTATATCGAGGTTGCGGTGTACTTTGATCCTTCTCCTCCTTCAAAGGGTAAATGAAAATAGTCTGAATCTTAGAAATGTCAATATAGCTAAACTTTGTTAGATACTGTAGCATTCCAGCCGATGTTAAAATTAGGGCAGCTTTTTCCTGGCTTTCTAAGGGAAATGGACAATAGCAGATAATGATGTCTCCTTCCTCAGCTTTCAGCCTCTCATTCACTGAATGATTGTAAGAGAAAAGAAACCAGGCAAATAGGCTTATTGATTGATATAAAATCTCATTTTGGTTGTCTTGTTATTTAGGGACTTCTAGGTGACCGAGGGCCTCCGGGGGCCCCAGGCCCGAAAGGAATCGAGGTAGGATGGAAACAGAGTCCAGTCAACAAGTTACATTTTTTAAGAAATCGGACTCCATTTTTTTCTATAAGAAAATGTTGCTTCAGGATGGGCAGTGTTGCCAGGCGGGATTTCAAGTTTCCGTTTTGGGAGATTTTTAGTTATTTTACAGTATTGTGTGTTCATTATAAGATTTATTTCAGCAGCTCTGTGGAGTGTCTAAGGACTGTGGGCCCAGAATGTTGCATGTAGAATCCAGAATTAAACAATGGTGGGTTTATTAAAATAATAATATTGAATAAGAATATTGGGTGAAATCCTAGCCACATTGAATTCAATGGCAAAACTCCCACTGACATCAGTGGGGCCAGGATTGCATCCTATACATTTATTAATCAAGGATTCTTAATTCATTGGTATAAAATATGTATGTATTAAATCTAACTCCATATGCTATTCTGTGCTGTTGAGATAGCTGGAAAATATAGGTTTTAAAAGATGCATTAAATCAGTTCATGTGTCTGGTGGTAGAGCTCTAGAGCTCTATGTAGCTGACTTAATGAGTTATCATGAGTGCTTTTAAATGATAAAAGACTAACGGTGACAAAAAACTATCAGTTTAATCAGAAGCCATGTAAAATGCAGACCACATTTCCTCCATTCAGACTGCTGTGTTCTCCTCCAGGTAGAGCACCTCTGCCTCCAAGAGCTGGAGAAACACTTTCATGTTAAGTGGGGTCACCGAACCATCAAATAATCACAGCATGACCTCATGACTTGGCATTATGTTACAGAATCTTGATTTAACATCATAGTAAAAAGAAGAACAGGAGTACTTGTGGCACCTTAGAGACTAACAAATTTATTAGAGCATAAGCTTTCGTGGACTACAGGTCCACGAAAGCTTATGCTCTAATAAATTTGTTAGTCTCTAAGGTGCCACAAGTACTCCTGTTCTTCTTTTTGCGGATACAGACTAACACGGCTGCTACTCTGAAACCTAACATCATAGTGTAATGCGGGAGCCTCAAAAGCCTACCATTACAATACACGGTCATGTGTGATTATTTTGAGGCTCTTGGTAACACTATAATGTCTCCTCTTTCTTCTCCTGTACTCCTGGCAGCTGGGATGAAAAAAAGAAGTTGTCAGTCTGTTTTTGACCTCACACTCATTCTCATCTGCTTGAGAGGCAAGAGAGATCCTGGCAGAACTGTTCTGCTTGCTTTGGAATCAAACTATAGCTATGTGGCGACCATGCAGAGCAAGACAAAGTCCTGTCAGAGTACTAGATTCCATGAGAGACAAATGCATATCTACGCCAAATTAGACCCTCAGATACATCTGTGAAAGCCCCTTGTCTTCTCAGTACAGCTGGTCAAAAATGGTGAAAAATGTTTACCAGCTCTGTTTGTGGGCTTTTCTTAAACAGATTGTGTTTGATGATTATGTAAAACATGGATTTCTGACAGATAGTGGGTGAGATGAGGTCAGTTTTAGACCCTTTCCTGTATAGTGCAAACCTAGATCCTAGCAGTAAAGATCTCTACCTATGTCCATTCACTGTGCAAGTTTAAGATTTTAATATAAGTGAACATAGTCCTTTGCAGGTTTTAAAACTAAATGCAGTATCAAAAAAGTTATTCCAAGTCCTGATTTTTTTTTCAGGGAGAAGAAGGACCAATTGGACCTATTGGAGGAGTTGGACCAAGAGTAAGTATGAGTAACATTATTACTACAAACACAAATTACTATAGTCAACATAAAGAACTGTTTAAAGGATGAGTCTGCTCTGAAAAATGACTGTAAAAATGGATCTTCTTCCTCTGTGTATTCTGAGTCAGATCTGTTCACTTTAGTGTCAAAAAGTTTTTATTGGTTTTATTACTCCTATTAGCTCTGCAGAATCAACACAGCTGATAAAGAGAACTGAATTATGTCCCTTATAGGATGTGCATCATTATCAGAATTGTTTACTAAGTTCTAGGCACTTGCATCTGTCCAATCATAGTGAAGACTATGGGGTTTCACAGGTGTATCTGAAGGTCTAATTTGGCTTGCAGAACTTGTATTACTGGCTATGATGCACGAGAAGGAAAGAACACCACTCAGCTCTCAGATCTCAGGATGCATTTGCAGGGCTGGCTATTAGAGAAATCATCTTTTAACTGTAAACTAATCACATTTGATATGGAGTCACTGACAGCAATAAAAATGGAACTGCACAATGCCAGTTTTACCATCACACTTTGATTCTCTTATTTATTTATTTTTCAGCTGTTAAAATCCATTAGGCTCTAAACTGATTTACACAAGAAATAATTAAACTTGAAAATGTAAGTGATGGATAATAATTTACAATAGAGTGCAGGGGAACATAGCAGAACTTTGTCAAAAGCAAATTAAACAAATCAAGTCAAAGAAGAGGCGTCAGTGGAAAGGAAGGATAGTCTTGTAGTTAAGCCACTGGACTGAGTCTCAAGTGATCTGGTTTCATTTTCTGGTTTTGCCATAGACTTCCTGTGTAATCTTAATCTCTCTGTGCCTCAGCTCCTTATCTGTAAAATGGGTATAATAGTACTTCCCTTCTCCCGTCCTTTGCCTTTCTTGCCTATTCATTAGAGCTGGTCAGAAAACAGAATGCCAGTCAACCTTGGTCATTCTGATATTTCAACATTTATTTTCATCCTGAATTGGGTTGAAAATTCAAAATCTCAAAAAAATTTCATAGAACAAAAATCTCTGGAAAAATTTTGGTTAGTAAATGTTGAAATGTTTTGTTGAGGGGTGGTTTGACATTGAATTGTGTTTGCCTGATCTGCTGCAGTGCTTTAGGGGAATTGTAGTTTGCATTCTTCATACTCCCATTCTCTCTTATGGGGTGAGCTCTGGGAACTGACTTCAGCTTCCATGATGTACTGTGGCATTTCAGACAAAGGAGAGACTGCAAGGCATCATAGCAGATGTATTCTAGCCATGGGAGTATGAGGCACTGCAGAGGCTCTGCTGGGTTGCCAACCCTCCAAGATTGACCTTGAGTCTCCACAATGATGAAACCTCCAGGAATACATCCAACCAAAATTGGCAACCCTAAAGCTCTGTCAGCCACAGAGTAATGTCGAACTGACCCAAAAGGAAATATTTTGATTTGATTCAAGAAACTGAAATTTTTTGATTCAGGTCAACCTGACCCAGAATGAAGTGTTTTGTTTTAATTTTCCTGATGGAAAATTGAAAAATATCAGCATCTCTAATGATTAGAGCTGCAGATTTGTCATAACAGCTTTTATCAGAAACCACAGAGCAGTCATGGTAAATTTAGTAAAAGACATGAGTTTAGAGGGAAAAGTGATTATTTGTACAAAATTTATAGTCACCGAGCCATGATTTTTTATTTAAAAAAAAAAGTCGGAACAAATGAAATTGAACTATACCTCTATAAAATCATAGGCCAGAGTCATCCTCCTCCTTCTCTTGCCACCGAGAGGGCACAGACTACCTGCAGCAGCATCCTCCACCACTGCACCGCAACCCTAATCCCAGCCTGGTGAAGAGGGGAGGCCCCAGCAGGGTGGGGGCAGGGCTGGAGATAGTGTGTCCCACACTCACCCACAGTGTCAGCTGCTGTCTGGAGGGGCTGGGCCTGGCTTCCCACTCTAGGCATTTCAACCTGGTACGTGGGGTCACAGCAATACTCCGGTATGGCCAACAGGCCAGAGTGCTCGTGCCAGTCCCCTCATTCAAATTTGAAAAGTCACATTATCCGTGACATTTTCCTCACCATGACAAACGTGTAGCCCTACTAGTGATTCACTAATTTCTCTATGATGACAAACAATTTTGAGTGAAGAATGCATGGACAATATATGCTTCATGAACACTGGAGATTTCAATCCCGTGGCTAACCTCAGATATTTTGGAGCAGTTTGCTCGCCCACATTCCTTGCTGAGACAAAAGAGCAAGAGAATTGGGGATTTTCGGGTTGTTAGGGAGTCAGGATTCTCTCTGTGTGTTTCAACTGCCAGCTTTTTCCCTTGCTTCAGGGACCCAGCTACTGTGGCCTGGATACTTCTGTTTCCCCTACCTGACGCTGTCTCAGGACCCCTTGCCAACTTACTGCTTCCTATTCCTACCCCTGGAGCCCTTCTCCTTCCCCACACTTCCCCCACTCCTGCCTACCCTTGCCTCTTCACCCCTTCTCATAACATGGGTTGGGGGAGATTGGATGGTTACATGGGAGTGAGGATGGGCCTCGATCAAATGAACACCAAATATAGTTGAACAAGCCTGGATGCTAGTTCAGATCCAAATCAACAAGCTATTTACATGTCTTGCTTTTCACACTGTTTGCATGAACAGAGTTTTCAAAACACATTATGGAAGCTAATGTCATTAGAGAATTTATCATACTAATGAAATAAAGGGATTACAGTTATGATCCTCCTCCCATTGATGTCATTGGCCAAACGCCCATTGATTTTAGTGGAACAGGTTTCCTGCCCTTCTTCATTATCTAATCTATTTTTTCTATCTAATATGCCCCTATTATCTACAGGTGAAAGACGTTAGTGTCATGGCCAGTCTTAGGCACGTGCTATGATCTTCTCTACACATCTACAAGATAA
Source organism: Malaclemys terrapin pileata (assembly GCF_027887155.1). Classification (NCBI taxonomy): domain Eukaryota; kingdom Metazoa; phylum Chordata; order Testudines; family Emydidae; genus Malaclemys; species Malaclemys terrapin. The sequence goes on from NC_071512.1 coordinate 80,907,859, forward strand.
ACTTGGGACCAAATCCTCACAATGACAAGTGCCCCAAACAAATTCCATTACCAGCTACTGAATGAATGAGATGAACCTGAACTCAGACTGCAGATCCCAAATTTAGATCTGGATTAGAATTCCCATATATCTTAAACATGTAGAACCAAAACACAGGATCTCTCCTTCCTGAACTCCAGGATTCAACATCCAGATCCAAATCTAAAGCTCCAGGTGTTTCCCTTTGGCTTATTATAGAGAGAGGTTTTGAACTGCCAACTCTCAGTCAAATCTATCTGCCGGGCTCACCTCTTACCAAAACCTTCCCTCTCATACTAGCTCAGTGACAAATGCCTGGATTGTTCTTTTATGTGTTCTTATACTCTATGTAGAGTAGCATATTCTGATTTTCATTTTAGCTTATTTTGCTTGTGAAAATACAATAGATGCCACATACAAGAGATGCTTCTGCATATTCAATTTAATCACAATTAACAAACAGTCATAACATTTAGCCAGACATTAATATCACTGTGTCACTGTAGGTCAGTCAATCACTGGTCATGGTTTTTGTACCTTTATTCTTGCCATTTAGTCACTGATTTGAAACCTTCAGAACATTAGAATGAACTTAAACAGTATATTGCTGGATATTCCCTGATTGCCATTGTGAGGGACAGATGAAGAGCAAAAGCCACAAATAATCTGTGAAATTATATATTAGCCTGTCAATCTGTTCCTCCTAGGAAAGTGTAGAATGTCCCAGCAAAGCTCTGTGAGCATTTACAATCATTCTGTTATAGCAGCATATCCCAAAGTGTGGTGCATGCCCTTCTGTGGGGTATGGTCATGTGAAGGATTAGCCAGGGTTAGGAGGGTAACATGTAGAATGTAGAAATTAAAACGGGTAGGCATTTTGGGGGCAAAAGGGGTACACTTGATTTCTCTTTCCTGAAGAGGGGCTTGGCACATTCCATTAATTCATTAAGAAAAAAAATCATTTTTCTTAAGTTTTTTTTACTTCATTAAAGTGTCTTTTCCAAGAATGATGTAGGATGAGGAGAGGCTACCCTTACTTTATCTTACATCTTATGTTTTCTTGTCAGTTACTCTCCCCCTCAATGTGTAAATTACACTCATCTTTCACATGCATTGAATGTCAAATCTGTCTTCAGTTTTACATTGCTTTCCCACTTATATCCACTTTCACACATTTTATGATCAATTTTCATCTGATGTGTGACCTAAACTGCCATTTATATCATTGGGAAACTTTACCAAGAGACTTGCACACAGTTTTACCTGTTTAATCTGAACTGCATCCAAAATATCTTGGCAATTAACAATGATTGGAAAGGAAATATGGGGGGGCGGGAGAATAATTACACGGGAATCTGCTAAATTCTGTTACTTTGTGAAATGTGTGTATGTGGTGTGGATTCTTCAATACCAATTCAGCCAAAGAGATGATTCAGAGCAAGCTCCAACCATTTTTCCCCTGAAGAAATTGTAGGTGAGATACTGTATATGAAAACTTGCTTGCTAATATGAAGAGGCGACAATGTAATGCAAGTTGGCACAACAAAGTCCAGAAAGTAAAGCATCAGGTAGACTATTACCCTCAGAATTTAATAACGGCAGTTTCCAAGAGCAAATGAAATATTTAATCATTCACTCAAAGGTACGTTTTCCTCCAATTTCAGTTTTACATATTCAGATTTATTGAGCAACTCTAAACAATAGGCATGGATTTCAGGGTTATTCTTTGCAGTTAGAATATAGACTGTAAATTGTTCTTGGCTAGCATGGCACATTTGCAATAAAATAACTCCTGTAGCTGAGCCATATAAATCCTAATTTTAAGTGCCCCTTAACTAGTTTATCACATGACACCAATAATCCTATAAAGCCAGATTCTGCAACCCTTAGGTTGAGTAACACGTATACAACTAGTCCCATTTACTTTAATAAGGAGTAAGTGCTGCACAATAGAAGGGTTGCAGGAACTGCTTCACAATTGTTGTAGAAATAAATGATAACTATTTAGTGATCTATCATTATATTTTAGAAGGTTAGATTTTTCTTGTGAGAATTCCAAGTAAAACTATTATATATTGTGAGCTACTGAGTGTAAATAATGAAGGTCTGTTTCCAACAGAATAGTTTCACAGCCCCTGTGCATGCAGTAGCCTGTAGAAGCCCATCACTTATGGCCCTCACATCATTGACCCATGTATAGAAATGTGACTTTTCTGCAAACTGTGCTTTCTCCAGTTCTGGGGATACTCTTCACAAAGCCCTAGGCTTTATTACCATACCTCTCTCTATTCCACTCCCAATGTGGAAGGTTGAACCAATGCTGAGCAGAGTAGTGACAGCATAGCCCTTAACCCAGAGTTTGTAAAGTCAGAATGAGATACAGTTTCAATACTTCTGACTTGGAATCATGCCCTCAAGTAACTCATTTGATGCTCTCGTATGGTCTCTTCTGCACCAGCACTTGTGTCCTCATGTTAAGATGGCATTGTGCCTGCTGATCAGAAACTGGAACGCCAGCTTCAGCACATGGAAGGTGCCAGCCAAAGATTGTTTCAAATGGGTTGACTTCAGTAACTGCCTCCTCTCTAGCAGCATTGCCACCCTGAGGTTGTATTTAACCCATTTATAACAACTAAAGAATATTACCAAAGCACGTCTGTCCGGACTTGTTGAAACTTGTGTAACCAAATGGAATGCTTTTAGGGTTATTGGGGCTGCCAGAAAAAAATGGGATTAAAGTTTGTATCATGGGAACCTAGTAAGAATATATAGTCTCAAAACATACAGAGAATACTCAGACAGTCGGGGAACATGCCCAGACATTGGCACTGAGGGATAGATACAGTCACAGAGAATCAAGGTAACAGAACCTAAGACCCAGATTGTGCCCTTGCTCTGGGAAATAAGGAGGTAGCTTAGTGCCCGTTGCTTTGATAGCACTTTGCCCTGATTTTGATGGGTAAACTGTAAGTGAAGGTCCCAATGCAGACTGTTGATCCTATAGTCACAATCATTCAGTCTGGTGCAGCTGTTATGCTCAAAAGACTGAAAAGTCCTGCTAAGCAGAACTTCAAGAATCTGTACAATACTTGTAGTTTCCCTTTTAAGGCTTTTCACCTACAGAGGTATTGTCAATCAGCCTTTAAGAGGAGTCCATTATGTATAGCATCACAGTTCTCCTAGTATATATTTGTTTCGAGTGTTTGGATTGCAAGCATCTCAGACACAGTTTGCACCCATTAGGTGCTGGGCACAGCTATAGTGTTTGTGCTCCCCTGAGCACAAGGACAGCATGAGACTAGCCACCTCAAAGGAGACAGCCAGGAGGGAGACTTCAATATCCACCTCCTGCACACACACATTGGTCAACAGAGAACCCACGCTATACACTCTTTTGCAGCAGCCATGCTTTCACTGTGCACCAAGGAACTCCACAACGTATTTTACTTGCAGCTGCTAACTGCAAATGGCATGGGTAATTGTGTTTGGCATTTTGCAGTCCCAAGTGTGATAATGATATAATCCTCAGCATATGCCATGTTATGTCCATAACTTGCAGTGATATACTGTACTTTTGCAGTATCACAGTGTATTTCTAAAAAAAACAAGATGGTCCTTTTAAAATACAATTATTCTGAAGACCTTTACGTTTGGATAAACAGTCTTAATTGAAATTTGGGGATATTCAATGGAATTGTGGTAAATAAAACTGCCATCGCTTAGGGAGACTAACTTGTCACTACTGTTATGTGACTGTAGTGGGCTAAGATTTCTAGGCTGCAAGTTATTTTGAGGAGGAAATAAGACATATTTGAAAAAAAAATAAATGGCACAATAAAAATAAGACTGCTCTTGGTACAATTAAAATTTTACGAATAGCCAAGTGAAAATTTAGAAGAAGAATCCCTTTTTTGTCTTTCTGTGCCATTTTGTTTTGTGTGAGTGGCAGCAGGTAGAGGGGGTCACAGTAAAAGGTGTCTAAAAGCCTCCTCATCTGTGGTCTCTCAGTCTGATTAATGGTACCATACTTCTCCTCAGCTAACAATATGCTACAATTAAGTAGTTATCATAGCAGTAAGATTTGTTAACAAGCATAATCATCGAACCAAAGGTAAAACAACTCAGGAGTTGAAATTTACAATACTCTTTCTGAGCAAAGGAGAGAAGAAATTTGAGCTGATTCTGTCTAATAGAGAAAAGAGAGTTGGAACACCTGTCATTAAATTCTCTGGCAGTGTTACTTCCCCTGCTTCAGTGGTGTTATGACAGCAGTGAATTAGCTCCTTTCTGTTCTTTGCCACCTCAATGGTCTCTTATAACTGAAATTGAAGTGGATGTTACATCCTTGGGTTTTGATGAATGTTCTCTAATAAATCATTGGCTGTCGTAAAAGTTGATACAGGTTTTGTTGATTGTACTGTGTTTTCTTTTATATTCAATAGCATATTTTCAGAAAAGTGGCTGTAAAATGCACAGTACAATAAAGTTAGTAGATAGTGTATTATATTTAAACATTTAATACGTTTAATTAAATAGCTTTTTGGGAGAGACCCTGTGATAAATAGGGAAATTAGGAAATAGAGATATATTTTTTGTAAAAGTCAAATATTTGAAATCTTTAATTTTATTTATTATTTTAGGGAAGGCCAGGTCGGAAAGGGTATGCCGGTGAACCTGGATCAGAAGGCTTGAAGGTAATACTGCTGGGTTTTATATATGAAAATAGAATATAGTTAGAGTCAGTGGTGCTGGAACTGAGGTGCTGCCACACACCCTCCCTTGAAGTATTTAGTAATAACAAACACCAAATACGTGGTTTCCATCAATAGTACCCCCCACTATAAAAATTGTTCCAACACCCCTGGTTAGAGTGTGTGTGTGCGAGAGATACATTGTAACAGGGTTGCTGGCGCACTAAAGGAAATTGGGCTCAGCTCTCCTCTTCCACTACAGCTGCTCCCTGTTTGAGCCAATTAAGAGGGCGAGGCACCATCTGGGAAACATAAGAGACCTGTGCGTGAGTTAAGAGGGTCAGAGCACACTGGTTCAGTCAGGAAGAGTAGTTCCTAGGAGAGGGCTGAAAGCAGGAGAGTAGCAAGGGGTTTTCTGGCAGGTTTCCCTAAGCCAGAAAGCCAGGAATGGAGAGGGTTGGAAGTGGGAAGGAGCAGCAAAGGGAGATACTTACTAAGCTGGTGAGCTGGATCCAGAGGGCAGCAGAGGGCCTTACCTGCTGGTGCTGGCATCTCCTTACCGGGGAGCTGGGTCCCAGAGGAACCAGACGAGACTTTCAGTGGAGAGACTGTGAGAGTTACCACTGGGAAGAGGGGGATTGTGCCCCAGAAGGAAGGGCTCGGGTGGCAGTTCTGGTTGTGGGACAGAGAACAACTGATAAAGAGTTCGGGTCTAGTGGAAGACACCAGGATGGTGAAAAAAGAGCTGAGTTTTTAAAGATTACATGAACAGGGATGATGTGAACCGTGTTGTGTGACTTTTGATTTGGGACGTTTGCACTGTATTTTGGTTAATAAACTGTGATGGACTTGAGGACATGCTTGTATTGAACTTACTGTGAACTCAAGAGGAAAACTGAGGTGAGGGACCCCTTGCAGAGTGGCCTTGTGGCCACGAGGGGGCACCTGAGATGAGGCCACTTGTTGACATACATCTAGCCAGTGAATCTGCTTACTTGCAGGTTCCTCAGTTGGGAGAGTGAAGAATATTGCCAACAGGATTGGGGGGCATGGATAGCACCTGCTGTCCCTCCATATGGCTCTATGGGGGAGGATAAGTGGAAATTTGAGGAGGCTAAGAGGAGGGTTAGTATGAATGTTGGGGACATGGGGGTGTGGAGGCAGGAAGAAAGGAGAGGATTGGGGTACATGTGGGGAAGGCTGGTGTGAGTTCAGTCCCTTTGCATTTAAAGGACTTCCATGGCACTGATGCTGCAGCTCCTTGCACACCGATGCTCTAGCTGCAGGGAAGCACAATGCCTCACAGCTGAGCCAACATAACACCAAGTGCTCCTCAAATCAATATTTGATGGGATAGCAGGACTGATACTGCCACTTCTGTGGTGTTAGCAAGATAATTAATACAGTGACATTCTTTTGTAAAAATCTGCTCTAAAATACATCAGTGTAAATCCACCATGACTCTATGGAGCTTCTATGGATTTGCGCAGCGTAATAATTGAGAGTAGAATTGCTCCTATAATATTCCTATCTCTTTCTAATGTAGCATTTTGGAAGAGTAACGTGAGTTTTTTAGAATTTCATTCCAACTGCTGTGTAAAGTAGGGTGTCTGGCAAAACCGTCATAAATGTGGAACAGTGCAAATTTGGAAAAGCAATTGAAGAGTTAAATATCTGATTAATACTATTATAGTTTATGCAGATAATTGCCCCATATGGTGTATTGTCAAATTGATATAAGTTAACAGACTATTTACAAGTAAAATTTGCTTTTAGAAGTGGTTATGAATTAATGAAGGCAATTATATAGTGTATTTATATTTAATTTCCATTTGACAAAAGGAAGATATGAATCTAAGAGGGAGGGGTTAAAAAGAGAACCAAACAATACCTGATCATAAAGGCAAAACTATTGTTTTTGTTAAGTGTGTATAATTTTACTGCTTAGGTTTTATATAGAAAACAAAACACAAGGGAACTTGGGGAAAATGGAGAAGTTTAAAGCACCCTCCTGCAAGAATTGAAATTTATAATAAACTATATAATCTGTTTTCTGCATTAACAGGGAGAACCAGGAGATCAAGGAAACCTTGGAAAAACTGGTGAAGCAGTAAGCTTAGATGCTCTTTCTAGTTTAATTTTTTTTTTACAAGTTATTTTGAGAGCTGTATGTTGTAATAATTCTGTTGACTTAAATTGTTTTAAAACCATATTTCCTGGTTATACGGTGAGCTCTGCTTTTTCCTCTTGAGTGCACCCCTCAGGTTTCAGGCCTGGCTTCCTGCAGTCCAGCCATTCTGACTGGATCTCTGGGCTACAGCCTCTATGTTTTCAAGCCATGTTAACACAAGAGGCCCTGTGTTTGGCATTTGGAAACCCTTTTCCTCCAGGAGCCTGTGGCAGCAGCTGATTATAGTGACTCAAAAACAGCATCTTCAAATCAAAGCATTATTTACTCACCCAAAGGGACATAGCACACAGCAGTGGATAAAAACAAAAAGGCCTCTACATCTATTTCCCCTTACCTAGACTTTTAAACCTTTTCTCATGAGATTTTGGAGAGTTCCATTCAGCCAGTTACCTCCATCTCTAAGCTGGGGAAGACAGCTTGCTTGCTGCAGTTTCTGTGTCTCTGTGTGCCTGTCACAGTCTCCTTCCTGGGCAGCTGACAGTCCACTCAGTCCTCTTCTTCCCTAGGCTCAAGTCTGGGAAGAATTCATTTGCCATCTTAGTTTAGGGTTACCATATTTCAGCGAGCAAAAAAGAGGACGGGAGAAGCCCCGCCCCTGCCCCTCCCACTTCCCGCCCCCCCGACCTCCCAACCCTCCCCCCGTTCCTTGTCCCCTGACTACCCCCTCCTGGGACCCCTGCCCCTAACTGCCCCCCAGGACTATCTAAGCCTCCCTGCCTCTTGTCCCCTGACTGCCCCAACCTTTATCCACACCCCCACCCCCAGACAGACCCCTGGGACTCCCACGCCCCATCCAACCACTCCCCACCCCCTGACAGCCCCCCCCCCCAGAACTCCCAACCCATCTAAACCCCTCTGCTCCCTGTCCCGACTGCTCCGATCCCTCTCCCCACTCCTGCCCCCTGACAGCTCCCCCCCAGAACTCCCAACCCATCTAAACCCCTCTGCTCCCTGTCCCCTGACTGCTCCGATCCCTCTCCGCACTCCTGCCCCCTGACAGCCCCCCCCAGAACTCCCAACCCATCTAAACCCCTCTGCTCCCTGTCCCCTGACTGCTCCGATCCCTCTCCCCACTCCTGCCCCCTGACAGCTCCCCCCCAGAACTCCCAGCCCCCTACCCCCCCGCTCCTTGTCCCCTGACTGCCCCCTCCTGGGACCCCTGCTCCTAACTGCCCTCCAGAACCCCACCCCCTACCTAAGACTCCCTGTTCCTTGTCCCCTAACTGCCCCCTCCTAAGACCCCCCCCCAACTGCCCACCAGGACCCTACCCCCTACCTGTACCCTGACTGCCCAAAACTTTCTCCACTCCCCCCAAAAAGCCCCCCCCCGTTTCTTGACTGCCCCCTCCAGAACCTCCCTGCCCCTTCTCCTGCCCCCCTTACCCTGCTGCTCAGAACAGGGTGTTGGGCTCTGTGCGAGCCGGACACGTGGCTGAGCTCCCCAGCACAACACAAAACCCGGTCCCTGGCCCTGCACAACAAAACCCGGTCCCTGGTCCGGACCGGGTTGCAGGAGAGAGCTGCCCTTGTATCAGCACAAAGTGCTCTCGCTCCCGTTTTGCTACGCTGCATGGCAGAAACCGCTCCCAGTTGCAAAAGGGGAGGGCTGCACTTTGTGCTGAGACACTTGCTCAGAATGCAGGGCGGAGCTCCTCTCCAGCTGCTCCGGAGTCCAGCCCGGGACTTCCCTGCAGCCCTCCCAGCCGCTCCGGGGGAGGGGGGAAATCCCGGACATTGTGAGTGCTTTACAAATTCCCCCCGGACGCTATTTTTAGCACAAAAAGGAGGACATGTCCGGGTAAATCCGGACGAATGGTAACCCTATCTTAGTTGGAGCTGGGCTGGAGGGATTCTCCAATTAATAGCTTTCCTATTGTTTCCTCAAGGGCCTATAATATTCTCTGGACTGTACCTTAACTTTGCCATTGTTTTGCTTCCCATTTCATTACCCTGCCCCAACAGCTTCCTTTGGTTTAACTCCTTGCACTCAGGCAGGATAATGTCACACATGTAAACTGAGGTGCACATGATATTTTTTTAAAAATACAGCATTCCCTCATTTTCCACACCATGGAATTATGCCTAAAGGGTGCTTCAGAATCATTCCTGTTAATAAGAAAGTCCCTGATTAGAATGCCTTTTGATTGAATGTGGCTTTTAATCTGGCATTTTACCAGTTTGAGCCCATTTTAATGGGTAAACTGAAAACTACAGGTTAAGGGCCTGATCCAAAATTCATTCAAGTCAATGAAAAACAGTGAAGATAGTGATGATAGATTATATTCCTTCATATGGAGTCTTCCTTTAGTTTTTCCAGCTAGTTATTTGTAAAGTGTACTGGCAATGGTTCACCACTGTCTGAGATATTTGCTTTATATTTCCCTCAACCATTTTCTGTAAAGTGCTCTGAAAAACTTCTGTAGGTTGCATGGGTGAAAATGGGTGAAAATGGCCTTCTGGGAACTCCAGATGGACTCAAATGTTTGAGCAATCAGGAAATTTTCAGAACAGCTTATCAGTCATACCCAAGTCTGTGGAGGGCTCTTGGGACTGAATGGTCCCAGAAGGAGGGTATGGCTCAAGGGACTGGCCCCAAAATCAAGATTTTTAAAAATGCTCAGGCAGGCCCAGCTTAAGTCACTTGGCCCACTTTGAAAATAAACCTGCACATCGTATATCATATTTATTGATAAATTGTGTAGTCAATTGCTTGACCATACTTTGGTTTGTTATGAAATATACTCAAGATAACCAGTGTCAGTCAGGTTTATTAATATAGTACAGGACAAAGGTTCTGTACGATGCCAGTTTCCAAGAAGCCATCTTGTGCAGCGATGTTAGATTCACCTTATGCAGAAGGTGTGCTCCCCAAAGTTACAATTTCAGCTGGTATTATTTATACAGTGATTTTACAGGTTTACAATCTCTTTACATATCATTAAAATCCAACCCATCAGTTTGTCCCAGTTCCCTAACTTGTTGTTCTGTTTCTTTCTTATGGATACTAGCATTCCAGGTACTGGTCCATGAAGGTACCTCCCTAGCTTGTACTAAGACATAGACCAAATTAATCTTGATGTTTACAAGTTTCCTATCCGCTTATGCAAATACTTGTTTCAGCAAATGCAAGGAGTTATGGGATACTTAGCTTAAGTGAATAGGATTATGGTATAGGCCAGTTTAGGCTATATCACTGTTACAGTATTTGTGCTTCATGTTCTTGGTGCTTAATGTGTGTCTATATAAAATGTGGATAATATATATTATTATCAGATATGATAGTCAACATATCTAAAAAAGATAAAATATACCAGTAACAGCTTGACCCCAGAACTTCAACAGTTTATAAATATCAAAACCATTGCTTTTAATCAGGCTGACTAAGTTAAAAAGTGGTTTGAAAGGGCTGTGTGTATTTTGTAATGATGCTGAATTATCAGTGCAAAGATGGGAGAGAATTGGATGCTGATACAGTAGGTGGGGGTACATATTTGGAAATGAGTGAAGACTCTTCTCGCAGGGAGATTCAGAGATGAATGTTTACTAAAACTTAATAGCTGTGTGACAGAGTGGAGTAAGTTCTGCTACCCACATTACCAGCATTGCTATGCCAATATACACATATTTGATTTTTTT